>NC_141162.1:80835397-81165397 GCF_053477565.2 Lygodium microphyllum
TTTTCCTTCCCAATGAAGTTGGCCTATGTCCTTAAGGCCTCCCATCAGAGTAGGGTGTATGGGACACACTTGATTACCAAGTGACGCGGTTCCTTGACCCGCAGCTCCATTGGTTGAGGCAGGATTTGTGTTCAATTGGACCTTACTTCGCTTGGGAGGCATCGTATAAGTTTGGCTTTTCATTCATGGCTACACGCCCAGGTTACGAGAGAGACGACTCCTCGTGGTGGAAATTCGTCCGTGAGAATATTTTCGAAGACAGCAAGCTCGAAAGTCTTCAAAGAGAGAAATTTCCTCTCTCTCTCTCTTTCTTTCTCTTCTCTCTTACTCTCCCTCTCTCCCTCTCTCTCTCTCTCTTCTCTCTTTCTTTCTCTTCCCTCTTACTCTCCCTCTCTCTCTCTCTCTCTCTCTCTCTCTCTCTCTCTCTCTCTCTCTCTCTCTCTCTCTCTCTCTCTCTCTCTCTCTCTCTCTCTCTCTCTCTCTCTCTCTCTCTCTCTCTCTCTCTCTCTCTCTCTCTAGCAATGAGGGGGGGAGGATTAGTAATGTATGGAGGCCCTCCCCCTCCCCCCTCCTCCCACGGCACACGATAGCCCCCTCTGCCATCTCCAGGGCACACAACAGCTTCCCTGCCCCCTCCAAGCACGCGACAGCTCCCCTACCCCCTCCAGGCACGCGGCAACCCCTCACCTCTTCTTTGACATGTGGCACCCTCCCCCATTGACATCATGACAGCCCCCCCTAGCATCGTCGACTAGTTGGCGGCATGAGTAGGGAGGGGAAAAAAAAAATTCAAAAATAAAATCATTAAAAGGGGGGGTAGATCATACAGTGGGAGGGAGGGAAAAATGTCACATTCTTTTTCCCTTAAGGAATTGAGATGTCCTCATCTTGAAAGGAATTGGTATTATTGTGGTTGAGAGTACTCTCTCAATCCATGTGGCATCTTCTGTTAGGAAGTCCCTCCACTAGATGAGGTACTCCCTGAGGATTCTATTCCTCAATCTCTTTTCCCGAATGTCTAAGATTCTAGCTAGCGAGAGCTCAAGGACTCCTTGGATTGGCATAACAACTTGCGTACATGGCTAGGATTGGATACATATTTCTTTAGCAGGCTAACATGAAATACATTGTGAACCTTTACGTTCTCAGGGAGTTGGAGTTTGTAGGCATTGGGCCCCAGGCATTTGAGGATCCTATAGGGTCCACAATACCTCGAACTAAATTTTTTAAATTCCCCTAATGATAGGGAACTCCTCTTGGGCCGTACACAAATAAAAACCATGTCTCCCTCATTGAAGAGTCACTCTCATCTATTTAGATCTGCATAGGCTTTCTGCCTATCCTTGGCAGCTCTAATGTCTTGTCTAATGGTCTTAACTTGCTCATCCATTTCCTTGAGCATTTCCTTAGAAGCCTCTACTCTTAAAGTAGGATCTGAAAAGTTCAATGGGGAACGACAATCATGCCCATACAATGCTTGGAAGGTGTCATTTGGATACTTTGTTGGTAGGAAGCATTATAGGCGAACTCTACTAATGGTAGATATTGAATCCATTTTTTGGGTTCGTGACAACAATAAGCTCTAAGGATATCTTCATGACCCTCTCTGTTTGGCTGTCAATTTGAGGGTGATAGGCTGTGCTGAAACAGAGTTAAGTCCCAATGGCCCTGAAGATCCCTCCCCAAAAGTGAGATGTGAAGAGGGAGTCGCGGTCACTAACGATCCTTCTAGGCAACCCATGGAGCCTGAATATCTCCTTGATAAACAATCTGGCAATATCTGAAGCTTTATAATTTGTCAACTGGAATGAGGTGTGCAATCTTGGTGAGCATATCTACTATAACCATAATTGAGTTGTAGTCCCCTTGCATTGAAGGTAACCCAACAACAAAATCCATGCTGATAAATTCCCACTTTATTTGGGGGATGTCAAGAGGTTTCAACTTCCCAAGCATTTTGACATGTTCCGCCTTGATGCACTAACAAGACAAACATTACATGATATATTTAAGCATGTCTTCCTTAAGCCTTCCCCAATGATAGCTCTTTCTGACCGTGTTGAGGGTCTTGACATATCTGGGATGGCCTGAAAAGGGGGAGTCATGTGCTTCCCAGAGTATTCTCTGTTTGAGTTTCTTGCTCGAGGGTATGCATAATCTTGTCCTAAAATAGATAAGTCCCTCATTGACAGAGAATTCTTGATATTTGACCTTAAGTCTCAAGTTTTGGTCCTTTTCCAAAATTTCCTTTATCATCTCCAGATATTCCGGATCATGGTTAGCTTCTTCCTTGGCTAGTTCAAGGATAGGGTTACTGGGCATTGACACCATAGTTGCCAAAGATTCGGCCATTGAGGGTTCCTCCATGATAAGAGAGTTGAGGAACACCTTGCGACTTAGAGCGTCAACGACCACATTCTCTTTGCCGAGTTGATACCTGATCTCAAAATCATACTCCTGTAGAACTTCTATCAAACGACGTTGCCTCATGTTGAGGTTGGTCTGAATGAAGATCCATTTAAGGCTCTTATGGTGTGGCATAATTCCTCTCATGGGTTTTTAGCTTCCACGAGGAATAAGCTATGGGATGACCTTCTTGCATTAGTACACAACCCAATGCAAGTGTGCTAGCATCCATGACAACTTCAAATTCCTTTCTTAAGTTAGGGAGCTTCAGAATTGGTGCTGTCACCAAGTTATGCTTGAGTTGATCAAAAATTTCTCGTTCAGAGGGCGTCCACACTATGGCAACTTGCTTTTTCAGCAAATTTGTGAGGGGTGTTGCGGTTAAAACATAGTCCTTAATGAAGATCTTGTACCAATGTCTTAATCCAAGAAAGCTACGCACTTCTTTAATAGTAGTCGGTGGAGATCACTCTTGAACATCCTTAACCCTAGTAGGGTCTATAGAGATCCCTTCATTTGACACAATAAATCCGAGATATTCAATCTGCCTTTTTAGGAAGGCACACTTTTTCTTCTTAGCATAGAGCTTATGAGTCCTCATGGTCTCAAGGACGATGCGAACTTGGGACTCATGATCCACCTCCTCCTTGGAATAAACCAAGGTGTCATCAAAGAAGACGAGTATGAAATCATCGAGGTGTGGTCTAAAAATGTCTTGCATTAGCCTGTTAAAGGTGGCGGGGACATTAGTCAATCCAAAAGACATTACTGTGAATTCAAAATGACCATATCTGGTATTGAATGCCGTCTTTGGAATATCCTCATCCTCGACGCGGATCTGATGACCTTAAATCAATCTTGGAGAAAAAATTTACTCCCTGTAGTCAATCGAGTAACTCATCTATCCTTGGAATGGGGTATTTATTCTTGATGGTTACTTGGTTATGGCCTCTATAATCAATGCAGAGTCGAAGTGTTCCATCCTTTTTCTTTTGGAACAAGACTGGAGCTCCCCAAGGAGAACTACTGGGTCGTATGTACCCTTGGTCCAGTAGTTATTTGAGTTGTTTCTTTAACTCAATTGCCTCAAGAACGGACATCTTGTAGGGCCTTTTCACAACTGGATCAGCTCCTGGGATTAGCTTAATCTCATGATCCACTTCCCTAGGCAATGGTAAGTCAGTCAATTCCTCTAGGAACACATCCACATATTAATTTAGCCATGATGGTTATTCATTAGTGTCCTCTACCTGATTGGGTTTGTTTAGCTTAATCAAGTAGACAGGTAATCCCTTCCTTATTCCCTGAACTATTTGTGTTGCCTTAGCTAGCTAGATCTTTGGTTTACCTGCTTCACCTTGTGTTGTAACTAGCTCACCCTGAGGATTCCGAAAGGAGGCTTGACCCTTTCCACAATCAATGTGAGCATCATTGGGGATTAGCCAATCCATCCCAAGTAGACATTCATGGATACCTAGATTCATTACTCTGAACTTAACAGTTGTGGGCTTGTTTCTGAGTAGGAATTCCACCTTAGCAGTTTGTCTGGTACAAGTGATTTCTCCCCATTTTCTAGTTCGACAAGCAAAGTGGGTGCAGCTATAGTGGCTATCCCTAACCTTCTTGCACAGAATGGTGAAATGAAAGAATGAGTGTTGCCACAGTCAATAAAGGTTTTGAATTTCTTACCCTGGAAGCCCGATGGTGTTTGAATCACCAAGAATTGGCGGTTCGGCCCCTTCTTATGGAAAGCGGCATGAACAGTTGCCCTCTCAATCTCGGTTTCCATGCACAGATCGTCTTCTTCATCTAATCCTTTAGTGGTAATATTGAAAGTTTTTGCCCTTCCCAATGGTGCATGACTACGGCCATGGGTAGCCCTGGCTTAATGGTGAAATGAAAGAATGAGTGCTGCCACAGTCAATCAAGGTTTTGAATTTCTTACCCTAGAAGTCCGATGGTGTTTGAATCACCGAGAATTGGCGGTTTGGCCCCTTCTTATGGAGAGTGGCATGAATGGTTGCCCTCTCAATCTCAATTTCCATGCACTAATCTTCTTCTTCATCTAATCATTTTGTGGTAATATTGGAAGTTTTTTCCCTTCCCAATGGTGCACGACCATGGCCATGGGTAGCCCTAGCTTGGCCTTCGAATTTCCCTTGACGGCAATTCCCACCAAGCTTGGGACATTCTCTTTTGATGTGCCCAGGTTCATTGCAGTGGAAACAATGCAGGCTTTTATCACTTCTTTGAGTGGGGACAAAGTCATTGATTGCATTTGCTCTTGACTTCTTCCGTTGGCCTTGAACCTGTCCTTGCACCCTTTTAATTTGAGCTCTCGACAGCCCCGAATTTTGGTCTCTATAATCCCAAGGTCTGGACTTTGGCTGGACTTCTTGGGCAATAGATCTTGCTCTTATCAATGCATCTTGCAAAGTCGAAGGACGCATTGATTCCAACCGAGTGTTTATTGGTGGATTCAGCCCATCACAAAACTTCGAGACCTGTTGGGGGATGCTCATTGTCGGGGCATATTTTAGCAAGGAAACAAATTTCGAGTAGTATGCTTCTAGAGACAGGCTCAACTACCTCAACTTAAAGAACTCATTCATCTTCTGAGCTCTATATGCAGGTGGCATATACCTTCCCTACACTGCTTCCTTTAGTTTTTCCCAAGTTATTGTGCTTTCAGTGATGACTACTTGGTCTTTACACCATTGCTTCCACCACAGCCTAGCCTCATCGGTGAACTTGAGCTTAGCAATCATGGCTTGGTTCACAGGTGATGTTCCGACTGCACTAAAATAGTCCTCCATGGATTCAAACCATATTTCAGCATCAGCTTCGACAGTCTTCCCTTTTCCATCAAATTTCTGTAGTTTAATTTGTTTGAGAAGAAACTTCTTCTCTTGTACCTCTGCTGGGCTTAGTGCGGAAACAGGATTCTGGATCTACATTTGGGGTTGTATCTGATTACCATTTAAAATTTCCCATGTTAGGATTGCATTTATACACCCCTATACAACTTAAATCAATGCGCATAAAATTTCCATTGCAACTATGCAACCATTCAAATGAACATAAATTTCTTATTTAATCATAGGGAAGCGTAAGCCTCAAGTACAATTATTCAGGAATAGATAGGGTTTGGCTGAGATGATTTTTCTTCTCAGGAGTTACATTAACGCCAAGTTAATAATTTCCTATTAGAATCAACTATAGGGACAAAATAGTAGTATGGATTGGGGGAATGGATTCTCAGGAAGCGATAGGTCATGGGAAGTTCATGAAATCCCTGTTTTTGATAGCCATGATGTTCATTTTGCCCCATTACTTTAATTCTATCTGCTAGTAAAATTTTAACCACCTCTTCGTAGATGTAGCGGTTCTGAACTACTTGCCGGCATCCGATGTGTAGGGTCGAGTTCACACGAGCCTCATGGAAGATGAATAACTTGATAATATTCAAGTCTTCCAACCACTTGAACCTCTTTAGATTGTTTTCAAGATAGGTGAGTCGATTGGCATCTATGTAGCAGTATCCTGTGCTCTAAGTCCAATGCCTTTCCACATACAACGGTGACGGATTGTAGAGATGATCTAGGATCCCCATCATGTGGGACCATCTGCGATTGCTTGTAGAGTTCATAGCTATCTTGAACATGATATGAAATATGAGGAACCTGCTCCATGCCTCGTAAGTTTGGAAGCGGCAGCATTCCACAAGTGAGTCAAAAGGAAAACATTTTCTAATAAACACATTGCCTCACTCTTCCCGATTTTTCTCCCTAATTGTTTTAGTCATAGGTTGGCTCTGATACCAACTGTAACATGACCGCCTATTGGCTATCCAAGCACGTTTTTAGCAATCCATCAAGAGAGAGTCTAAGCGGCGCTGCCCGGCACTCCCATGGAATGTCATGGAGTTTGTCGCCTAGGGTTTTTCGAGTTCACCTCACAACGAAATGTTTACGGTCGAAACCACTAGGATCGACCTAAAACTTGAGTCCCTAGTGGTCAAGGTCTCCTGATAGCATCCTAACGTCGAGTTTTGGACATCCTACTTTACGCAGAGATACCCAAGTTGAAGCAGACCCATGCCGCACTTGGTTCAAAGAGAATGGAAAACGAGAGGGATATGACGCTCCACCTCTCTGCCCATAAAGGAATAATCCCATTCCGGTCCCCTAAAACGATATGAATCGGGATTCTAACCTAATGATTTCTAAGTGTCAATCGTCAGTAAAACCTTGTGAGAAGCCTCCCAGTTCTCTGGGACCACCCTGCCATACTACAGACCCGTCGGGGGTTGCGTCCTCACGCTTCCCTCACTTGGCGTACTTTAGTTGTCTAATTAGCCCTATCACTTTTAGGTGTAACATGTAAAAAAATCTTCCTTAATTAGCATTTTAAAAGGACAAGGTTCGTTCATGTAATCTTATGGCACTGACACGAAAACATATTCAAATACATTCCCTGGAAGTACCTAATATTAGCAATTTATCAGAGATACAAATCTTGTTCAAAAGGGACAATATCCGCAATCTGTAAGGATGCACTTTATTTCCACCAAGTTTTCGCCTTGCACTAGTAAT
The DNA here is from genome assembly GCF_053477565.2 of Lygodium microphyllum. Lineage (NCBI taxonomy): Eukaryota > Viridiplantae > Streptophyta > Polypodiopsida > Schizaeales > Lygodiaceae > Lygodium > Lygodium microphyllum. The sequence goes on from NC_141162.1 coordinate 80,842,399, forward strand.
AAGGGCCCCTCGAGAATCTATCCTGAGTCACACTGATCGTTTGAGTAGGACCCGAAGGTGGGGAATTTACGGCCAGAGCCCCCTGGCATCCAAGCGTCCTCCTACGTTCAAACCAATCTACGGAGAGACCTCTCGTGGCGGGTTCGGCCCACATTCCCATCATGGCTATTTAGAACCCCCTTAGCTAGGGTTGGCAACCAGTTAGGGGTGGTTTGGCGTGCCCTCCAAAAGTTCAACCTGATTCACTATGCTCATTTATGAGTTTGGGGTTACACAATCTCTCTCTTTTTTTTAGAAGCATTGTTCCTAAATTTCCAAGCACATACAAAGGTGCAGGTGAGTGCTCGAGACATCTGTTAAGGTGGGGATCCCTCTCTTGACCCTAGCAACTTGTCCTTCTTGCCTTGCCGATAATACATCTTGCCTTGCCGATAATACATTCATTCCAAAGGATAGGGAATGCATTCATTCCGTCCCCGCTGTGTGAAAGGAACGAGCAATCATGCAATTGGATCTATATCTGATAGTTCGTGGATGGTAGCTGTCTTAGCTTGCTAGCCTTTAAATCCAGGTTCTTATCTTGGAAGAAACGACACTCAAATTCTCTTGTATTAATGTCAGATTGTGTCATGGTTAAAGGTGATATCTTCAAGGTCGTTTCAGCTTTATCGAGGCCAAATTTAGAATAGAGATCAATGTGTGTTTTATTTGTCTCATTGTCCCCCTATGAAGTAACAATAGATTGGCTTAATTTCTTTAAAACCCTAAATAAGTTGAATTGAGCCCTATCCTTGCGTATATAGGGTTCATTTTTATTGAACGGCTCTTGAACAATTATTAATATTTTGTATGTGCGGTTTACAGTTATCTTCAAGATGAATCCCTAGCAGCGCAACTGAAATTGATCATGATGCCACACAATCTAGAGATGTGTCTTTCCTAAGACAATGCTACAATGCAGGCCTTTGCTTTTGGGAATTTATTTCAACGCACTTATGCAAAACACAAATAGAGACTTGTATTATTCTTTTGGGTGGAGGACGTGAAGTTATTAGGCCTAATGCAAAAGTGAACCACTTCCCTCTAAAGGTTTATAGGAGCCTAATACCTGGTTTAGTATTGCAAGGGCCTAGATATACTTAACTGTTATCATAGCAATTCGTGAACTTCATGTACTTGATTCAAGCCTTTATTTCTACCTTTCCAATTTCACAAATTTTACGATGCAAAGAAAAAGTATGATTTCCTATTAACGAGGAATATGCATAAGTGTCCTAACAACCATGCTAATGTTAGTCCACAATCTAAAGCATTACAAGCACAATCATGTCCTAACAACCATGCTAATGTTAGTGCATAATCTAAAGCATTACGAGCACAATCAATAAGGCCCTTGCTTTTTTTTACATGCACAAATGCAAAATCTTTCGTGCAATTTACTCATTCAAAAACATGCCAAAGTGCAAGTAAACACAATTTCCAATATGATAAAATGATGTAAACTAAATGGTGATTAGTTATTATAGACTTTTTCCGAATATCTTTCCCTTCCCAATGAAGTTGGCCTATGTCCTTAAGGCCCCCCATCAGGGTAGGGTGTATGGGACACACCTGATTACCAAGTGACGCGGTTCCTTGACCCATAGCTCCATCAGTTGAAGTGGGATTCATGTTCGATTGGACCTTACTTCGCTTGGGAGGCATCGTATAAGTTTGGTTTTTCCTTCATGGCCACATGACCAAGTTAGGAGAGAGACAACTCCTTGTGGTGGGAATTCGTCCGTGAGAATCTTTTCGAAGACGGCAAGCTCGGACATCTTCAAAGAGAGAAATTCCCTCTCTCTCTCTCTCTCTCTCTCTCTCTCTCTCTCTCTCTCTCTCTCTCTCTCTCTCTCTCTCTCTCTCTCTCTCTCTCTCTCTCTCTCTCTCTCTCTCTCTTTCTTTCTCTTCTCTCTTACTCTCTCTCTCTCTTCTTACTCTCCCTTCCTCTCTCTCTCTCTCTCTCTCTCTCTCTCTCTCTCTCTCTCTCTCTCTCTCTCTCTCTCTCTCTCTCTCTCTCTCTCTCTCTCTCTCTCTCTCTCTCTCTCTCTCTCTCTCTCTCTCTCTCTCTCCTCCCACAGCATGCGGCAGCCCCCCTACCACCTCCAAGGCATGCGGTAGCTTCCCTACCCCCTCCAGGCATGTAGCAGCCCCCCTACCCCCTCCAAGCAGCACGCGATAGCCCCCCGCCTCTTCTTCACCATGTGGCACCCTCCCCCATTGACATGACGACAACCCCCCCAACACCGTCCGCCAATTGGCGGTGTGAGTAGGGGGGGGAAATTATTCTTTTTTTTTCAAAAAACAATCATAAAAGGGGGGGAGATCATACAGCGGGAGGGAGGGAAAAATGTTACATGTAAAGTGTTCCATTTTTAATGGTTGAGACTTTTTCTAGATATTTTGATAAGTATCTAGAAAATTTCTCTTTTTTTTCCATATGGGAAAGTGTCCAAAGTTCCTTGTGTCTAGAGTATACGATCTCTCTTTGATCTTTCTACTGCTCAAAATGCATGTTGAAAGTGTCTCAGCATGATAATACTAAGTGGCTACATATCCGAGAATGCATATGCATGTTGCCGTCTTCTGTGAACTGGACAAGGAGTTTCATGGATGCTTCTCTCTTTATATATAGATAGATCTCCTAACTTTGGAGTTGAAGCAAATATGAATGGATAATAGCTACATCTCACGTTTGATACACTGTTGCAAAAATTGAGCTTGGACTGGGTGAGGGCTTGGAGATTAAGACTCTAAACAATACACATAGAAATGCTACATTCGGCCCCAATCATGGCTATGCCCAACATGATTGTGGTAACCACACTCAAGCTGTAATTAGGTCAACTTTAGGAAGAAGAACGATGGAATTAGATGGTTTTATTTTCCCATCTATAATCTCGACTAGCTGTGATTATAATGATTTACTTTGGATGTAGATAAATAAACTGGGTAAATGATAACTAATCCTTTACTACTTAATATCCTTCCAAACACTAAGTTATGTTGAATCGGACTCTATTACCAACAGCAAAAGTTTGCAATGATTAATACAATCACTATCTACATTCATTAATGTAGTACCATTTCACTTCATTGAACTACAGCTATAAAATTAGGACTATGCCATCTGTGATAGTGCATATATAGGGATTTGTTATATGACACTAGAGCAACTCCAATACTCATTTTGAGCCCATCTAATCAATTGGAGCACATAGTTACTAAGTGTTATGTGAAACCCGTAGTGCATGGGTTGCAAGCGTGATTCAACAAGACTACGGTGTTCAACTATATCATGGAGTTTACGATCTAATATGGTTGTGCCGAACATCCTCAAGTTATAAGTAGAATCTATGATATAGTTTCTACCATAGATATAAGCTCAATATGGTCTATTTCTTAGCAGTATGTCTCTTAGTACTTGATAAACTTATAGGTACCCATACATACATAGTCTACTTGGCATCTTGTTATAAGGACATATTTTCCCTATTGGCATACTAAGGTATATACTCACACGTACAATTACTTTGTGGACATACTTTATTGCCTTGATTCACACACGCACGCACACGCACACACACACACGCACAATCGATACACACCTAGAAGTGTACCTAACATTTGAAGGTTGGTTACCAATGTGCCTACTATATTTCTCTTTGATGGATGGACTAGAATTGTGACTTTCTTTAATTTATTAGAAATTTTAAAAAGGTCTCTTAGATGTCTAAATATGTCAGGATTTGCCTTGGCTTCTATTGGGAATATTGTATCTGATTTTAAGACATAGCTACATTGGCAGTATTAGAAGAATCCATGGTATTCTTCTAGTACATATTTGAATTTACTTGTCTAGCACCTCCTTAAGGACATAATGTTTAGTAGTTTACATTTACTTTGTTAGCACATCCATAAGGATATAATGATTAGTAGTTTGTGTTTACTAACAACTTACATTGAAATGTAACCCTTATCTATTGCATACAAAAATTCTCATGGTTACACACATAATAGGTGTGGTTTTTTTTCTTTTTTGGTCACAGTAGCATATTGGTACACATTGCTGAGTACTAATAGCTCTAGTTATCTTTATTGCAGGGTTGCGATCAAGTTCTAAACAGACTAGCCTATGTACTCACGTATAGGACTCTGATTGGAATGACCCTTACGTTTCTTCCTTATGTTGATGGGCCTACTCCTCTATGCAAGTATGTTTACCAAGATAAATATATAACTATACAACAAGGTCTAACCATTGTGGAATTTAGAGCTTCAACTATTTATTTTTACCTTCTAGTGCTTCTTTTGACCCCCTATAAGTGTCAAGCTTTAAATAATGTTAGTATCTTTCATACCACTTATGCTAGTATCATTATATGCAAATAACTTGTCCTTTTAAACTCTCTTATGTTTACACAAGCACTCTTTTTCTTGGCAAGTACTAGTAGTACATTGAAATATTAAGATTAATTACACTCACAATATAGATGGAATCATGACACATGGGGTTTTAAGTATGAAGATCTTTTTGCATTACGGCTAGTAGTATCTAAAGGATTGGGGTGGCATTAGCATGCTCCCCAAAGTATAGATGATTGATTGTAAAGGATATTAAGTCATTTTGGATTAGTCTCAAAACTAATATTCTCACAAACCTATCTATACACAAGAAGTTATTTTAGTAGCTTCTTGCTCCTTAGAGTACAGTAGATGATTGATTGTAAAGATATGAAGTCATTTTGGATTAGTCTCAAAATTGCTATTCTCACCAATTGATCTATACATGAGAAGTTCTCTTAGTAGCTTCTGTAATGATTAGTATATTAGCATAATTTTCTATGGATGGTTTTTTGGATGTATCATTGTCCTAAGAAAATATATGTTGTCTCTTATATGAATGCGTTTATAATGTAAGGTTGCTTGCAAGCATAATCTTTTTAAGTAACATATTTTGCTATAATTGAATAAAAGGATATGCCATATAATGTAAGGTATATTCATATCAAAATTAAAAATTCAATTTTTTTAGATGTCTTTCCAACCTGGTTGAATAATTATCGGTGGTAAACCTTGTCACATTTGTACTACTTGTTTTTTGCTTATATTTACATGTCTTATTGATCAAAGATAACTCAATATATTAGTTTTTCTCTAGAAGCATTTGTCAAGGCTATCACCATTTAATCAATGATCAATTGTATATTCATAGTTTTAACTTTTCAATGATCTAATTTTTGGTAGCAACAGTGACCTAATCCTTACAGTTTGGCCTTTTCTTGCATCTTTGTAGGTGCGACTAGGATGACAACCGGGTCTCATGACGACACCTACAATACACATTAGGTGGTAAGGTTCTTACCTTCATTTTTTGTATGAATGTAGGTAGTAGCTAGACCCTTCACCCAATCATGCCTAGATAAATTACTCCCAAGGAGTACCATCAATGAAATACACCAACTCTGTATACTCATATTAATTTCGATGACAATTATCCTTTAGGATTTTTGTGAGATTGTAATTTCCAAACAATTTCTAGATTCATTTATCAGGATTTATCCTTTTTGTCCATTAATTGTAGACTTACTATTTGTCCTTTGCACCTCTTACACACACACACACGCGCGCGCACGCACGCACGCATGCATGCACGCACGCACGCATGCGCACACACGTACACACACACGCGCGCACGCACGCACACACACACACACACACACTTTTTCCTTACACCTTCTGTACATACACATGCGCGCATGCACACATCCGCTCTTACTATTTTCAAAAAAGTAGCCAACATTACTCATCTTGTCGGGCCATTGTTGGATGCTTTCTACATAGAATTCTCCTACCTTGGTGGCTTGCATCCAGTTTCCATGAAAAGGCATTGACCTCTTTTAGACATTAATCATTATTGGCTTGAGTAGGTATGTAAGTGATTTGAAAGACTTGCTACTTTTTATTACTTTTCTTTTACTATTTCAAAGAGATAACACATGGGGATAAATCATCCAAAGACCCTCGAGCCCGAAATATAGGCTAGAATATAGCTTGTTGCATTGATCCGCATGAGTAAATTATTGCTTTAGAGCTAGGGGAATTGGAACTGTTAATCAAAAAGAAAAAATAGAGGTAGTAGGAGAAATGCTCTCCCCTTTTGTATCTCTTCCTTTTAAGTATTTCATAAACTCACACTCACAAATATTATACCTATGCTTTAAGCCTTGCATGCACACACACATATTTTTAATCTTACCAACATACTCTTAAGTGTGTGCATACATACTCTTTCAACATTACATTTTCTGTGTGTGTGTGTGTGCGTGCGTGTGTGCGTGCACGTGCGTGTGTGCGCATGCGTGCGCATGCGTGTGTGCCTGTGTGCGTGCGTGCGTGCGTGTGTGTGTGTGTGTGTGTGTCCCCTTTTTCCACTTCCATCCCAAATTAAGGTTATGCTTGTATGGCCAACACATTGTCTTTATGAATACCCCTTTTAGAAACTAGTGTAACCTTACGTGTTACCTTCAATGGTAGTTAAGAATCCTTGATGAGCGATAACGGTTCGTTTGAGTAACCTAACATACTTTCCTTCAATGGCAGACAATACTAAGACTTTATCTTAGGATTTACACATACAAGGTCCTTACACCTCTACATAGACCCATGTACACACACACACACGCGCACACAAAAATTGTATTGATACCCTTATTTACACTTTACACACACAACACACACATACATCAACACAATCTCTATATATAGTTCTTGCTTGGGCCTTCCACACACTTATGGGTTTATAGTTAGCAATTAAACCTTATACATCACATTGTAATATGACTTGCACATATGATTTGGAGACGTGTGTAACAATCGTGGTAGGATACACACACAAATAGACATGTACAAAACATGTCCATGTCCTTTCTCTACACATTTACACTCCTGTATTGGCACCCTTATAGACATACACATTACCCACACACACATATCAATATGCCTATGTTTATTATATTATTATAGATACATTCACAATTCAATCCCTAGGATGTCAAAACACACTCACAAATTGATCGCTAGGATATAAAAGCACACATACATTTTTTTTCTCTTACATATACATATGTCATGTTGGTCATACACCTTACCTGAACCTCGTAAAGACACTCATACACACACACTTGGTACTTACACTTGATCTTCCTCTACATGCACACGTGCAAACATACAAAACTAGTACTTGATCCTCTTCTACACATTTCTACCCACTATACACACAAACATGCACAATCTCATCTAATTCTAAGTGTGTGTGGATATATGCACATACACACATACACGCACAAACCTATATGCATTGGGACTTTATTTGTTTGCACAACTATGTATGCACCCTTACCTTTAAAAAGGCTACTTAGACATATTTCATCCAAGGAAATTTGCAAAGGCACATTTTTCTCTCTTCTTTATTGCCTTGATCCTTGATTATCTTGTCTTAATTTAATATATGCCCACACACACACACGCATCCATGCATATTAGCAACATACATATTGTAATACTAGTCCAATGCCCTACCTAGACCTCCTAAAATACATAGAGGATGTAAAGGGTACACATATATTTACATAGGAAACAATAAGACTTAGCTTAGCTAGTTTTGATACGTGTCAATCTTACACTAGTGAACCAATTATCTCCAAGTATCCTAGGGTGAATATTGATGCCATGGATTCCCCACTTTGGTGAGTACTAAGTAGGTTGCATTTAAGGACACTAGTGAACCAATTATCTCCAAGTATCCTAGGGTGAATATTGATGCCATAGATTCCTCACTTTGGTGAGTATTAAGTAGGTTGCATTTAAGGACTCTTGAACCTTGTGTTTCTTACATGAAGTACACATGTCTTTCCGACAATTCTACAGCTTTCCATGGCAATAATATGTCTCTCACAGAATTATCGTGTGCAATAAGGGTTTAGTCAACTGCCATCAATGAATGAATATGAAGAAAGATGGAGACACTAGTAGAGATTTGCACTCCACTTATGGATTTGGTGACATGGACTCTTCCAGTATATTATCAATGGCAAGTCAAGTCTTTGTCCTTGCACCTTCTATAGACATTAGCATGCATGCACGCATGCATATAGACTCTTACTATTTTAATAAAAGTAACATCATTAAATGCCCCTTTCCCGCTTCTATAGCAATGGTGCAAAATCCACCACATGTAGGTGCAATGGTGAATACAAACTCACACAATCCACCGCACATAGATGCAATGGCGGACACAAAACATGTAGCAACCTCCTCTCAGCACCAATGCCAAGTATCACCTCCACATAGACGTAGAGAATGTTTATGCCCCATTACAAAAAGGGAGGGGAGGAAATTACATCTCAGAAACAGTGAAGACGCAACTACGCAAGGGAGGAGCAAGGCATGTCGACCTTTGGTGTGATGGTTCTCTTTATCCCAAAGATCCTCACACCATTAGTACCCCACCCTTTTCAAACCTGACTAACCTTCTTAGGTTTGTTGGAGATGGCAAGAATGGCCTTCTTGGCTATTGCAAAGCTATCTCTACAACACCTGCAATGGAGAGTGCAATGATGCACATCAAGAGCAGAACCATCAATAACTTAAAGGCGGAATGTAACCTCCAAGAAGGAAAGATCAAAGCCCAACAACAGGAGTTAGAAAGGCTGAACAAGCAGCTACAAATTTTGAGACAGAAGCAAGCATTGCTTGGCCCTCAACAAAGGAAATGAGAACTAAAGAACATAGAGGATTTGAAGGTGGGCTCTGGAGGTATGAAGAAACGAATAAGAGGTATCAGGTTAGGAATCTCTTGTCTTCCTATTCCATGCTTTTTTTTAATTATGTCTCCTTGCTTTACATTGTCCCTCTTGTTTAGGGATGTGCTACAGCCAAACAAGGAAAATTGTAACCCAATGTCAACCTTGCAAAGCGACTTAAGCCAGTTGTTAGCTCAAAGATTAAAAAAGAACTCATACAAGAGAAGAATTTTAAGATAGTGCAGAGGCAAGTTGTTGAGTGATTTGTGAGCCAGAACATGGTTTCTGTGGAGGATATACAAAGTGCCATGGATGAGAGTGATATAGGTCGCAATGGCTATGGTTTCTTACAAAAAGAGGTTACAAGTTCATTTAAGTCACAGGGTATTAAGCCAAGCTCCTACCCACAACTATAGCAATCTCAAGACTTCGGAAATATCTTAACTTAAAGCTGGAGGAGTATGTTGGAAAGCCCTATCACATCAATGGAGAGTTTCAGGCAAAACATGGTCTTGTTGTCTATGACGAATACAACAATATCTTCACGGATTTGGAGATACTACAAGTTTGAATGGTTGAGTTTTACAACATCTCACATGCAGAGACAAATGGCATATTGAACTTTACATTAAAGATGGATGAATGTCAAATTCTAAAATACATTAAGATGGATAGGGTAGCCATTACATTGATGGACAGGGCAATGGAAAACATGCCAAGGGATGATCCTCGTTACTTCAATGTACAGTCCGAAATGAATTTATGGTGGCTTGGGACATTTCTGGTTGTGTCAGAGAATTATGAAGCATTGGAATGGGTCTTTCAAAAGACTACACTACCAGATGTTATTAATGGTCAAATGAAAAGATAGAATACACTACTAGTTCCAAACATGGGAAACTTTCAAGTTACTTGGCACCTTGCATTAGACTTAAAGACTCTAAAGTGCTTATATAATTGTAACAAAGGCCGAGTCACCCTTCCTTGCATGTATTGCATGGAGGATGTAAAAACACTTTATCAAAAGCGGTGGAAGAATGTGCCTAATCGTCACTTGTTTGACAAATATTTCAAACCAATCTTTGATATATCTCTATCGAATGTACATATATGTACAATGCATGCACTTTGTTAGGTGATTGAGAAGCTTGACAACATGTACATTGGATTTTCTTGAAAGATTGGGAACCACATAAAAAAAAGAAGGGGATTGCCGCTCTTGAGATGTTATTGGCAGACATGAAGCTTCATGGAGGAGAGATACAATTCGTGTAGGATCAAAAAAATTCAAATAACGAAATAGACATACCAAGAAAAGTTTCTCTTAGAGGTGTGAAGGCAAGACGATTCCTCTCAAGACCCATCAACAATAGGCAAAAAAATCTTACCAAACATGGAAAGTACTACAAAAGGACATATGTAAGTAGGATTGAATTTGAGCAATGGAGAAGGTTACATAACACAATAAAGGATCACGAACCTCTTTCAAGACATGCAAAGGCAGAAGTGTGGCGTACTGTGGATATCATATTCTAGATGTTGGATAAGGAGACATGAAGATGTTTCACACTAATCTAAATCTATTCAAGAAAGAGTTCCTAAAAGCATGGGAAGACATCAATTTCACACACTACATGGTAAGACAAGTCTTTGGTTTCATACATGTTAGCATAAAATTGATCGTGTCTACTAAACATTGTTCAGAGACTAACCATTTATCTGCAGCATATCATATACAATCATATGCCATATTTCATTGAAAAGTATAGAGATCCAAGTATTTGGAGCATAGGAGGCATGGAAAAGTCCCATTCCATGGCATGCAATGCGTATTTTAGGCATACCCGACATGGTAGTGGTAGTAGGAAAGCCAACAATCTTTGTGAGCTATTCCAATGATGTAATAGAAGGATATTGCAAATACTACGGAAAAAAGAGGAATTAAAATCATCATCCATTACACAAGCAGTACGAGATGCTAGGATAAAGAAAGACAAGAAGATCGAAGCATTCAGAAATTCAAATGCACTTGAAGGACTCACAAAATGGAGATAAGTTTGACACTATCACAATCGTCGTTGGGTTAGAATACAAGAGGAGACCTCTCAAATTGATGATACACTGTAAACTTGATAACTATGATCACCCCAATGTATAATACATGATTTTGAACAATATTACATTTGATGTTCTGGAGTCAATATCTATTGCTTTTGTTATCAATGAGTTGATTCTCTCCCCCTCCCAATCCGCCTCCCCCTCTATTGACTCCGCTGGTGCCGTAGAGGGGATCGTGTCTGGTGCTCCCTCTCGTCAATCTAATCCCATGCTACCTGTTCCAGTTATTCTCTTCACTCCCTCTCGGATGCCCTTCTCGCGCGTACAAACTCCTCCACCTCTCCTTGGTCTATTTCAAATTTCTGCATAGCCTCCGCATACCTTATAGCAGTGGCATGATTTAGTTCTTCTTGTTGTGCAAGGCGCTCCAGTTGTTGGCACTCGTTAACTTCTCATAGCGCTACCTCCTCAGCCCCCCAACTGTCCAATGCCAACCAATATACCCTGTTGAGTGACCAGGGTATATCGGGTGACAGTCGAGTCACTATAACATTGTAGTGGAACATCCTAAAAACAAAGCAACACATGCATCTTAGCTATCAATGCACATTGCATACATATAAATAAACATGAATAAGTCACGGTACACTGTATTTGCATCACGTCTGCTAGCCCCCCCTCGTACATCATCACAAAATTTTTTGTACAACTAAAAAGGCACCTTGATGTTACAATAAATGCATTGAACTTGCATAGAATGAAATAACCGAATATAATGTTAAGGTTACTCGCTGCCTAACTTGACCATGCAATCCACTGGACCTCCCCAAATTTGCTAAAAATTTTATATTCATCTCAATTGAATAAAACAACAAGCTCCAATGCTCACTAAGTTAATAGGGAAAAACAATTATTGGCAGCATGTTCGCTTAAGGCATCTTAAAGATATTCTTTAATAGTCACAACATACCTTTGACGATAGGCCACACAGATGATTTTAGCATCATCCATCTTGACATCCCTGAGCCAATCAAGCTATCGGATGAATGTTTGTGCATCGTCACGCAATGCAATGGAAAACAGAGGGTCAAGAACAAAAACTTGTATTTGATGTTCCTCTACTAGAGATGCCAAATTGAACCTATACGTAGTAACCATTGGGAAAGTAAGACTCAAGCATTTGATCAAATACTTATTAAATAGAAGACAATTGAATAAAATACTTACAGCATTACTGCATGCACTATTATGTCCATGGTCATCCATTGGCTTTCAAATGCCGCATGCACTGTACGTCGTACAAGTCCATCAATAAAACCTCTCTGGTCCCCTTGAATGGTAAAGCCACAATTTATAGAAGAAGAAGAAGTGGAGGTTAGCATATTCTCATAATCTTGGAGGCCGGTCTCCACCTCCCCCTTAAGCATGCTAATGATGCACTCGTCATTAATATCTTGGCACTCTTCAGAGGGGCCAGCTCCTAAGTCTTGTAGCTGGGTCATGGGCTCTGGCTCGGCCATGGGCCAAGTGGGCCTAGGTCTCCAATTGTGGCTTGGGCTCTAGCTCCAACTATGTTGGGGCTGGGGCTCATGGGACTACGACTCCTGGGGCTGGGGATATTCTTGCAAAACTTCCTCAATAAAAATCTGTGATTTATGCCCTCTCTGCGACCTTGTATTGAGAGGGTGGGATGCTTGATATGGTTCTACATTATGGTGCCCTAGATGGACAGGAGGGATTGCAAGGATGTCATGCATGAAAGAGTCATGGATGGGAGGAGGCTGAAGTAGCTAATCATATATGTAGTGGATGGAGCCTCCTATTAGTGTCAAAGTCTCTTGCCATCATAGTAACCATGTGTGCATGTGCAGCTAGCATGTAGAAATCCTCCATGAATTCAATCAAGTAATCTTCATAGATATCTTGGAGGGAAAGGAGGGCAGAGGCGGTCCACCGCATCCCCATTCTATGACACTCACAGATCTCTCTGACAACCCTCTCAAAAGGGAGCCTCGAGATTGCATCAGACCATGGAGATTACTTGATTGAATTCAATCAAGTAATCTTCATAGATATGATAGTATGTCCTTGGGCCTTGCATCAGACCATGATGGCCCAAGAAGGGGGGTCATCACGAGGCGAGGGGGGTGCAATCAATGGATTAAGGGGGCTCTCTTGCACCACAATGGCCCAAGAAGGGAGGTCATCATGGGGTGAGGGGGTGCTGTCAAGAGATTGAGGGGCCTCTCTCGCACCGTGATGACCCAGGAGGGGAGGTCATCACGGGGCGAGAGGGGCGCGGTTGATGGATTGAGGGGCCTCTCTTGCATTGTGATGGCCCAAGAACAGAGATCATCACGAGGCAAGGGGGCCTGGTCGATTGATTGAGGGGCCTCTCTCGCACCGTGATGGCCCAGGATGGGAGGTCATCATGGGGCGAGGGGGACAAGGTCAACAGATTGAGGGGCCTCTCTCTCATTGTAACGACCCAAGAAGAGAGGAAGCAAGACAGAGAGAAATGAAACCCTACTGCAAAAAAGACAATTAGGCTTGGAAGATGAGAGGCTTACCATACCTTGGTAGGTGAGAAGCTTTGTGTTCTAACAATGAGCAACTCAAAGATGTAGGGATGAAGTGGTAGGGGACCAGGCGAGCAACACAAATATGAAGAGGTAGGGGAACAAGGTGAGCAACACAAACACGAAGAGGCAAGGAAGGGCGGAAATACAAAGAAGTAACTTACCTTGTGCCTACTTTTTTTTAAAAATAAAAATAAAAAAATCCAAAACCACTCATCAAACGACAAGCTCAAAACCAGTCTTTTTAAATTTCCTATACTTGCAACGAAAAAAATAATAATGAGGAATGAGTTGTCGCCTTCAACAAAAAAATAATAATGTTTTTTGCAGCAATCTTGGGATAAACTCTGCCAACACTAGGTTGAACCTCTATGACATTAAGGTTCCTTGATTCTCTTTAGAAGGGGAAAGGGAAAGTCTGTTCATCATGACCACATCCTCAGCTTCAAGCTTATTAGCAAATTCGGTGTCCATTTCTTGTGTTTTCTCTACAAACTCATCCTATTATGTGCTTGGTTCTGAGTCTATTATGTACATTCCATTGGGTCTGATTCCTATTATGTGCTTGGTTTTGAGCCTGCGTGCATGGTTAGTATGTGTTGCTACTAAGAGTCTCACCATGGACCTTCCTCATGGCACTTTGTAATTTCTTTTTTTCCTTTTAATCAAATTCTATCTCTCTCCAAAAAAAAAGGAATGAGCTTCTGCGCCTAGGCCATGGCCTGTAACAAACTTGATGCAGGTCACTTCAAGTGGCATTAAATGCGAACAGTACGAACACACTTCCTTGAAAATCAATCTCATGAGTCGTGTTCCTTCATCATTAGTGCTCACATAAAATCGTCCTTTAATGTATTTTTTCCAAGCAAGATTCTTAAAAGACAGGTTGAAATTGAATCTTGTCTTGGAATTTTAGTTATAAAACTAGCTATTTCCCTCCAAAAATTAGTTGAGGTTAAGCCTGCTCCTTTTTCCCATTGGATTGGAACAAAGTTTTTTGTGAGCACTGGTTGGCTTTGATGAACCTCGCATCTTCTTCCTGCAGTTGGCTTTGACAAACCTCGCATCTTCTCGATGCTTTCTTTCCTCTTGCACCTCTTGTCTTTTGCATGCTTTCCTTTCCATCTCGTACAAGGTATGCTTAGTCTTCCTTTACTGGTCACAACGATGTACGATGATGGCCCCTCTCGCCGCCTCTCGTCTCTTCTTATCACAAACCAAAAACAATCCCTCTTGCACCTCTCGTCTTCTCCTTGCATTGATCTGTCCGTCTTTAGGTCATTTGGGGGATCTTTGCCTTTAGGTCAAAAAATTTACACCATTGACTAGGAGAACTCTCCCGTGCAATAAGGAGACCAATTGGTAGTCTTTAAGCCTTGCGCCTGTTAGTCCTTGGGCCTCACTCACACTGTTCTGGCCCATTGGCCTTCAACACACCCAGTGCGATTAGCATAGGTCACAACGGTGTGATAAAGGCCCCCTAGGAAGGTCATTGGGCCTCACTCGCATCGTTCTAGCCCATTGACCCGAAGTTCCTTTTTTTCTATTTTCTTGATTTTTTTTCTTTGGTTCTTATTTTCCTAATTCTTTTACTAATCTTTGGTTCCTATTTTCTTGAGTCCCTTTTTTAGGAGTTGTGATCTAGTGATGGCCCGAAGTTCCCTATTCAACGTCGTTCTTCTTTCAAATGATGAGATTGCCTAGGAGCTTCCAAAGGACAATCTTTTTGAATTTTTTTTCAGAGCAGGTGCTGTGCTTAGAGCACACTAGCTCTCTTGTATGTTTACGGCAGATTTTCCATTAGAGCATGTGCGAGCATTCAATGCCTTTGAGGACTATGAATGTAAGTTCAAATGTCTGACCACGGCGAGTGTTGTTGTTCTGGATGGAGTGACTTATGTCCATCTAGGGCTTTGGTCATCAGATAGAGCAAGTGCAAGAAAGCTTAGAAGGGATTTGGAGAAGATCCCTTCATGTGGCATAGTGTGCCTGGACAGTTGTACCCTGCATTCAAAGAAATGTTGACTTGTTCAGTACAAGTACGGGTTTTTGTGTTTTTTACACCTTCAGCTTCGAGATGATGTGGAAGCACAAGCTTCGTCCACCTATGAGGGCACTCAGCTGGCAAAGGATGAGGATTATGATGAAGAGATACCCATCAACTTAGAGGAAGAGCGAGCCTTGGTAGATAGCGACCATATGGTGCCAAGATTCGATGTCGATGCCCCAGGGAAGGGTAAAGACATGGAGAACGAGCCTCAAGGCCTTCCTTTATCATGCCTGCCCAGCTTCAAGATGGGCCCGAAAAATAAAGAGTTATTCTTTTAGTGGACATTATGCAGCAACTAAATATGCGTGAGGACTACTGTCTTGTGGCATTAGCTGAATTCAACGATGTTGATATTGGTTTCGTTGCGGATGAAGAAGATAAATATTTCTTGGCCAACTCAGAAGTCAAGGAGGGGGATTACAAGACAAAAAAGTAACTGCTCACACAATTTTTTGAGGAGGCTAAGTCACAAGAGAGCCAATTTTCCCCCTGAGATAGAGACTGCTCAAGCTGTCTAGCGTTTAGGAGTGTTGGACATGGGCAGGATCCAAGAGAGAGAAGCAATGCCAGACATTAGGGGAACAATCTTACTATGGTCAAGAAGAATGCTAGAAAATGATGAGAATCATCTGGTAGTGTGTGTTCCTTTTGTTCTTAGTGTTAAAGTGGTTGATATTGCTATGGCATTTTTCAATTTTGATATTTTTGATTCCAACTTCTCGTTTGCAAAGATGAGTTCATTAAAAGAGCCAAAGGAAGCAGGTCAGTAGTAGGTAGTGCAACCTCATCTTCCTACAATTTAAAAGAGACTAGAAAGGATTCTGGGTTGGCACCCACTATGTGGGACATTTCAATCATAAAAGGGTAACAAGTCATATGTACACATGTACATATACACAACTGAGAGACAAATATCTATATACATATTATTTGGCAATGTTTCTTTACAAGCATCTTTTCTTTTCTTGTTTCCTGACATATCATAATATTTCACAAGGATTTCTCTCCAGACAATCCGGTGCTACCTCTTTTTGCACTAAAGGTAAATTCAAGGTATTTGTGTGGCCATCCTGTGGCAACCAATGCTAAGAAGGTGATATTGGTAGCAAAGCAATTCGCTTTGTGAGTTTTTGGTATAGGATATGGATGCCATGTGCTTCGAATGCCATATTATTTGTCATATGCGGGTCAAGCTATTGCAGCGGGGATGACACAAGTTGAGGACCTATATCCATATGGGAAGAGAAAAATCATGAGGGAAAAGAAAACAAGGCTATGCAAGGGTGCACTACCGCAACCTGATGAAGGCCCCTCCACGATGATTTTGATGCCGGAGGTGGAAGACGAGAATGACTGAGAGCGCTCCCCAAAGAGGATGAAGTCATCATCAAGTCCACCTTCTCCCGACTTTGACTCTTGATTGAAACCATAGATATAATATGTATTGGTTTCCAGGTGTGCTACTGAATATGTATGGTTGAATGATATAATGTAGAAACACATTATTCTTTGATTGTTAAAGACATTTGGACAAGGTATTGTGATGTATCTTCTTTGATACCTTGTGAGTTTAAGAAAACGTCTGAATTACATCATCTTTGTATTCCTCAGAGGCAAGCATTGTTAAAGACACCAAAATAATAACATTACCAATAGTAAAAGAAAAATGACACAAAAAATCAATTCTTAACAAAAGGGTTGTGTGTTATAAAAGACCCATCCCTTAAGAAGCGTTGTGTATTACAAGGTATAGCTTGTTGTGTCAATTACATCATGTCGATTACACCATCTTTGCACTCCAAAATACACCAAAACAATAATGTAACTAATTGTAGAGAGGAAATTGACAAGAATGATCCATAAATTATCAAAGGCTTTGTGTGTTACAAAATATCCATTCTATAACAAAAGGTGTGTTACAAAAGATCCCTTAACAGAAGGGTTGTGTGTTACAAGGTACATATTGCAAGAGAAGCTCAGGTTACAAGGTTGCATGTTACAAAAGTGACTAAGATTTGGCCTGAACTCTACCTTGAAAGTCCTTGCACATAATCTGTGATTCCCTTCTTTTCAATACACGCTTTCTATTGTGTACGAAGTAGAAGTCTTCTAGTAGCATATTGGGTGCCTCATCATTGATGTCTTTGCAAAGCTCAACCAAAGCACATTCCTCTCTTATGCTTATAATGGTCAATAGAGATGAGGCCCCATCTACCACATCAATGTCTATAACCTACTTGGCTTGCAATCTTGTAGCCTCCTGGTCCATTGGCACAAGCACTCCATTGATATAGTGCTCCCGACAATACCATACTGATAATATAAAAGTATGGGTTTTGATCATGTACTTTGCCACAACTATATCAAGGACAATGCAATTGTGTACATGTCCCACCTGTTTCATGAACCATTGGCTCCCTAGTATCTTTTCCAATAATTCATTGTCCATTCGCATGCAAACTAGCATTGTCTTTGTAACGTTAACATCAAACTCCCATAATAGTTCCACAAAAATGTTGACAGGCATAGATAGCATGATCTTCACTAATTTCGTTGGAATGGTAGCCCGTAATGATCGTTGCACATCTTTGTATATCTTGCTTCATGTGGACTCTACTCCAAAGCAATCAGGCACTGGTCATGCCAGTATGTTCTTGTTTGCATTTAAAGGGAGTGCTTGGAGGTAACCTTTCGTGTGAGACCGGTCTAGAAGTTGGTAAAAATGATCATAAAAGAAGAAGCCTTCATCTGCAAGGCTCCCCTGAGTCCTTCCCTCATACTCTAATTTTCCAACATGTCCATGAAGCACATGGATGACTCCTACAATGCACTCAACGGACTGCCACTCCTCATAGGATGAAGGATAAATGTCTGAAGCAGTGACACATGATATTCTCACACAGAATACAATAAATGTTTGAAGCAATGAAAATAATGACACATAAAAACCAAGAGGGTAAGCCAAACCTATAGTTTGGCCTGTGAGGTGGAAGCCTTGTCTTATATCCATGTGCCATTACAATCTGATGGTGCATGTATACGTGTTGCATGAGCACCTCCTTCACAGTTGTTTTTCCCTGTGGAATTTTAAAGTCCACCACAAGTCATTTCCATGCCCATTTATAGACACTTCCCTCATACTTGTGCTTTACTTATCGTGGCTACATGATCACCCAAGTTCCCTTAAAGATGAGAACTTCTGTCCATGTATTCCCATCAAGGGTAATGGAAACCAAGATAGAGAAGACAGAAGTTGAAGATCTGTGAGGCAAAGGAGTAGCATTGTTTGCGACCACTACAGAGCATCAAGAACTTAGATGATGAGGGTGGGAAGCCATTAGAGATTAACAACAAAGAAAGAGTGCATAGAGCTCTTGAAGGATGAGAAGGTCTCTGTAGCTAGGAGAAGGCACGGAGTTTTTGAAAAACCTCCCTCCCAAAACTTCCCCAAATCTACCTCCACAATCTTTCCAAATCTTCTTCTTGTCCGTAGATAGTGACATTTAGAGGGTATTCTCCTTAAACAAAAAAGGTTTTTGGGTATTTTTCACTATTTTGTGAGTAATTTTTTAGAAAATCCAACATAACGTTGGCCTCCATCCTATTGGACACGCTACTCCTTCTCTCTCCTCTTATTTGCCCTCCTTTTAACCACTAAAATTCTCTAATCCTTGCTATGTTTTATTACTTTCCTTTCACTATTTCAAATGGAATGATACATCTCACACATCTTGTAGTTACTTACATCTTTTAGGAAAAGTATTTGCAAGTTTAGAAGAAAGTATTTGCATCTTTAAAGGGAATATCATCTTTAATCGTGGGTTGGTTAGATCAACTAAGTAATTCACATGTAATTGAGTAGCTTACATGAAATCCATAAAGGTATGATTAGTTAGCATATGACGATCACCTCAATGTGCTAGGTAGGGTTAAGCTATGATAAAATTCTGTTAGTATTGCACTTGGGATGCAGATTTAATATTTTCGATCTTGAAAGTCCTACCCACATTCACGAAATGTTAAGGTTATCAAATCGCCTGTGTAAGAACAATCTAGGGTTCTCACCCTAAGGATCAGATGACCAAATGATGGACTTTCGCAAGGAATTTAGGGACCCCAGGGCCAAAACATCTATCAGCCTAGTAGGATTAGGGTTTTGGATTGGGTCAATAGGACTCCCAAACCCTATATCGTGATCAAGAAATACCGTATGATGGCAGATATAATCCCACAAGCTAGGTATTGACACCTATCTCGTGCAACAAGCTGCAATGTCATATGCCCTTGCGTCTAAATCACAAAATAATACTGCTACACCTTAGACCGAGTTTGGCGAGTTCTAATTACAAGTCAAATTTCCTAGGAATTGAGTAGTCATCCTGCTATAACACTCTTCCTTGGAGACTGATTTGTCAAGCTAGGGTATTTATGAATTGCTAAGAAAGCAATTGACCAACCAAGTTAGGGCGATTGGGTTGTCCAGGATTTATTGACTATAATATAAGGAAACCTAAGCTAGTGACAATTTTGGTCAACAGGGTATATTCCCTAACCCAAGGAAAAAGGGTAAACAAGCAACTCAGCTTATGAAACCCTTGGGATCTTGCCAAGTCGCGAATGATCCAGGATCGAATGCTGGAAGTATTTGGGGAGAAGGAATCACACCTTAGCAGTTGGCCGTACGAACGACCACTGGAATGCTCGTGATTGTACACTTAGGTGCACTGTTTGTACTTCTTTACTCAAGGAACTAATTCAGGAAAAACAACTAATGCTTCAGATTAAAAGCCTGGGAGGGAGAGATAGTATCAGTTACCTCCAATTGTCTACTTGACCCTATCCAAGGGGGTTGATAGCTGTGCTGGGTAGGTGGACCGAACCCATCGCGAGAGGTCTCTCCGTGGGTGCTACTTGGAGCAAGAGGATGCTTGGGTGCCCAAGGAAGGCTCTACCCATAAATTCCTTGCCTCCGAATCCTGCACAAGAGGCTGACGTGACTTGAGATGGGATCTCGAGGCCCATATACTAGTCAACGGGTGAAACTTGGAATAGCGATCCTTGAGGATTGCTGGGATAGCCTTCGGGTTGGATATTTGATGTATTCCAAAGACTATGATAAATAAAGATCAAATGTTGAAAAAGGAACTTGCTTGACATTGTTTTTCTGTGTTAGTTCCTAAGTTACGTGAAGGAACCAGTGATTAATTGGTTAATTAAGGAAGCTATTTTTGCTTGTCAAACTAAATGTGGTAGGTAATTAGATAACTGAGAAACCTGAGGAAAGTGCGGTGGACGTGACTATGGGTCTGTCCTACAGAAGAGTGGTCCCGGTTGGCCAAGAACTTTTCTCAAAGGAATTGACAGCGAGGTAACAATGACCTAGAATCAATAGAGCTAGAGTCCCGATTTATACTGTTTTAGGGGAATGGAATGGGACTATGCCTTACGGGCAGAGAGGTTGAGCTTCGCATCCCTCTCATTTCCCATTGCAATGTTGCCATTAAGAATATTTCCTTACTTACTTATGGATGCTGGGCTGCAGAGTTGCGAAGCATGGAACAAATTCTTGGTGTTCCAGGTTATGTTTATGACTACAATGCGTGCTTTGGATTATCGAAGGAGGCTAGGCATGATGAATATTCTAGACCGCATCTACAATTCTTCACCCCTGTACGTGGAATGGAGATGGACGGGTGAATCAGGGATATATTACATAGCATCCCACCGACTTGCGTACCTTCAGACCAACTTGAAGTGAATCAAGTGGATGGAGGATTTAAAGATATGAAGCTATTCATCTTTGTCGAGGCTTACGCAAACGCAACCCTACATGTCGGCGGTTGAAAAGTCAAGCAGAACAAGTATGTGTACGAGGAAGTGACTCGAGTAATCCCTACTGACAGAATCAAGGTGCTGGGACGTTATGAGAAGAATGGGTATCAAAGGAAGGGATACCCCAAGCTTCCTATGACCTATCAATTCCTGAAAATCCATGACCCCTCTCCATATTATTACTCAGTCCCCGTAACCAAATGTAACAAAATCCTATTTTTCCCAAACTGATGTGCCAATCAGCTTGTTCTACCTTCCCAAAATAAATGTACTCAAAAGGGCTATGCCCACATGAATGAATAAGATTTTTTTTATCACCGACTATTTTGGCTGTAAGTGTTGGTAAAGGAGTTAAGTGATTAGGTCACTTGACTAAAAGCTAAACTGGGCATATTAATGTAATGTGAGAAACGTTTAGCAAGTTTTTAATGTAAAGAATCTTATTTCCCATGCGCAACCTCAAGTGCAAATTCCTAGTCTGACCCCTACACTAAGTACAACTGTAATTCAAGAGAAGAAGTTCCTTCTCAAACAAATCAAGCCACCTAAATTCAATGGTAAGGGAAGGACCGTCCAAACTGACGAGGTCTGGATCGAATCCATGGAGGATTATTTTGAGGCAGTAGGAACTGCACCCGCTAACCAAGCTATGCTCGCCAAACTGAAGCTTACCGGCGAAGCAAGATGTTTGTGGAAACAATGGTGCAGAGACCAAGGGATCTCGAAAGGGTCAGTTACCTGGGAGAAGCTAAAAACAACTGTGCGAGGAAGGTATCTGCCACCTGCCTACCGCACACAGAAGATGAACGAATTCTATGAACTGAAGCAGCTTGGACTATCCCTTGATGCATATTATTAAAATTCCGTCTCTCTCTT
The DNA here is from genome assembly GCF_053477565.2 of Lygodium microphyllum. Taxonomy (NCBI): domain Eukaryota; kingdom Viridiplantae; phylum Streptophyta; class Polypodiopsida; order Schizaeales; family Lygodiaceae; genus Lygodium; species Lygodium microphyllum. The sequence continues at coordinate 80,864,637 of NC_141162.1, forward strand.
AAAGTACGCGCCACAAATGGATATGACACAACAGGTGTCAAGGTTTTGTGCTGGGTTAAATCCACCCATAAACACCCGCTTGGGATCAATGCACCCAACGGACCTACAAGACGCACTCATTTGAGCTGTGCCAATAATACAGGAGGTGCAAACCAAGCCAAGGAATAACAGGACTTGGACTTACAAGGATCAAAACAAGGGAATGTATAGGTCTCAGGTTAAGAGAGCGCAAGGCCAAAATCAGGGACAAAGGAAGAAAGCTAGGGCCAACACTGTCAACAATTTTGTTCCTACATAAGGTAATGGCCACAATCTCTGTTGCTTCCATTGCAACGAGCCTGGTCACTTTAAAAGGCAGTGTCCCAAGCTTAGCAGAGGACAACGTCAAGGGCCATTCCAAGGAACTGTCCATGGCCAAGGAGCCACCGTCAGGGCCAGAGGGAGAGCCTCCAGTGTTGCCAACAAGGAGCTGGGTGATGAAGAGGATCCATCCATGGAAGCTGACATTGAGAGGGCAACGGTTCATGCCGCTCTTCACAAGAAAGGCCCAAATCGCCAATTCTCGGTGATTCAAACTCCATCGGATTATCAAGGTAAAAGCTTCAAAACCTTCATTGATTGTGGCAGTATACATTCCTTCATTTCACCAATTTGTGCAAAAAGATTAGGTATAGCCACAAAAGATGCACCTACCTTACTTGTGAAATTAGCAAATGGTCGAGAAGTCTCTTGTACCAGGCAAACTGCTAAGGTGAAATTCCTACTTGGTGGAGAGTTGACTTCGTCGGTCAAATTCCGAGTAATGAACCTAGGTGTCCACGAATGTTTGCTCGGAATGGATTGGCTAATACCTAATGATGCCCACATTAACTGTGGGAAGGGCCAAGTCTCCTTTCGAAATTCTGAAGGGGAACTAGTTACAACTCAAGGAGAGGCTGGTAAGCCAAAAATTCAGCTGGCAAAAGCAACATGAATAATAAAAGGAGTTAGGAAGGGCCTACCCGTCTATTTGATTAAACTAAATAAGCTAGATCAGAATCAGGAATCTAGGGAAGAACCTTCATGGTTAAAGGAATACGCAAACGTATTTCCTGAAGAGCTGACAGAACTTCCTCCCCAAAGGGAAGTCGATCACGAAATCAAGCTGGCGCCAGGAGCTGCACCAGTCTCAAAGAGACCATATAGGATGTCCATCCCGGAAGCGATTGAGTTAAAGGAGCAACTCAAGCAACTGTTAGACCAAGGCTACATCTTTCCTAGCAGTTTTCCATGGGGAGCTCCAGTGCTGTTCCAGAAGAAGAAAGATGGAACACTTCGGCTATGCATTGACTACAGAGGGTTGAATCAATCAACCATTAAAAACAAATACCCCATTCCAAGAATAGATGAACTTCTCGACCGTCTTCAAGGTGCGAAGATCTTCTCTAAGTTAGATCTCAAGTCTTGATATTGTCAGATAAGGATCAGGGAAGAAGATATCCCGAAGACCGCATTCAGCACAAGGTATGGACACTTTGAATTCCTAGTCATGTCATTTGGGCTGATAAATGCTCCTGCTACCTTCAACAGGTTAATGCAAGATATCTTTAGGCCCTATCTTGATGACTTCGTACTCGTCTTCTTTGACGATACCTTAGTCTACTCCAAGCAAGAAAAAGATCATGAACCCCAGCTTCGCTTTGTCCTCGAAACAATGAGAGCACACAAGCTTTATGCCAAGAAGAAGAAGTGTGCATTTTTCAAGTGACAAATCGAATATCTAGGATTCGTTGTATCAGCGGGAGGAATCTCAGTGGATCCGACCAAGGTCAGAGACGTTCTGGAGTGGCCAACACCAACTTCTATCAAAGAAATACGTAGTTTTCTTGGATTGACAGGATGGTACAGGGTCTTTATCAAAAACTATGCTTTGATTGCAGTACCTCTGATGACTGATCTACTAAAGAAGAGAGTATCAATTGTATGGTCACCTGCTGAACAGACCAGCTTTGACAAACTAAAGCAAAGCTTGGTAACAGCACCCATCCTAAAACTTCCTGATCTTAGCAAGAAGTTTGAAGTGATAATTGATGCTAGCGCACTCGCCTTAGGATGTGTGCTCATGCAAGAAGGTCATCCTGTAGCATACTCTTCAAGGAAACTGAAGAGCCATGAAAGAAACTATGCTACCCACGATCTGGAGCTATTGGCTGTCATCCATGCTCTCAAATTTTGGAGACACTACTTGCTGGGTAACAAATTTGCCTTAGTGACGGACCACAAGAGTCTTAAATGGATCTTCACCCAGAATGAGCTCAATACGAGGCAAGGTCGATGGATTTAAGTACTTGAAGAATATGACTTTGAAATCAAATACTGGCCTGGAAAGGAGAATGTAATTGCCGATGCACTCAGTCGCAAGGCATTTCTGAATTCTCTGATTTTGCAAGATCCATCAACAAAAAGATCTCTAGACACAAAGGTATCCATGCCAAACAACCCAATTCTTGAGCTAGCAAGAGAAGAGGCATGTCATGACCCAACCTATCAGAAATTGCTAAGGGAGATCCCCATCAAAGAGCAAGACCCGAAGTTACAAACGAAGTATCAAGAATTCTCTATTAATAGTGGACTTGTCTACTTTAGGACAAGATTATGTATCCCGACAAGCCAATCACTCAAGCAGAAGATACTTTGGGAAGCCCATGAATCCCGTTTCTCAAGACATCCTGGCTATGCCAAGACCCTTAATGCAGTCAAGAAGAGCTATTATTGGGATAGGCTCAAAGGTGACTTTCTCAAATATGTCACGGAATGTTTGTCTTATCAACACGTTAAGGTCGAATATGTCAAAATGCCAAGGAAATTGCAACCACTTGACATTCCCCAAATGAATTGGGAATTCATTAGTATGGACTTTGTTGTTGGCCTGCCCCAAGTTCAGGGAGGATACAACTCCATTATGGTTGTGGTAGATATGCTCACCAAGGTTGCACATCTTATCCCTGTTAAGATAGACTATAAAGCCTCAGACATTGCAAGGTTATTCATCAAGGAAATATTCAAACTGCATGGGTTACCCAGAAGAATCATTAGTGATCGTGACTCTCTCTTCACCTCACACTTCTGGAGGGCTATCTTTGAGGCCATTGGGACCCAATTCTGTTTCAGTACAGCTTACCATCCCCAAACCGATGGTCAAACAGAACAAGTCAACCAAGTCACTGAAGATATGCTTAGGGCACACTGTTGTCACGAACCCAAAAAGTGGATTCAATATTTGCCACTGGTTGAGTCTGCCTACAATGCTTCTTACCAACAAAGCATTCAAATGACCCCTTTTCAAGCATTGTATGGGCATGATTGTCGTACTCCTTTAAGCTTTTTGGATCCAACCTTGAGGGTTGAAGCTTCAAAGTAGATGCTAGAAGACATGGATGACCAAATCAAATCAATAAGACATGACATCCAAGCTGCCAAGGATAGACAGAAGGCTTATGCAGACTTGAAATGCCAAGACAGATCCTTCGTTGAAGGTGATATGGTCTTCATTCGCTTACGCCCAAAGAAGAGTTCCCTATCCTTGGGTGAATGCAAAATCCTAAGTCCAACGTATTGTGGACCCTACAAGATTCTCAAGTGCCTAGGGCCTAATGCTTATAGACTTCAACTCCCTGAAAACCTAAAAGTTCATAATGTATTCCATATCAGCCTATTGAAAAAGTATGTGCCTAACCCTAGTCACGTGCTTGATGATCAACAAATTGTAATGCCCAACCACAAGGAGTCCTTGAGCTACGGCCTGACAAAATCTTAGATGTTAGGAGAGGCATTTGAGATCTAGGACCCTGAGAGAATACCTCATCCAGTGGAAAGATTACCCTGAAGAGGATGCCACTTGGATGGATGAAAGTACTCTCAACCAACAATACCCCTAGATCTTCTTGAGATGAGGACATCTCGATTCCTCTAAGGGGGAGATAATGTAATATTCCTACAACAAAATTTAATGACCCTGGATCCCACGTAAAAACAATTTGAAGAAATCTCCCGTGACAAGAAACTCCGGCCTAAGTGCTCCATCCTCACGTACTAACAACACCAGCCCCGCATTGTGCATAGGAAACCATGGCTCAAAACCGTAACCCACCGCAGGAACTCCCGTTCAAGGGAAAAAGGATGATGAATTATTTGCAATTTTTTTTAAACTCCCTCCCCTTCACCCATTGCATGGTGGGGAGAGAGAGTATGAGTAGGTGTTGTGTGGGGGGGGCATAGGGAGGAGGGCATGCAACCTGCCACCTGTGTGGCCACCCCCCCACCCCCACCTTCACTCTATAAACCCCCCCTCCCAAGCTTGGAGGGGGCATCATGAGGGAGTTGCCACCGTCAACAGCCTGCGCCACTCCGTCGATCTACTGCTGCCACCAGTCTACACCACGGGCTGCTACCACCGCCAATGCCATCATCATCATCATCCTCCTCCTCATCATCATCCTCTCCATCGCCATCCTCACCATCATCACTCTAATCATCTACCCATCACGTCTCCATGTCATCTCCTTGTTTATCCAGAAGCTTGAGAAGCTTCTCTAGGCCAAGTTCACCCGTGACTCCCGGGGTTGTTAAACCGTGTTCCCGAAGGCCTATTTCCCGTGCCGTGAGGGAGATCTCGGGCAGTACGCAAATTTGGAAATCGAAAAAGGGGACCAAGGGAGAGTTTTCTGAGTTGAAGTGTACTTTATCGATGGCTTCTAAGCAAAAGTCGAGAGGAGCACATGCGGGAGCTTCCACCCAAAGTACGAGAGTGGACAATGCCCAGGTTCCGAAAAATATCCCCGCATGGAAAGGATGCACAAAGCATATTTTAATTCACATAGGAAACTTAAATGCATCGAAAAATTTATATACTCGTTCGATTTACAAAGTTTAGTTGCATGACGAGTACTTGCATTTGTTGCATTTCCATGGTCAAGGGTAATCTCATTTTGAACGTATGTTGCATAAGTTAAAAGATGAAATCGTGCAAATGTGTCCTTGTTGCATCTTGCAATGGATAGGGCTTATGACACATAATACACTTATGTAATTAATTCCTGGTTGTGACTCGTGTATAAGATAATTGTAGACAGGCATTAAATGATGTCTAAATAGTTGCAATGAAAGAAAAATATTTATGATCTTTGACAAAAACATATATTATGCAATTCGCATGCAAATGAATAGTTACAATTTAGGTTGAGTTAAGCTATAAAGGAAGAATTAAATCAATTATGTACTCATTGGCATCTAGAGTTCCTTTATCAAAGTTCGAAATTGGGAAAGGATGCATCTTCATTAAAAATACTAAAGCTTTGAATTCGATGCATCAACGTAGGGTTTATAGGAATTAGCTCTGAATGTCAATCATTATAGTATAGGGCAAGGAAAAGAAAGATCACTATAGATCCTATAGTTGCATAAAAGCAAAAAGGTCTATGGTCTTAAAATTGCATGGAATGATACATCTCACACATCTTGCAGTTACTTACATCTTTTAGGAAAAGTACTTGCAAGTTTAGAAGAAAGTATTTGCATCTTTAAAGGGAAGATCATCTTTAATCGTGGGTTGGTTAGATCAACTAAGTAATTCACATGTAATTGAGTAGCTTACATGAAATCCATAAAGGTATGATTAGTTAGCATATGACGATCACCTCAATGTGCTAGGTAGGGTTAAGCTATGATAAAATTCTGCTTAGTATCACACTTATAATGCCGATTTAATATTTTCGATCTTGAAAGTCCTATCCACATTCACAAAATGTTAAGGTTATCAAATCACTCGCGTAAGAACAAACTAGGGTTCTCACCCTAAGGATCAGATGACCAAATGATGGACTTTTCCAAGGAATTTAGGGACCCTAGGACCAAAACGTTTATCAGCCTAGTAGGATTAGGGTTTTGGATTGGGTCAATAGGACTCCCAAACCCTATATCGTGATCAAGAAATACCGTATGATGGGAGATATAATCCCACAAGCTAGGTATTGACACCTATCTCATGCAACAAGCTGCAACGTCATATGCCCTTGCATCTAAATCACAAAATAATACTACTACACCTTAGACTGAGTTTGGCGAGTTCTAATTACAAGTCAATTTTCCTAGGAATTGAGTAGTCATCCTGCTATAACACTCTTCCTTGGAGACTGATTTGTCAAGCTAGGATAGTTATGAATTGCCAAGAAAACAATTGACCAACCAAGTTAGGGTGACAGGGTTGTCCAAGATTTATTGACTATAATATAAGGAAACCTAAGGTAGTGACAATTTGGGTCAATAGGGTATAAACCCTAACCCAAGGAAAAAGGGTAAACAAGTAACTCAGCTTACGAAACCCTTGGGATCTTGCCAAGTCGCGAATGATCCTAGATCGAATGCTGGAAGTATTCGGGGAGAAGGAATCACACCTTAGCAGTTGGCCGTACGAACGACTACTGGAATGCTCGTGATTGTACACTTAGGTACACTGTTTGTACTTCTTTGCTCAAGGCACTAATTCAAGAAAAACAACTAATACTTCAGGTTTAAATCCTGGAGGGAGAGACAGTATCAGTTACCTCCAATTGTCTGCCTGACCCTATCCAAGGGGGTTGATAGCTGCACCGGGTACATGGACTGAACCCGCCGTGAGAGGTCTCTCCGTGGGTGCTACTTGGAGCAAGAGGACGCTTGGGTGCCAGGGGAGGCTCTGGCCGTAAATTCCTTGCCTCGGGATCCTGCACAAGAGGCTGACATGACTCGAGATGGGATCTCGAGGCCCATATACTAGTCAACGGGCGGAACTTGGAATAGCGATCCTTGAGGATTGCTGGGATAGCCTTCGGGTTAGATATTTGATGTATTCCAAAGACTATGATAAATAAAGATCAAATGTTGAAAAAGAAACTTGCTTGACATTGTTGTCTGTGTCAGTGCCTAAGTTACATGAAGGAACCAGTGATTAATTGGTTGATTAAGGAAGCTATTTTTGCTTGTCAAACTAAATGTGGTAGGTAATCAGATAACTAAGCAACCTGTGGAAAGTGCGATGGACATGACTCTGGGTCCATCCTATGGAAGGGTGGTCCCGATTGGTCGGGAACTTTTCTCAAAGGAGTTGACAGCGAGGTAACAATGACCTAGAATCAATAGAGCTAGAGTCCCGATTTATACTGTTTTAGGGAAACGGAATGGGACTATGCCTTACGAGTAGAGAGGTCGAGCTTCGCATCCCTCTCATTTCCCATTCTCCTTGAACCAAGTGTACTCTCTTGTCTAGGCACCTGAACTTGTACTTTCCCTTCTCATGAGGCTCTGCAACATTCCTGAATAGTGCTTAACAGACACCCTTTATTTCCATGGTTTGCACAATTGGAACATTGGTTTAGCTAGTTGATTTGGCAAAGGAGATGGCAATCAAATGGCTCCAGTGACACCTGCAACACATGCATTCTTATTAGTCCTCACTAACTAACTACTTGGATGATTTTTCAGGTACCAATAGCTACCTCTACATATTGTCGCATGTACTAGATTCTTTAAGTTGTTGTTGTGATCATGTCAAATTTTACAAGTTATGGCTGCAATATGGTTCTTGCTTAGTATCACTATTGCTTTGATTTAACTAACACACACACACACACACACGCGCGCGCGCACACCCACGCATGCACACACACATGCACATGCACACCACATGCACATGCACACCACACGCACACACACATGCACATGCACATGCACACGCCACCCACACGCACACACACACACACACACACACACACACACACACACACACACACACATTTTAACATACTGAAGTATGTGTCTTGTTTCTTCCTCTTTATATCTCTCATTAGGGAGTGATCTATAGCTTCTCTCATATGCACATTATTGATACATGTTCATCTATAGTTTTGGTAGTTGTTAGTCCAATTAGGTTAAACTCATGTAGATATAGACATATGCATATTCTATGTGAAGTCTAACAAACTCACCTTTAACCTCCATGCAAACATACACACTACCCTTATCCTTGCATCTCTCTTACACTCATCATCATACCTTTGCTAGGAAGAAACTAGGGCTATGTATCTCAAGCACAAAGCCTCTCATTGAAGCACACATATCCCCCTTTTTAGCTATACATGCTCATTACTTTTAATATTGTGAAATTTAGTTAGCAAACTTTCATTTGCTTCCTCTCTTTTTTTCATTCATGAATGCTTTCTCCCCTTATTTTTTGGCTTATTGAATTGAACAATAATATAGTTGTACGCTTCCAAGCATATATCGTACATTATAGTAGGCATTGATTAAGGATGATACTAAGTCCGTTGCTCTCGAGCTACAATATCTATTCTCCTAAACCTTGCTTAGCTATATTCCATCAAAGAACCTAGTTGAGGATAATCCCATGTCACCCCTCTTCAATATTTTCAAGAGATGCTTCACTTCAAGATCTATTGATGGAGGCTGTACATCAAAAACTGATAGTGATTATCCCTTCATATTAATGGAGGACCAAACAACTCATGCTCCCCCTAATCAATTGGCCTACATCGACCATCGCAAGTTCCTTGCTTTGTAAAAGGATGATAGAATAGTTTCAATCATAGTATGATTTTCTTTCAGTGTGGCAAGGATAGAAGAACGCTGATATACAATCTTAAAGGTGAATATATTATGTGTATACATAATAGGATTATTTATTCAAGCTCTCACCTATAGCAAAATCTTTCGAATGGTTGATTATGATTATAGAGACCTTACTTACATGTTTTCTTTAATATACCTTGACCTCCATCTTATTCATTATTTAATACACATGCATGTGTATTTGATAGTTATGAAATATCTTCACATCTAGCTAAAAATGCAATCTAAAAGGATGGTAATCATTTAGGCTACATCGATTATTTCCTACCCCTAAAAGGAGGTATACTAGACTCCAGCTAAGGGAGAGTTACAAGTGGAGGGGAAGTAGGTGGAGAAAGAGGAAAGATGAAAGTGTAGGATGAGTAGAAGGTAAAGAAGGATGAATACTAGGGCAACAAAAATAGAATTTCCATGTTTGCTACCAAGGGGCCACATAGGTACAGTTAGAACACCCAAGCTACATGTACATTGTCTTCTAGTATGTTGGATACATGCCAAACTTTTTTCACTTCACCTTTTAGTAAAACATGAAATTCAATTAACCAAATTTTAATAATGGTAAGCATGGATCTTGAAAAAGGTGGCTAGTCTACTCTTCTTGCTTGTCGCTTATGTTTGTTTTTTGAGGGTCTACATGCAAGCCACTAAAAGACGCCATACATAGATTTCATCATATGTGTCCCATTCTTACAACTTGCATGTAAGCCTCTTTTATGCTTTTTCAATAAAAGAAGGGGAGAATCATAGAAACTAGCCAGTTTACTTTTTTGGATCATTCTTATAGGAATGGAGCTACCAAAAGGCTATCAACATGCTTTCTCTAGCTCCTTCCTTGTTTGTAAATAGTAGCCTAACATGGACTATCAAAAGACCACCTAAAAACAAGTTTTAATTTGTTTATCAACACTCTTTGTTTGGTTCCTACCTTTCTTGCAAGAATTAGTGCCCACAAAAAGATTGTTAGAAGGCCACCTATATACAGGTTTGTGGTTAACTACAAGCCCCCTTCTAAGATCTTGTATCTAGGGTCTATTTTTTAAACTACAATTTTCTTTCACCTCCTCATGAGTCTGCCCAATGATTCAACCCCATCTTATCGTGTTGCATAGTTTGCATATCATGATACATCATCTTCACATCCACTCCTAGTCATGTGACATTGGTTCAAATTCACCACATCGAGCTCTGCCAACTCCACCGCTTTATCACAATCCATTTTCACCTCGCCAATGACATTCCATCTCCATTTTCAAGCTCAATAGTCTACCACATTCCACCTCCACCTCCTCACTATAGTTCAACCTCATGACATTCCATCTCCATTTTCAAGGTCAATAGTCTATCACATTCCACCTCCACCTCCTCACTATGAACTACCATCTTTAATACAATGGTTCTCTTTAGCTAGCTACTCCACCACACATTTTACAGTTTTATCCACATGATAATCAATGTGCATTGTCATTCCCTCCCCCTCATTACATACATTCGAATGATTGTATCCTCAACTTTAGGATCATCCATGCTACATTCTTAATCCCCTCCTCTCATCACTTCTAGTCACATAATGCATTTCATATGGCTCATGGACATCTAGACATAACACAAACATGAACGCCAATTCATGGAATAAAGCATGCACATAATTACAAAGGTATTAAAATTATATGCCTTATAGTCAAGCTTGATTGTATGTCTTCCAATGTATATATATTTTTAAATCAATCACAAAACATGATATTTTTTCTCATTACTTATCATTTCTTGTTAATTAAGGGATTCTTTTGAACTTATAAGGACTCGTTTTTAGAACCAAAGGCAACCTTGACTATCACAATGGGTTTAGTGAAGCTAATGTCAAACACATCTTGCAACACAAGTAATACCTTACCAAATTGGTCTAGTTTCTACGTTATTACAATAGGTAACTGTTGAGAATTACATATACTATGTGAGCATGGAAATTAGTCTAAGAAAACCCAATGCAATGTGTCAAATATCATTCACTCTAAAAAATAGGTAATAGAGTGTTGCCAAAGAATTGAACATGCTCTACTTTTTGGTAGAAGCATACAACACTAACTTAAAAGCAATTAAGATTGTTTTAGAAATACATAAAGTTTAGAAGGATACCCACCAATACTTTTTGTAAAGCATAAATGTAGCCACTAGTTTGAGATCTATGTTTTCCAATTCTATCTTTGATTTTGATGGGTGGCAAGGTGTAAATGGTACGTAGTTTCTATAGTTTTTCTCATCAAAATGTTGGCTAACGACACTATAAGAAAACCACTTGCATATAGTTTTTCTCATCAAAATACACGTTTGTAACTAGTAGGTAGATAGAATCTTTACATTGGAGATTCACAAAGTACAATCAATACCTTCAAGTAACATAAAAAGTTGCTTTACGAACTATAGTTTAACTTGAAACAACCAAAGATATTGGTTGTTTAAATAATAAAATGTTATAATCAAATATTGACCTCTAATGCAAAACCATGCTAGGTGTAGCTCCATAGTAGCAACACTAAGTTCTATCACAAATATGGACACAAAAGCTCATGGGAATGAATGTGTTGGGAATGAATGTGTTTGGACTTGAGCATGACAATATTAAGATGCCTTCCAACTTACCAAAACCATGTCTCTAGAATAAGGAATCAATAAGGAAGAGAGTAAATCATTGGTACACTATATAAGTTTAGCTTACACGAGGTTCAAAGGTTACTATTCATACCTATTTGTCTGAAGGAGACCAATAAAGCTAGGGTGCAATAGTTCAGGAGTCACATTGTTGTAGATGAACCCAAGGGAATGTCTAGTTAAGACTATAAGTGGCTTACATTTTCATAGTGCTAATAGCTTTTAGTACTCTTGTCACCAAAATTCTCATCTTATACAAAGGGCCATTTGGAGAGGCTTGACCTTCTCTCATGCTTGCCAAGGGTGTAAAAGAACCCAAGTATACATAGTTAGCCACAACCAACTTCAAAATATTTTTATCCATCTCAAAAGTATACTAAGTAGTAAACATCCTTAACTAATGCTATTACAAGTATTATGGAACACTTTCAAGAGAGAAAAAACAACAAGCATTGATTTTGATCATGTTCATGAGCCATAACATGATAGCACACAAGGTACGGTGCCATATATATAATAGAAATATTGTCATCCCAACACCATGATGTATGGCATCATTAGAAATGAACAAGAGCATGCTATTCAACTCAACTTATAGTTTTCAATAAAGAGACGTGCCTCAAAGGAATTTCAGTATTGTATTCCAACCAAAACAACAAGATACTATATGAACAATGGTAACATAGAATTAGCCAATAATATTTTGCATTATCAATCTACCAAAACCACACTTGCTATTTAGGACTATGCTATTGCATACCTTGAGAAGAAAATAAGGGTAGCCTTCATTATCTCCAAACTTAAAGAAATCTTGCATACTAGAATGCATCAACATTGTTTTTCAAGGGTTCTAGATATTATGCATATGATACCACTAAGACAAGTCTTTGATGTAAGAGCCCTCCTGAAGTTAATGGAAAATACATGTTGAATGCTCCTAGGTGGGAAAATGTCGCAACTAACAGTCGAGTATTGTACTTGGAATATTTTCCTTCATCCCAAACATTGGTAGATGATGATATTTGGAAAAATGTGGCTTCTATGGCCATATGCATTAGCAGGTTTGACATGCTTATATACTATATGCAACATGAATATAAATGTCACATGCACAAAATTCATGAGATCTCATCAACATTGTTGCTTACAATAAACAATCCAAGTCATGCAACCAACATAATTCACTATGATGGAGTATAAACCACCTTATTCCCATTGAAGAACTCAATAGAACTCTTGTAGAATTTGAGATCTACCAATAAAGAAGTATAAGATGTTTACTAGTGTTGCCATGGATTAGCGTATTAGCTCAAGGGTTATGCAAACTTTGAATATGTAGCTCCTATATAATGATGTATTTTAGTACTTCCCATATAGAGGTAGTGGTATTTTAACAACAATCAAAGTACATACTAATGCCACATTAATACTCAGAACATGATTATAGACTCCATAATCATTCCCTAATTAGAGATTGCTAGCCAACCCAAGTATTAAAAGGAAGCTAGGAAGATAGGAGGACAATGGGAAAAAGAGCCTAGGCCATGCCCCGGCCATGTAAAAAAGGGGATAAGGGGATGACCACCCAAAAGGGATTTAGGGTTTTGTATATAAAGTTAAAAAGTGAATGAGAAGCTCATTCTTGTGTGTGGCAAAAGGTGGCTCTCCTTTTCTTCTTCTTCTTGTTCTTGCTAGCTTGAGCTTGTGCTTGATAGAGGGAGTGTGAGAGTGTGAGGGAGTGAGTGTGTGAGGGTGAGGGACCGGGGAGGAGAAACTCTCCATCTTCTCCTCCCTTCTTCTCTTCTCTTCTCTTGTTCGCGGCAATGGAGCTTGGAGCGTGGAGCTTGAGGATGGAGCTTTCTTGAAGCTTGTACTTAGATCGTGGAGCTATCGGAGTGCGCGGGAGAGGAGGTAACTCGATCGGCATGGAGGTAAGCTCACTACACTCATGGATAGGTAGCACGTCGGCTATGTGAGAGGTAGCCATTAGTGCTCGACTGGGAACACTTGAAGCAATAAGTAGTCCGTGGGTCTTGGCGGTTGAGCGAGAGCTCCCACATTTTGGTTCCATTGCCTGGACCAACAGATTCAATCCTTGAGTGCTTGCGCGCTTTGAATCGAGCATTGAAGTAGGGTTTTCCCCGAATTGGTACTTGAGGTAGGTAGGTAGGTAGGTAGGTAGGTAGGTAGGTAGGTAGGAAGCGAGGGATTTTGAAAAGGTATTCGATCTCCTTAGCAAGTAGGTTTTTGGTTTTTGGACTTGGGAAAGCATGATGGAGTAGTGTAGGTATTTTCCTTATGATTTTTTCTTGCATTTAGGAAGGATAGGAGCAAAACATTGAAGCACACAGTAGGGTTTTCTGTTGCTATATAACAGGCAAGGAAAAGAAGGGAAAAAAATAAAATTTTGGGTTAAATATTAGTAAGGGAAGCAAGACTAAGGTGAGTACAAACCTGGGCAGGGTGACAAGGGGCCAAGAGTGGCAAGAAAGGCCACATTTTGCATTGTAGGGTTCAAGAGAGCTGGAGAGAGGGAGAGAGTACGTGGACATACATTGATCTTGTCATCTAGAGGTTATTTGCCCAGCACAAGTAATTCCACACCTTCCCCTACATGAGTAGCTTGGATCTAGAGGTGCTCAATAGGTAGGAAGGCCTCGATCACTCAACGCGACGAATTCTTGGAAGTCCAACGAAAAAACGCATTGCGCCTAGCTCGTCCGAGTGACGGAAATTCTGAGTCAAGTCCCAGAATCGTCCCTCGGTCCGGCGTCCTATATTCGGGCCTCGGACCACTCGGCCATTCGGCCCTCAGACCACTTGGGCACTCGGCCAACTACACTCGAATGCCTTTCACTCGGCCCATTCGAGTGAAGCATTCAGACCACTTGATACTTGGCCCACCTGACTCGGCCATTCGATCCTCGACCCACTCGGCCAACCCCATTTGGACAAGTTGCCATTTGACCCTCGGCCCACTTGGCCACTCGGCCCTCGGACAAACGCACTAGGACTGGCCGATTTTAATATTCAGACCAATTACATTCGGCTCTTGGCCATTCGAACGAGTTGAATCGAGCCTTCGGTCCCTACAATTCGGAGCTGTTGGGGCGAATTTGGATTTGTTCAAAATTCTAACCTGTAGATTATGAAACCAACCAGAGACCACAGAGAGCCAAAAGCACATCATAGATCTATTACTAAACTAAAATCTAGAGCAAGAAGTTCAAAACTTGGCTACGAACGATCCTTCAAATTGCACATGGTGGTTACCGTAACGGCCCTACGAGCCGAGGGGTACTACCCACCCTTGGACCCCCACAGAGGGGGCTTTGCCTCCTCCGCACCTCCCCCAAGTAGGTTGAGAGAAAACACGCGTCGTGACAGGTCCTCCAAATTAGATCCTATTGTAGTAATGGCTCTATACAAGCATGGATTCTCACTTGAAAAAAAGCAACCAAAATCCCATACTCGAACAAAGACAAATAGAGACCCCAAAACCTCAATGGGCCAATCTAGCCAACAAGGGAAAAAAGGCCACACCGCAAAAACACATATGTGCTGCATTCAAACTGCATCTAGTGAAAGCAAAAAGCAACAACATCAAGCTACAACTGCAAGGATGACTAGATATGGCAGTCCTAACAATAGATGCACCTTGAATAGCACTGCACAGACGATCCAAGACATCAGTGGAGAATCCACATCTGGTCATGCAGTTGGGGACTCAAGGGCATTTGTCAGAAGGCTTAAATTTATAAGCCAAGACCTGGAAGATGAAGACATAGTACCGACTGCTTATCTTAGGGTCTAACTCACCGCGAAAAGAGAGCCCATTGTCGATGCTTTGATTGATGAAGGAGCATATTTTAATATCTTGACCTATGAAGCATGGACCCTACTAAGCCAACCAAAGCTCACACCAACTAATGCAACTCTTAATCCTTACGAAAGACGCCAACAAGCACTTATGGGGAAGTGCAAAATCCTTGTAACCATTGAAACAGAAAGCTTTCCTATCCTATTCCATGTTCCTCCAAATAGTGCTAATTGTGAAAAGGAAACCCTCCTCGAACAACCTTTCAAAAGTGCGACGAAGTGTGAGGCCAACTATGTAGCACATAGGAGGATACACTTGACACTACTACCGGGGGTGAGGATAATCATGACCTTTAATAAAGGTGACCTCATTAAACCTCAAGGAAAAGACAAGGAATATTTTGACATACCAAGCAAGCCTAGTAACGAGAGCAAGGACTTGGTGAAAGAGTTGATAGAAGCGCGTATTGAGCAAAGAGAACCAGTGAGCGAGGCCATGCTTGAAACAAGGAGGTCAAGAGGCAATGCCAAGGACGGCGGGCTTTGGACTTACAAATATCGTAGAAGACCACAAAAGAAGCCCAAGCCTTATAAACGAAGGCACCGATGGAGAGCTAGCACAACATCGCGATGGATATCCAAAGCGTCGCTACGTGTTCAAGGGTATTACGTAGGTAACCGATGGATTTGGGTACCAAAACCCCCTACTAGACCACCTCTATCAGTTGAAGGCTAGATTGCATCAAAAGCAAAGAACCACAAGAGGAAATCTAAGAGAAAATCTAGGTCTCGGGGCAAGAAACCAAACATGAGTACTAGAAAGGAAGAGCCTAGCATGCTTAATAAGTAGATGTCAGATGTAACCATTGAGCATGCACAAAGAACACTAGTTCTCAAGGAGCTTTTGACTTCCCAAGAGGATCATGAGCACCACAGGCACAACGCGGCTCATAAGAAGGCTGATTTCTGAACAAAGCAAATGGCACAATCGTCTAACAGCCACGAGCAAATCTTTCAGTCAGTGCCAAGTCCACCTAAGAGTCCCAAATCTCCTATGTCCACTTTTCCTAAACGGACACAGGAAGCACAATATCAGCCTTCAAGTGCAGCTACTCAATCCCAACCTCTATCTCCATCTAAGCTTCTAGATGTCCAAGAGGTGGGACATGACACCACCCGTAGCTCTCAGCCCAAGGATATGCATGTGCAACCTAATGTGACTAGATAAACTGATGCTCGATCTATGCAAGTGAATTCTCAAAGGGCAACAAAAGACACGACCACTCCCGATCGGCCTAAGGACTTGACACCACAATCCACCAATAGTAGCCAGTCCACTGAACTACCTGCTACTACTACTTCCAATCAGGGATCACAGCAGTTACAACACTTGGCCGTGACAATGCCCCCTGCAGAACATGTCCTTAGCCATTCACCTATGGAGGAGGTGTTGCAACCAATATCTTTGACACCCTTGGCACTGCCAAAGCACTTGAAGCCTAAGTTTGAGGAGAGATCTCTCGAAGAAGTGGCCAAGGAGAGGGCGCGTCTGACCGATCAACCTAGCAAGGCTATTCAGCAAGCTGTAGCCATGTCCCATAAGGACACACTAGAGAAAGAGAATGCTAAGGCCCAACCAAACACATCAACGATTGACTTGGTTCAAGGTCTTGAGTCCTTAAAGGATGCACCGGAATTGCCCAAGAAAAAGAGGAGAAAACAACGGCAGTTGCTAGTAGTAGTAGACCCCAAGAAGATTGAGATCAAGAGTGCCAAAGAGCTAAGGAATAAAGCATCGAGTCCACCCACATGAATGAACCCACTACCATATCTCCTAACAACGGTGAAACCTCAGACACATCCATGTGCTCTTAAAAATCAAAGCAACCATTACCATCAATGGTTTCTTGCAACACTCAATCCACCGACAATAGAACTCGCATTAACCAATCAAGAGTAGATACAACACTGTCACAATAGGGTGACAAGACTATACTGGTCACATCCAAGGAGAACCATGACACAATAGCAGCAAGGCCTCAAGAGAAACATGGAAACCCTGAGAGCACAAGCAATCCTAGCATTGACCAATCTTGCTCATCTAGGCCTGAGCCCCCATCTATGCTAAAGCCTAGGGAAACTCCTAGAACCTTGCATGAGATAGCAACCGAGAAAGCCCTCGTTGAACATAGAATTGCCGCAGAATGCTTAATTGAGTTGGATGCTAAACTCAAAGTATTTGCACGTATCTACATCCTTGCCAACATGGGTACATTCCCCAAGAAACAACTCGAGGAATACTTGCCATTTTCCCTATCCTGGGAAGAGCAAGAACATCTTTATGAGCATTATGCTAGGCTCATGCATGAACGCATGCAACTCACCTTTGACGAGGAAGCCGATGAACTACGCTTAACTGTAACATTTAATGATGTGCTCTGCCAACCAAATCTCTTAGAGATAGAGCAACTAAAGTGACAATCAGAGTGTTGAAGTCAATTTGAAAAATATTGGTTTGAAAACTGCGTTGCAATGGCCAAACTAGGAGCCCAGATTATGACAGTCTCAGAGGAGGATTAGCTAAATGGCATTCTCAAAGAGACCCAATCTATGTGGCGCCAACTTCCTTTCGAGTACTAACTACCATTTCAGGTATGGACTTAGCCGGAACTAGCCAAGAGAACTCTCTTGCTGATAAGGTTCTCACCGAGGAGGAGTTACATGTTGCCAGTAGACTCGGACAAGGTACCATGCTACTCAATGTTGCAAAATATCTATCGTAATTGAGTAAGCTGCCACAAGTATTGGATGTGTGTGCCACACTCCAGTACAATCCTGAGTTCTACAATTGGTTTTTATCCTCATGAAGTGACAGGGATTCATAAATATGTACATAAATAAACAATCAGTTTTGTGACCCTCTATAGATAATATCAACACACACAAGCAATGATAGTCAAGCGCAGGGAGAAGAGTTGGGTTTGACAGGCTGAGCTCCTCAGGTCCTCCTCTCACCACACGTCTAGAAGTTGTGTGACTATTTTTTCCTCCAAGTGGAGGGCATGCAACCCTCATTACCACCATAGGAAGCCCTAACCAACATCGTTGATTGTGTATACGGGGTGTTGTCCCCTTCTATACACCCTTCCCATTTCCAATCTATCCTTCCGGGGATGAGCCCTGCTCCACTCCATGACAACCAGTCCACGCAAACTTAGCATAAGCCAAGATCTGTTATAACTAAAATACGCCCCACAATCGAAGCAAGACAAATATCATCACGGGGGTCGTCCCTCTCCAACAAACACTGCATGCCTCACCTCACCGCACTCCTTCTCATATGCGCTTGATAATCCACTCTTTAATCCCATTCATGCAAATAATTCAATCCTGCCTCAAAGCCTAACCTTGATTCACATTTTGCAGATTTCCCCATAGTAGTGGTCATGGAGCACACAATGCAGCTGGCATGCAAGGAAGCTCTCCTCCATAGAAGGGAGCATAAGGCACAAGTGCCTCCACCAAAGCAATATGTGCCTACCCTTAAGAGGTACACACCAAAAAGAGGCCCTAAGCAACACCACCCCAGACGTAGGCCAAAGACTTCCCATGCCAAGAAAACAAAGGCTCAAGGCATGCCCGGGGGGTGGCAACCCCGATACAGGCCCTCACCAGACGCTTGGGCACCAAGTACTCGAAAGAGGAGAAGGCAGCTAGAAACAAGAGCAAATTTGACGAATTATTTAAAAGCATTCTTGAAATAGCTACGGCCAAGGACTACACCATTCGGGTCCCGGCCGATATCTTCCCCGCCCAGCCTAACAGGAGCCCACCACTGGCATAGCCCCAGTCGTCTGATCACCCAAATTCACCCCGCCTCATACAAATAGAATAGGCCCTATGTTGTATAAGCTGCTTGCCAAATGCCATCTTGTCATAACTTTTTGTCATTAAGTGGTTAAAGGGGCAGGCCCCCCAATTGTACAAACCTCCCTTACTACGAATCCATGGCATGCCTTTAATAAGCACCAATGATATGCATCGCAGCTAGCTCCATAGGATTTTGATAAAGTAATATCTTTTTGTATTGCATCTGTTCATTATAATTTATGCATGTGGCTTGCATATACTCTCATGAAGTGTCAAGTGGATGCAGGATGACACAGGTCTTTGTACGAAAGTGTTGAAGGCCCAAGTCACCGCAAAACCACCAACCTCACAAAGAGCCATGACGAAGCCTCACCGTCAAAAGAAAAAATCACCCTTGCTGATCACAAACATGGAATGGCCCAAAGCTTGATCAGTGGTGGTCACTCTCTCTTTCTGGGTCAAACTCTACACCTGGCACTCACGGCAGCTATTACCTCAATTGTACCAACATCGCACATTACAAAGAGGTTTTGTAAAATCTCAAGTGTATCTCTCCATCTCAACAACTATTCCTCTAGCATCGAGGCTAGTAACATAATCATCCTTGTAATATCCATTTTTCACAGCCTTTAGTTCTTGGCATTTCTTAGTCCAAATGAAAGGTTGATAGCCTCAATGTATTGCATTGGTTATATTCATTTTATCCACACAAAAAAAAGAGCACTCACGATTACAACACAGCACCTAGGGGTCCTCAAATTAGGTACGTCCAGTGACCTTAGTCGGCTGGCTCCGTCCCTAATCTCCTAGCCCTTTTACACATCCCCCACAATTGTTCAAGGAACATCAAGGTCATGACATACCTAGGGAGCTCGTCTCGCCTATGGTTAGACCTGTCACCCTAAACCATTTGCACAATTTTTTTTCACACTCCATCTTAGTGCCATTGCAATCAACAATGGTAAGTAAGGCATGGAAGACCATGGAAAGTACATTGTACTCTTTAAGTAGCCACCAACTACCAAAGCTAAGGCATCAATGAGCTTAATTATGCTACATTGTGTGGTCAAAATCACAAATGATGTCTCAAGAAGCCTTCAAGTTTACTTCTCCTCAACATCGACAATTTTTTTCATCCCATCGAACCCTTGCATCATCCACGCATTGCTATGAGGAACCAGCCACAACAGTTTTCTACCTACGTAATATCTAAGTATGCACATGCACTCACATAATATCTGCACCACAATCTATACACAGTTTGGGGTCCTCAAGTGCAAGACAATACTCTCAGCTTGCTTAGAATTCGACCTATCTCCCAAACTAATCAAACTACGTGTTGTGTACAATATGAAGACTAGCACTAGCCCCAGGGAGAGACCACATATGAGAGGTTTTCAATTGCAGGTATTGAAGACTCCAACGAAAGTGTCATTCGCCCTTCATCAACACTCAACTCTGAATTCTTATCCTTTATCATCTTGCAAGCCCACCAAGAATCGTCGACCACAAAATCCCCAAAACATCAACACCGATGCCAACCCATGACTGCAACTCCCAACAACAACCAACCCTACCACCAGCCAATCACCAACCACATGCCCCCAACGACCTTCATCTCATTTCTCTTCCAATTTTTAAAAATGGGGGTGAGTTTCTAGAGTACATATTTTCCTGACATGTATACAAAAAACATAAGTGATAGCTCACAAACCTAGTCTTTTTGCATGCTACCTCCTTCCTTCTTGCTCAAGTATTATTGTTGGTGTGTGCACACAAAAAGCTAGTCATCACTTCAAGTTGATGACTGCTCATGTAGCTTGAGCACATGGCAACGTAGTAGATATAGGTGGTGTCGATGTGTCCTATTACAAAGCTATAGGAGCACCATAATAACAAAATAGATAGATAGATAGAATATCCACCTTAGTGACCATGTTGTTCTATGTCACCACGCAAACATGTTCATGCTTGTCATGTTTTCTACCTATTTAGTTACCCTATGAGAGTGAGGTCTTTCATTGATTCCACTCTTAAGAAAATAACATAATAGTTACCCATTCGTAAATGCTGACACTATTGGCATGCTTTGAGGTTACAATAGCAATATTTTGGCGATTGGGTATAACAAGATATAAACTATGCCAGGGTTCAATTTCTTGGAAAAGAAGACATTATTGATGAATTTAAAAAATGCACTTATAAAAGGGAGGCAACATAGGCATGATCTTAAAGCTCAATTGGAGACCCAAAAATAGATAGACTGAGTTTGTCTTCATGGACTTTCCTACAATTGGAGACCCAAAAATAGATAGACTGAGTTTGTCTTCATGGACTTGCCTACAATGGTAATAGTTGTTATTCTATGTGGTAAAAACAAATAATGAGAGGCTACCACGTGAAATAGTTTGTGCGAGACACACTAAGAGAGGGGGGGTGGGGGTTGGAGGGGGGACTTAGTTGGGGAAGGGGGGAGAAACTCCAATCAACTTGATAATATTCAAAATTGGCTACTATATTGGCGAGGATATATTGTAGCTAAGCAAGTCTATATCCACATTCTCAAATCCTCAACCACATTAGTTTGCCAACCAAACTCTTTGACTTTCTCTTTCTATGAAACCTCTTGTTAACCTCTTCTTGGGAAAGCAAATAAAAGAATGTAAAAAATCAAAATTTAAAAAAAAACAAAAAAATTGAATGACTAGGCACATACTCTCTATGTCAAGTGGTGGAATAGGAGCATGTACTTCAAAACATCTCATGGATTAGTCTAGGACAAAAGCAGATTGAGAAGAGATCAATTTGTAGTGGATTTTGTATTGTTTTGGTTTCACTTCCATAGTTAGCATCACTTTGTAGGATTGGTCAAAGCTTAAAGGATAAAGCTCTAAGGTAGGAAAGGCATAAGAAAATAATTTTTGGCTTCTAGTACAATAAGGAATATAGACTAGAAGCAAGGGACATGTGGAAGTAGGGGGCTTGAAAAGCAGGGGTTTGACTTTTCGTGTAGCTTTTTCTTTTTGTATGGAAGGCTTAGCTTTTGGGTTGTGGAATTGCATTTGTTGAATTGGAGAGTAGGGAAGAAGGAGTCGAGAATAAGTGGTGTGAATTCTTGCAAAGGGAGGTGAATGAGATGAACATGTATCTTGGCCATGGTGAAGACATTGTGTACTCCATCTCTTACTAGGAACATGTATGGAAGCTGCAATTCTCATTGGGTGATCATCTCATTTTTATTCTCCTATGTGTATTCTCTCTCTCTCTCTCTCTCTCTCTCTCTCTCTCTCTCTCTCTCTCTCTCTCTCTCTCTCTCTCTCTCTCTCTCTCTCTCTCTCTCTCTCTCTCTCTCTCTCTCTCTCTCTCTCTCTCTCTCTCTCTCTCTCTCTCTCTCTCTCTCTCTCTCTCTCTCTCTCTCTCTCTCTCTCTCTCTCATATATATATATATATATATATATATATATATATATATATATATATATATATATATATATATATATAACATATGTGTGCATGCATGCATGCATGCATGTATGTGTGTATGTATGTATGTATGTGTGTATGTATCTATGTATGTATGTATGTATGTATGTATGTGTGTATGCCCGCATCCTTAGCGTGAATGATCTCGGCCTTCAAAGGCTTCAAATACACCATCATCATCTCAACCATGTTTGGTTGGCTTAAAAGGCCTCAGGCCATGCTTATCATCACTATGGTTATATCATCTCTTAGCTCAATCACGGCTACCCCACCTTGATCATCGTCATGTCCATATCATCAACCAATTCACCATCTCACCCTTGACCACTATGTGCCCAAAGCAAAGGCTCTCCCTACCTCAACCTTATCCTTCCAAACTCTTGGCCATAGCTACCTACCATGTATAGTGGCTTGGCCAAACCACCAATTAGGGCCATTCAATAAGATTCTTGGTCGCTTAGACAACCAAGCTAGGTCCTAGCACCTTGGCCATATGCCCTTAGTCACTAGCATTTGGCCCTCCCTCGCTTAGCCATATGGCCTTGACATGTTTGGCTCCCAGACATACCCACATGACCTCGGCCACTTTGCTCTCAACTTTGAAAAAAAGAACACTTAGATACATATAGTCATCCTAGAGTTAAGCAACCCCACCCCCATGGCCCTCAGTCACCCCTGAATCTTCTTAACCTATAGTCCATTGCATTCAACCTTTGGATAGGACTCTAACTCAAACATCCATACACACTAGGCCCTCAACCCTTTGCAAACTTGTTCCTTGGCGTGAATATAGCTTTATGTGGTCCTAGTAGGCCATACTTGGTCTTGAAGGCACAAAATCACTCGGTCATCCTTGTTATTGTTTAGACTCGGCCTTTTTACAACCCCAACAAATTGATCTCAACCCTCCCAAAAGCCGTTGGATGGACGCCTTCTTTTAGCTTGGCCTATGTGGCCAATACCCACCACCCTCATTCACTCCAACCATCCATGGCCATGCACTTTCCTCAAATAGACATTTCTATTGCATGTAGATGTCCCAAGTAGAGAGCCTTATGTTTTGAATCCATCAACCCATGTCCAGTCACCAAAAAGCATGGTCGTGATGATAGTCCTAGTGGCAAAGTGTACTGATTTAAGTTAGGGGCCACTGTGTAGTTTTGAAAGAGAGTGGTCTTGTGGTGGCTTAACAGGAAAATTGAATGACTAAAGCACTTAGTCATCACATTTCTTGTGCCCTTGTCATGGATATCTTTGACAAAAGAGCTTAGCCGCTATCATTACTT
Source organism: Lygodium microphyllum (assembly GCF_053477565.2). Taxonomy (NCBI): domain Eukaryota; kingdom Viridiplantae; phylum Streptophyta; class Polypodiopsida; order Schizaeales; family Lygodiaceae; genus Lygodium; species Lygodium microphyllum. The sequence continues at coordinate 80,888,402 of NC_141162.1, forward strand.
AACCTAGGGGATCCATTACACTTTGCTCAACTATCCTTGAGGTGTTTCAAGCCCCAAGACCTCAGGATGGATGTCCTTTCCCTTATGGGTCCCATAATCCATGTCCCCTGAGCTAATGCTCACTCCCATTAATTGTTGAGCCTTAGCCTGAGAAAGAAAACCACAAAGTTGGCTAAGTTTCTTGATAATACCCCTTCAACTCAACCAAGAACCCATGGCTTATCACTTTGACTTACATCATTATAGGAGCTTCCACTATTGCAGATCATACCAACTTGCATGTGGGAATACCTTGCTAATGTGGGGGAGTTACATGCTCAAAGGGCTTGGAGAGGAAGAGGCCTCGCCTATTCTTGGATAAGACTCATTGAGGTATTGCTTGAGCCAATGCTCACTCCCATGAATTGTTGAGCCTTAGCCTGAGAAGGAAAACCATAAAGTTGGCTAAGTTCTTGATAATACCCCTTTAACTCAACCAAGTACTCGTGGCTTACCACTTTGACTTACATCATTATAGGAGCTTCCACTATTTTAGATCACATCAACTTGCATTTGGGAATACCTTGGCGATGTGGGGTAGTTACATACTCAAAGGGCTTGGAGAGAAAGGGGCCTTGCCTATTCTTGGATTAGACTCATCTAGGTATCGCACCCAGTAAACTCAACTATTTGATATCAATGCCTTCTTCTCAAGAAACCTATAAAACCTATCTATCCTTGGTTGTTGACATGGAGGATCCCTCAAGGATACTCAAAAAAAGAGTGGGTCTAACCAAGATAAACATCACACGTACAAATCTTGTTTTTGACACTTAAAAGTACCCTAAGACATAGAAATTTGGACATGCCTTGATTTTCACCCAAGCATCAATATCCAAATATGTACTTTCATCATCTCATAGTTGTGATCATGATATCCTTTACATTAATAACATAGGATCTTTGCCACTTTGTACTAATGACATATCTGGGGTTGTATGATAATGACAATTGAAACTAAATTCAAATTACAAAAAGATTAGTGTTTATCTTTTTTTCCTCCCTTATTTTGTTGTTCTCGTCTCTTTCCTTCCTTGGTAGTTGCTTGTTTCTCTCTCTCCCCTCTCTTTGCCATGGATATAAAAATTCAACCTTTGGCAAGGCACCCAAGCTTTGAAATCACATCCATACCTGTGTTTAATTCATTTCAAATAGATGGAAGATGGATCCCTACCATTATTAGCAAAGGTAGTGGGATTACCTTTGTTTAATTCATTTCAAATAGATGAAAGATAGATCCCTACCATTATTAGCAAAGGTAGTGGGATTACCATGTAACAAGCAAAACGTAAGAAAAGATAGAGATGTGAGAGCTCCTTCATCTCTGCTTGAGAGGGTAGGATCAAAGAAAGCATAAAAGAGGTTTTAGTACAATATGTATTTATGCATAGAGAGTTGCATTTGGAACCTAGAGTATCAAGTCTTCCATTGTATAGACCTAATTGTAAGTATTCTATTCTCAATGCTTTTCCTTTATTAAACTTGGTATTAGGATTTTTTGTGATAAGTTTTATTTTTATTTGTAGATGTCTATCCTTCTAATATTAAGGAATGGCAGCCCGTCAAGTCTATTATCGATGTTATTAATGTTATGCATGTTATGCATGGTTTGACTGAAGAAGAAATGTACATAGGCAAGAAAAAAACACAACTCATAGGGAATTGAATTTTTTTAACGACAATTCTTATATTATCCCTATGTATAATGGTAAATAGGGATAAATATCCTAACTTCCTTTGCTTGATTTTGTAAGCCTTGAGTGGTCTTTACCAAGTCCAGCCACTAATGAGAGCTATAGATGTGAAATCTTTTCTAAGACACAAAAAACATTGAAACATAATATCTCAAGTAAACTAAACAAGATTACTTTGTTTATGGCTATTAATATGTTTATTGATTCCTTTTGAGATAGAAGATCAAAGGCCATGCTATCAATCAAAAGGGTAGTGTATGATCATGACATAGAATTTGTTGATAAGGAGTGGGATACCAAGATAGAAGGCTAGATAACTTGTAAGATAGATCAAGACTCTGCTACTTGCAAATACATACTTGCTACTCAAATTTTTATCCTTGGCTTTTATTACAAAAGATGGCATTATGTTGGTAGTAGTCTAGTTACTTTAGATCAGAATCTTGAGGATTTTAGCAAAGATCTTGTAGTGGATCTTTATAGTAAAGATCCTATAATGGATCTTTATCTTTGGCTCAATGAAAGCATTATTACAATATTTAAGGTTAGATCATCATGTGGACTACATCAGCTAAAACTAGATTTACAAAATGAAGATATCAAATTGCAATATTCATTTACATTCCAACTTAACAACAAATGAGTAAGTTTATACATCAAGTCATATTTGTGTGTGTGTGTGTGTGTGTGTGTGTGTGTGTGTGTGTGTGTGTGTGTGTGTGTGTGTGTGTGTGTGTGTGATCCTACATCTTGAATGATAAATATCTATGCTAATTTTTTTTGCAGATATCAAAGAGAAGAGAGAGAAAGATATAGTGCAAGGACATTGAAGAAAATATCTCTTTACTTTCAATATAAATACAAGTTCAAACATTGGAGCAATTTATATTTGCTTTCTTCATTATCTATATACATGAGGTTGTACAAGACTACACAAAGGCTATTTCTTTTTATGAGCAATATCCGATTTAGGAGTCCTTTTGCCCATCTTTATACACCCTCTATCCTCAATCATCTCTTCTTCCCCTCTCCAGATGGCTCCTCCGTGAACTCCTACAGATACTTTGGTTGCCTTAGGTATTGAGCATCCCTCCTTCTCTACTTCCACACTCTCTACCTCCTCCTCTACCCCTCCTTATCTGTGGCCTTTGTCTCCTTTTTCTTCTTTAATGTAATTGATAAGTATGTACTTGAAAATTTATTCTCGTACATACCAAACATGCTCACTATTGTAACAATCATTGAAAAATTGCCACACATTTGAAAGAAAAAAATGTTAGTTTAGTACTATTTTGCAATGCACTCTCTTTTGAGTGAAACAATATCTTGAAATTAAACATTTTTCACATTACCTTGATAAATTTATTATCATTAAGATAAATAAACTTGACCAATCTCTTGGCATTTACAATTACCCTCCAACCACAAGAATGACTATCGCCTTGATGAGGGCTCTACAAGTAACAATGAAAAGCAAAATACAACTTATTTGTGATAGTTTATGGAATCAAATATCTTGATGTATTTGATAAAAAGCTTGTCACAACTTGTCTATACTCCATTTGTGCAAGCATATCAGAAGGCATAGGAGGATTTTTTTATATAAATTCAAGTAATCTTTTTGTAGCTCTATATCAAAAAAAATGTATGGTACTTACAACAAATAAAGATTCAAATGATCAAGGAACCTTGAAATAAATCAACTTACATCTTAGCATTGCCATGTATTCTTTTCAAAGAATTGATTTAAAAACACTAATTATTTACACAATCTACAACAATCAAGCTCCAATGAAATCTGAAAATAATCATAGGCAAATAATTTAGTATAATAAACTCTTTCAAAAGTAGAAAAAATACCAAATAACTTACCTTTTATGATATGGAATCATAACAAGCTCCAAGAAGGTATCAAAATGAATTCTACTAAGCCAATGGTTAAATGCATTTGCTTTAAACTCACTTAACCTCACTTAGTGGGAGATTGAAGGATCAAGAATCTCAATCTTTTGCTCTATATCAAAAGGGAGTTGATGCATCATATACCTAGTAAAAGCAGTAAAATAGTGAGTATATGGAAAAAAATTATTGATAGAAAAATACCATTCTTAAGAACAAACAAATCTAGATATGTTATATCTCAATCTAGTAAGCAGGATAAAATCATTTACTTCTCTCCTCTTATCCTTAAGGATCTACACACATTCTAAGTCTAAAAAAATAATACCATTTATCTTGCCTATGTCACTAGCACGAAGTAGTATACACTAAAACTTGCCAAGTTGACCCTCCCAAGCATGTCAAAAAGCTCATCCTCTAGCCCTCCATTTCTTTGCTTATTTCTCTATAGCTTTATTATCGTTCTCATGCCATCCTATGTCTCTCTCATGTGTGACACACTCCACTTTAGAACGTGTGTCCTCCTTCTTCTTGTATGGTGGCACATTAAGAATATTGTCTGTCTTCTCATCTATAAGAGGAAGTGACTCAAAACCTTGAAGAATCTATATCTCCATATTCACAAGGTAATCATATCCTTATCCATAAGTATCACTCTATGTGCATGGGCAAAACAAATGTATGTATCTTAGAAAAATTCAATCAAGAAGTCCTCTATAGCCCCTTGGATGCAAATAAGGGCACTCTTTGTCCACCTAAAGGTATCGAGACTATGCCTATCACATATCTCCCTGACTACTCTCTAGAATGGTAGCTTTGGAACTGCATTATCAAGAGCTTTCATTGCCTTCCTGATTTTTCCAATACATCTTACACCTTGTGAAAATCTCCTTTTATGTTTTTTTGGTGGCTTGGATGGCTGAAAGGACTAATAAATCTTCTCAACAATATTCCTAGGATCAACGTCCTACTTCCTCGCAGCAGCCTTAGTTCTAGACATAGCTCAAATTATAAAATCAATTGTAGCAACATGATTAAAAAAAATAGTTATCAACTACCGAATCAAATAACAATATATAAAATATAAAAATAAATGAATCTAACAACATGAAGGCCTATACATTATGTTCCATTTGACATATAACAAAAACCAAATACAATATATATGAAACATGAAAAAAGATAGGTGAAACAATGAACCTTGCAACTAAATTCATGTTTCACACAATAGAGCTTAAAAGTTAGCACAAATCATTTGGACTGGGAAGTTTTTACCATTAAAGACAGTGATCAAAGAGAAAACATATGAAATGTGAGTTCAATACACTGAATTGAAAACCAACCAACGACTCTTGTGGTTCATATAGCAATAAAATGTAAAGCAACCAGTGATAAGGATGAAGGAAATAACTTACAAAACACGATCTAGGTCAATGGAATCAAAAATATGGTAACTAATCTCACATCTTATACAATATTAGATTGTTATAAGCAATCGGGGATAAGGACCATGAAGAAAATGGATGAAACATGAGTCTAGTTCAATGGAATCAAAAGGACCTCAACTAATTTCGTGTTTCATAAAACATTGAACATCACATTTCAGCATAATGATCAAGGTAAGTAGTCAAGGTCACATTTAATCCGACAATTTGTTAGAAAAATTTCTAAAAATGTAGATTTATGTATGCAAATGTGTCTAATTGCTAAATTTTTTGCTTTGGAGTATGAATTCCTTCCAATGGAGGTGATTAATCTTGCTAGAGTTTTCTTGCTATATTGCAATAGCCTGTCGTATTCCAAATGAGGTTGTCTTGCAATGGAAAGATGAAAATTGAGTGTGCATTGTAAATATTGATTAATGTGGTGCTTAATAGACGTGGACTCGTTAATCACTTTTTCTAGGCCTAATAAGAGTTCTCACTTGCTGAAAGTAGCTTTAAAAATAGCATAAAAGTAAGCGTCCCCTTTTTAGGTGAGAAATGTCCTTTTCGGTAATAATTTTGAGAACAATGACTTTATTATTAAATGCATTTTTAAGAGTCCTTTAAAAATAGAATCTCTAATCATCAACAATTTTCACCAATAATCTCTTTTATCTCTATCAAACTGAAGCTAAGCCCTCTTGTGCTCTATCCATGGTAAGGCAACTATATACAACTACATTAAACACTGTAAGTGGCTAAAACAACTCATTTTTACTATCATAACAAATAGAATATAATTTTTTAGTTCTTGTGATTTAGTCAATTATTATTGCATTTTATCCCATCAATAAGTCTGTCAAAGTGCTAGTGAATGTGTCATATGAAATACAAACTTAGCAGTGTTGTTGACTCCTACATACTTATTAAATCACATTTATTACGTCATCTCTAGTTTCGAATTAAAAATCCAATTTTAGTCACCTGTGATCGCGTAGCATCAAAATTTCTAGTTTGCCAATATACTATCATACAAAATTTAAATTCAATTATTCGAGTATGTTGTTTCTGCTACTAAACTTTTGTTTTATACATCAGGGATTAGGTTTTTGACATACAATTTGGTTATTCAATTCTTTTTGCTTGTTAGGGGTATGCTTTCATATTTTTTAGTTTTATCGGGTTTACAGATGTCAAAGAGAAACTTTTTCCTTGAGGAAATGGAGCAAGAGGAGCTTGAGAATAATTGTGATGATAGACTTTTTGATTTCCTACAAAAGACGGGGAACTCATCCAAATTTATGTACATTAGGGAGATGCCCAATGTCCCTTTTGATTTGCAAGAGCTATTAAGAGATTTTGACGAGAAGTGTAGGAAGTAAAGAGAGTTCTATTCTAGACATGCAAAGACTCTCTTAATTGATAAGTATGTACATTTTAATGATGCAATAAAAGCAACCAATGCTCTTAGGATAACTTTGATTACCATGTATTATCTTATTGACGAAGAGTTTAAAAGGTGTGAAACAAACTACATTTTTCACAGGGATCAGCAATAGTGCCTTTTGATTCACAAAGACATAGGTTGAGTCTTGTGCTTCTCCCATATATGGAAGATTCTCATTTAGAGAAGGGGCAAGAGATCAAGGGAGAAGGTGTTGCATATATGGGTAAGGAGATTGAAGAGAAGGTAGAGATGTTTCAAAAGGATGTTGAGAACCACCTAGTAAAAGGTTTTGATCTTCCTATATTCAAAAGTCAAAACATTACGAACATAGAAGAAGAGGAGGAGATGGAATTGAGTACAAAGATTGAACAAGGCCCCTTAGATTATATCCTTACATTTTCTATCTATATTATTAATTAAAAAAGATAGGTCTTGCTCAATGACATTCAACATCTTTTTAATCTAAGAGAATATTACTACTTTGTCATCCTAACATAATAAGGCCAATGCTTGGAGTCTTTTATTATGCATCATTTTTTGGATTCTAAGATGATGCATAAGACTTTGGATAGTATTGATATTAGTTGAGATGCGTATGCACAAATTTTCCAACTAATGCAATCAAATATGAAACAATGTCATATTTTTAAAAAAATTCTTCCAAGGCCATCTGTGGTGAAGACTACTAAACAAAGAGTCTGTGGCAAGGTGATGGAAGTTTTGGGTGAGCCAATGCTTGGAGTCTTTCATTAGGCATCATTCTTTAGATTCTAAGCTAGTGCAGAAGACTTTGGATAGTATTGGTATTAGTTGAGATGCATATGCACAATTTTTCTAACTAATGCAATCAAACATGAAACAAGGTCAGATACAAAAAAATTTACTTCTAAGGCCATCTGTGGTAAATACTATTAAACAAAGAGTCAATAGCAAGGTGATGGAAGTTTTGGGTGAGCCTTTCCATATCAAGGCCAACTTCAAGAGTAAGAAAAAAGAGGTTGTTTACAATGAATATAACAACATTTTTCTTAATATGCCTACCCTGCAATGTTTTATGATCAAACTCTCTAATTTGTCTTTAAAAGAGATGCAGCAAGGAGTAGCCAGGTTTGTGATTATACTTGATAAAAGTGAGATTTCAAAGTATACAAAATTAGAAAGGGTTGGCATTACTTTGATTAATAGAGCACTTTCATCAATTCATTGCAATGATTTAGTATCATTTAGTGTTCAATTTGAATATCTAGGGGTTAGGAGCTTTTGAAGCAGACACAGATTTTAATATATTGTATTGGGTTTTCCATCAAACTTCAATACTTGATATGATTAAGAGCCAACAAGTAAGAAAAGAGATATTTGTTGAGGGATTTGGAAGCTAAAAGGTTGAATGGCAAATAGCTAGTGACTTAAAGATACTCAAATGCATGTACAATGTCTAAAGAAGCAAACTCTAATTGTCCCTACCTGTATTGCAAGTCCCCAGCTATATAGTTGATCTCAAGCAACTAGAATAGATTCCCCTCCGATCATATTAAAGGCCCACAATTCAAGTCCATTTTAGATATTTCTTTGGCCAATGCTCATATAGGTACACGTCATGCCCTCTACAAAATAATTGGAAAGCTTGTTCATCTTTACATAGGGTTTTCTTGGAAGCTAAAACCCTCATCAACTAGACAAGATGCTATAACAAAAATCGAGCAAGTTTTATCTACAATAGGATTGTATGGAGGTAATTTTGTTATTGAACCAAATCTTCAAAAACCCAAGGATGGAAATTGTATCCCCAAAAAGCATCTATTGGTGGGATGAAGGCTAGAAGGTTACTAGACTTTCATGAAAAGCTTGGAAGGATTAACTCTAGAAATGGGGATTCAACCATAAAATATAATTTTAAAAAATCCCTACATAATGTAATTAAGGAGATCGAACAAGATTGCAAAAGAAAAGCCAAATTTTGAAAAACACTAGATAAAATATTCTTTTATTGTGATAAAATTGATTGCAAAGATGATGATCTCAAAAACTTCAAAGACCAATAGAACCTTCAAAAAGGCAATGATAGAAGCTTGATGTAATCAACACTTCACTTACTATGTGGTAAGAAATTCTCATGTTTGTCTGGTAAGAATTTGTTAAGTTTCTTCATTGTCTAACTCATATAATATTTTTAACTAACTCTCTTTGTTTTTCTATTGTGCGGTATATTTTATACAACCATGCTCTATATTTTATCAAAAATAGTATGGAAGTATATCTATTTAGTCAACCCAAGGCATGAAAAAATCACATTATCAAGTAAGAACAAAATACTTTAGGCACATAAGATATGGAGGAGAAGAAGTCAAAGCAAATAGTTTATGATGTTTTTCAATAGTTTTACAGATAAATTTGGCGTAAATTCAAGCTTAAAGATACAACCACATCATGCAATATATCACATTTGGCAAAAACCATACAAATGGCTATACAAAAAAGGAAAGAGATATATCTAAGATCTTGTGCAAAGAAAAGGTTTTCAAAATGGTTACAAACTAAACAAAGAGAAGGCAAAAAATAGGTTTCGAGAAACCCTTGATTCTTTAGGATCTTTCAGGCTATCCCTATTGTAAAGGAATTCTTGGATTCATCCCACTCAATAAGGCCTCTACATTTCAAAAAATATTGCTTTTTGTAGCCTAGGAGAAGCTTCAAATATTTTGCATCTCCTACATGGGAGAGTAAATAGGAGCTAAGGACTCCAAAGTATCTAGCTCTAGACCCACTGTAACTAGGCATGTAGCCAAAAAACCTTATGGTTTCTTTCTTCTCTACCAAAATTATCTTCTCAACTCCTCTATTGAAAACTTTAAATCCAATGACTTTGCAAATAGCTTTTAAAGCCATCATCGGCAAACTTGGAGAGCTTGAGAATTTGTTGTGATAAATTGCAATTGTTTGATTATTTAAGCTTCTAACATAGTGACTGGCCAAGTCCTTGACTTTTTCCAATCTTCAATGGTCTAGAGCCCTTGGCTCTTCTAAGAAAGCTATCAGGATCTTCAATTTCAATCTACATAAGAAACAAAAAAAAAAATCATTATAAATTGATGACAATCTTAAAGTCACTTATCTTCAATACCTACTATTAGCGTAGGACGATCTTAATATATTTTGATTTTTATTAGTTTCTTCATACCCCATGCCCTCAATAATGAGTCTCTTTTGCACCTCTAAGAGCTCTTCTTTTATGGGTAGCCCCTTCTTCTCATATTCCACAATCTCATTGATACATGTGTGTAAGGCCATGGAGCTATCTTGAAAATTCTCTCCTTCAACATCCAGAGCTATTAGTGGGCAGGTTTATAACTTATGAAATCTATGATTGCCCCTAGCTGGAGTTATGCTTGGGTAAGTGAACTCTTGGCTTTGATTGCGCAGCTTGTGATCCCTAGTTGAGTCGAAATTTCCCATAGTATTTGTAGTCAAAAAAGAGTTTCCAATGCTTGGTTGGATTGGGGTTTGATAATGAGATAGGGATATGTGCTTTTGTTGCTCCATGCTCATTCAACCTTATGCCTAGTGGTGCATCCAAGTAGGGGATATCACTTCTTTTAAGGCCTAAAACTAGCTCTACTCAACCTGCTTTGGATTTGTGTTCAATGTCCAACAAATTGTTATTTATGATTGTGCTAATGCCGGAGTGCCAAGAGACTCATTAAAAATCCTAGTAGCATTCCAAGGTGATAGCCTTGACAATTGTTTAGTAATGCACCCAATAGCTCCTTTCAAGCTTATGAGTGGTGTATGATGCCATTAGTATTTCCCAACTATGAGAAGCCAATAGGAAAGATTTGAGGTCTCGAAAATAAACATATCTAGAATTGTTAAAAGATAATCATCATAATATTCTCATGGCTAGCATCAAACCTAGAAATGTAAGTCATTATAAAGTTGATGATGATTGATTTAATAAGGATCCTACCTTGTCTTGATAAAAGTGAAAGTGAATATTCAATTAGATTTTCTTTTTGAAATTTTGTTATTTCCCTCCATTTTCGTTCTCTCTTTTTCTCCTTCTTTTCCTTGTTGGTTACTTACTCATTCTTTGACTTTTTTGAATTCACATAGTATTTTTATTCAGAGAGTTGCAAATCACATCTTTAGCTATGAATCAATCATCCAATGATCCTTCTAACACTGGTAAAAGAGCTCTCTATCATCTTCATGTTGAGTTAGAATGTGAATATGAAACAATCAAGAAAAAAAAACACTATTTCAAAGCCCATGAAACGTGTGTTTCGATTTGAAGGGGGAAAAAATATTGATCTTTGGTTGGATGGAAGGTTAAAAATATCCTGTCAAAAATAGTATTCCTCCTTATAATAGCTCTTCACTAATATGATTTATTGGTGATAGTTATAATGGATTTTTGGGCTATACATTTAATATTATTGAAGAGAAAGATGTTCTTAAATCGGAGAATCACTTGTTAACAAAACATAGAGATAAGTTGTCTCAAAAACTACAAGATTATCAACATCATTGGAGAAATGCATAAAAGCATACCAAAGAAGAAAAACTATTTTGGGCTTTTGAAATCATTAAAGATCTCAAGAATATTGAGCATCTCAAATAAGGAGGAGGTGGTTGCAATAAAGGAATCTAAGGAGCAAGGTATATCTTATTACTTAAGAAATTTTGAATATAACTTTGCTTCTAATAGTATCTAAGTTATGATGTTGATCTTGTTTAGGTCTCTTATTCAACCAAATGTGACTGAGAGAGATGTTTTAAAGGCATCTCAATTTTATTATCATCTCTAGCCCTTAGCAATGCCAAATGATAATCAAGAAGTGCAAGGCATGAAACAATTCCTATGGCTTCATGGAATAGCTTAAACCATTCTGTGAGGCAAACAACCTCCAAGGCTCAAACAAAGGAGCATAAGCTTTCATGCTATGTTTGGGAGAGAAGGACATAGAACTTGATTCACTAGTTTGGACGATGCTAAACAAAATGATTTTAATTTGTTAAAGGACCTCTTTATTAATAGATTTTTAGAAGCTAGCTATATAGATAATCGAATAGTCGAATTCATAAATGTAAACTAGAAGGACAATGAAGAAGTCTCCAACTATAACACCCATATGCAAAGTCTCTACAAGAGGATCCCGATGGCTAAGCAACCCATGTAAAATGTTGTCTCCGTGACAAGCTTTACAAAGCACTAGCTAGCAACTAAAAATCTATTAATAAAGAGGTCCTTTAACAAATTAAAATCATTTTGTTTAGCATGGTCCAAACTAGTGAATCAAGTTCTATGTCCTCTCTCCCAAACATAGCATGAAAGCTTATGCTCCTTTGTTTGAGCCTTGGAGGTTGTTTGCCTCACAGAATGGTTTAAGCTATTCCATGAAGCCATAGGAATTGTTTCATGCCTTGCACTTCTTGATTATCATTTGGCATTGCTAAGGGCTAGAGATGATAATAAAATTGAGATGCCTTTAAAACATCTCTCTGATTCTGAAAAAAGGCCTTGATCCACAATACGCACTTGGACAAATTGTGGAAGATTCAAACACAAGGCTATATATTATCATTTACCTAGGAGGCTACCATACCCATAGCACTATCCACAACTAATTTATCTTATGAATGGATACAAAAGGGGAGCTCCATTGGCATTACCAACATCTAATGAGCAAAGACCATAGCACCTAGGGTGGATATCAATCCAATAAAAATGTCCAAACCACATGGACCCATCGTCACTTATCCACCTATAGTGATGCACCCATACACTTGATGAAAGAGTCACTGGAAGAAGAACCTTATGTGAACCCCTATGTCACTTACAATGAGGAAGGGTATGCTATCCTCGTGGATATTAGATTGGTTTCAGTGATGGCTTTGCACAAAAGAAGAGGTCAAAGAATGGGGAGAGCTAAGGAATCTCTCACGCTTTGGACTTGTGGCTACCTAGGATGTATTTCATCAAGATATCTTAAGAAAGAACAAGCTAACAAAGACAAGGTTGATTTAAGGTGTCTACAATGTGGCATCACACATATATACACTGATTATCATATACAAAAATCCTCCACTTGAGTGTCGTGTCATGTATCTATTCACTGATTTTCCTAGACAAAACCCTCCACCACTAGATGGATAATAACACCTTTAGTGCTGCTCATATTTTTTAGTATGGAAACATGGGACAATTGATACCACTCTAATACCCCTGAACGTAATGTGATGACTAGAGCCTAAATGAAGCACACTAACATTTGAGTGCTAGGACCCTAGCAACCTAGATACATCATCAAAAGGGAAAAAGAACCAAAAGAAGAGAAAAAAGAAATATGAAGTGAAATTTACCCTGAAGACGAACAGTGCCACAATGTTAACTAGGGTAAAACAAGTCTCTAATGTGAGCAAAAACATATGCTCATCTAAAGATAAAGGAAAGGGACTTGCAAAAGTTAGAGAGTACTTTGATCCAAGACAACAATTAAAAATAGCAAAAAATGTTAGAATGTGGGTGAGAGAAGTGCAAGCACATCTCTAGGATGTAGAACCCTAATGGAAAATGAATTGATCTCTTGAAGCTTGCAACTTCATCCTCCCCTCCCCCCCCCCCCAATACATTGTGTTAGATATGCTCAATGCCCCATCCTCATAAGGTTAGACCAATGATCAATGGTGCTCTAAGATGCAAGGCCTCCATTATGAGGAGAAGCCATGTGTAAGTGCAGACATTTGTTGGAATCTGACTTGTATGTCACATGAGGTCTATATCATTGAATGGCAATGTTAATTGTAAGATGCAATGGCAATCAAGCATGGAAAAGCAACACATTTTTTAGGATTAATTATCCATGTCTTCATGTATGAAGCAGTTGTAACATTAAAACCCTAACTAGTTATGCCATTTGTAATGATTTATCGTGTAAACCTGCGCGCAAGCTGAGCATAAGCTCTTGCAATTTATAAAGGCAGAATAGGCTCTCGTAGTGAAATTGTAAAGGTTCTAATTCATTATCACCTTAGGAAAATTATGTAATAAGAGATGACTAATCTAAAGGCCCAAAAGGTGGGCAGGATGCCCATGAGGGATGGGGAAACCCTAACCCTAAAATCATGTGTAAAAAGATTGAGTTTGAATGGAACAAGTTATTCATGTGTGTGCAAACTTCTAATACATGCACTCCTACTTTTATCTTTATGAGAGAATGAGTGAGTGAGAGTGTGAGAGTGAAGGAAAGGAAGTGAGAGGTGAGGTGAGGTGAGGTGAGGGACAAGGAATGTGAAGCCCCTTCTCTCCACCAAGTACTCTCTCATGCCTTACCATGCTTCTCTCTTACATGATGAAGGCTATAGAGGGTAGTAGAATGAAGGAGTGCATCATGGATCGTAGAGTGTGCTAAGCATCCTTCTTTGTGGGATTGAGGGTATGCTTGGTGCATTCTTTACAAACGGGTTTTGACTCGAGTGGGAGGAGTGGATATGTGAGAGGTATCCTAAGTCCTTCATAGGTTGAAGCTCTTGAAATAATAGGAGAGTGTTGAGATGGTTCCATCATGTTGAGCATGTGCCCACCAACATTTGGTGCATTATCAAGAACAAGGGACACATTGACCTTGAGGTCCCTCGCACATGTTGTAATGTCGAATAGGGGGGCATTGTATTGCTCACCCCGAAACATGTTCGCAAATAGTTTAGTTGCAATGTTTTTCATTGGACTATAGTTTAGTTGCAATGTTTTTCATTGGACTAACAAGGATATTCTTGTTGCATTAAAATGGTTGATAATTCACATTTTTATAAGTTTAAGATTCCATTTCTCTATTCATTTTTTCTATCTCGCACCGCCCCTCCACATCCTACTCCTTTCACCCACTACCACCCAGTAGGGGTGCCTACAAGCCTTACTACCGTCTCCTCTCTCCACCCCCACCACAACGCATCCACTTCCTACACCCCTCCTCTCCCGCCTCCTCCCACAGGGCTTCCATCGCCACCGCCTCCACCACCGATGCCTCTCCCTTCCCCGACCCACACTTCCACTGCCTTCTCTCCTTCCAAGCCGTCTCCGCCCTCCCAGGCCGCCACGACCGTGCCTCGCACCCCACTAGTTTCCCTCATCCTCGCCACCACGGCCGCTGTCACCACCATCACGTCTTCCACCACCACATGGCACAACAATCAACATTCTCACACACCCTATCACATAAACACGCACATGTACCTTCACACATACACACTCCCCCCCCACCAATCATATTAATTCACACACCATTAAATTGATAGGCACCTCTCGCCCATGTGCACCACCTATACCCACTCACCAATATCAAACTCACACACACATTCACACTAACTCGCAACACATACACATGAACATCAATGATATATCACCCACATGCATCACTCCTAAGCACACACACTTAGCATGCATGCACCTTACCTTCACACACACATGAACACCTCACTCACACACACACAGTCACACACGTTAGACCCTCCACGCACGCACATACACACATACATAGTCATACAGACACACACACATGCATGCACACATACTGTCCACCTCACAATAACTACCCAACACACACACACACACACACACACACACATTAGACACACTCAATAGCCATATCACACACATAGTAGCACACACACTAGAGACCTCCCTTGCCTCCCCTCCCACCTCCGATCTACAAGGCAATGACGATTGTGGGAGGAGACACAAAGGAAGCCCTCTAATGGAGGTGTGTGTAGTGATGATTGTGGGAGGAGACACAAAGGAAGCCCTCTAGTGTGTCACACACCTCCACACACAGACACGCTCATAGCAGCCACACACAACTCATACCCACACACATACACTATTATACACACATCCACACATAAATGCAGAGACACACAACACACTAAACACATAGACACGCACTCACACATAGTTCACGTGCACACTGCATTCACATGCACACACCATCTAATCCCCATTCACACATAAACCCACAAGACATGTAGAAGCACATAACACACATGGCCACAAAGCTACGCACACTCGCCTAAAAGTACTTACTTTCCACCTCCCTAGGCATGTTCCTACGTAACTTAGAACACTTAAGAACCCTTACTCACTTTAGGATACTTTAGGGCACGTTCACATTCATCACAAGTAGTGCACAGTCCACATACTAACCTGCACCTACACATTTAGGGTGAACCTTAAGGCGGAGATAGCGCACCAACAAAACTGAAAAGCTAGATGCAAGGAAAATTGAAACTGGAACACAAGGAGCCAGAGGAAACCCAAAGCTCACAAGCCAACAAAAACACCAAGTACCATAACCTTTGACATCATTTTTGGCTTACTTTAAGTGCTGCAAGTTGTTTTACAAATTCACAAGTGTTGGAAAGGAACGAAAGCCTGCTTGTGCACTATGCACTTGCACATAATTAAAACCTGGAATTAAAAAAGTGCCAACCTTGCTGAAGAGCAAAAAGTAGAGCATCTGCAAGAACTTCCTAGCAAATATAAGCTCTTCTTAGAACTCATCATGATATCGAACTTCTTCACAATGACAATGCAAACCCTAGCACAATGCTCAGGTGGCCAAAGGCAAAACACATACGAGCAATCACATCCTGCTATGCTCATTGGCCCTTTTATCAAGCAACCTTGCAACGTTAACCAACAAGACAATTGCTTTAGCCACCCAATGTGCATGGAACCATGAAATCTGAGTGTTATACCATCCAAGTGTGAGAGAATAGAGTGCCCTAATGCTGCCACAACTGAACATGAGAGCGCACTTGACCTAGAACAAGAAACCCCTAATTCTTCAAATGATCGCAAAACCTAAAAAGAAATCATATGCTTCGAAACACCAAACTTCTTCTTCAACTCCACGATATGACCACCCAACTACAAAGTAGATTGCAAGATCATTGCGTAAAAAATAGACAAATCACCAATGCTTAGACAGTTCATAGAGAACTATTGATGGCATAAGAGTGAAAGCAGCAACCCATTAGTGTGAAAATTTTGAGTCCGAGTGCCCACACTCAAGCAACTCATAGCTCCCAAATAGATCCTAATAATGCCAAGAAAAGACCACCATGAAAGAAAAGGCGAAGATCTTGGAAATCTTACTACAAACAATGACAGAGAGCTAGCACAACGTCGTGTTGGATATCTAAAGTGTTGCTACATGCTCTAGGGTATTACCCAGGTAACAGATGGATTTGGGTACCAAAACCCCCTGCAAACCCACCTCTATGAGTTGCAACCCCGATCTTATCAAATGCAAAGAAGCACAGAGGAGACAATCAAAATGTAAATCCAAATCCCAAACAAGACACACTAGAGAGGTTGAACCACTCGTGATAGAAATCGAAAAGCCAACCACGAGTTATCGAAAAATAGATATCTAGCCTAGCATATCTAAAAGGAACCATCTGATGTAGTCATCGAAGTTACAAAGAGGCTCACAGAGACCACCGAGCACTCAACTACTCAAGAAGATGCTGAGTACCATCTACACGATGTTGTTCGTGATAGGAATGCACACCCAACAAAGGAAACAATAGTGACATCAAGCAACCTTGAGCAAACACTAGAGACAATGTCAAGCCCACCTACAAGTTTGAAATCTCATCAATCACATTCACCTAACCGAACACAGGAGCCATAGTAGCAACCACTTAGTGTAGCTACTCAATCTCAATCTCAGCTTCAACTCCCCAATGTGAAGGTGCAACACAAGGTGCTACCTCTCATTCTCGGTCTAAGGATATGCTTAACTAGCCAATCATGACTAGCTCAACCACCACCTTAAGCCCTGTTATTTCCAATCATGAACCCCAGCAATCACAATCTTTGGTTGTGATGCCACCTATCAAGAAACATGTCCTTAGCAATTCCTCGTCATAAGAAATGTCAGAGTAAACATCCTTGACACCCCCAACACCTCCAAAGCACCTAAAACCTAGGCTCGAGAAGAAATCCCTAGAAGACATGGCCAAGGAAATTGCACATCAAACTAGTGAGCTAGAGATGAAGTTTATGGTCTAGCTTGATCACAAGCTAGCATACATCACACGTGTGTATGTCCACATGGACATCAGATGGCCAACACGTGAACAAACAAAGCTCGTTACTAAACCCTTAATGTGGGACCAGCAGCAATATGTCTGCTTCTGCTATGCAATTATTGTTGAAGAAGTCTTGAAATACATACCAAAAGCCACAACTAGAGAATTGCAACTTAATTCCCTCATTCTACACTGCTCTTTATGAGATGAACAAAGAAAACTCAAAGCCTTAGAAAGAAAAGGAAAGGACAAGGTATCCTTGCGCAAAATGGTACTCTAACTAGAGTCTATCAACCAATATAGGGCACCAACTAATGACTCTATCTGAGCAAAGGAAAGCTCTTTGGACATCACTACAAGATCCCACACGTACGTTGCCCCAACCTCGCTCAGAGTGCTTGCAATTATCCATCATGTCAAGCTTTCTGCAACCATTGTCCAACAACATCCCCTATACCATAAACTACTAATACACGAAGACCTACATGTGGCTAGCAGACTAAGAGTAGGCAACACGGTACTTGACATTAGTGCTTATGTCTTCTGCCTTACTCGAGACCTTGCAAAAAGGTGACCTTTGAGGATCTAGCATTTGGATTAGATAGACTAGTTATGCTACAAGCAATTTGAGGAATAATGCATTAACTTGAGAGGTGTGGGAGTTATTAGGAACCCCTAATTTGAGTTTCAAAGGCCACAAAAGTAACCCTTGGTTGGGGAGTTAGGGGGCTAGCAGTCCCCCTAACAAGGAGTCTAGGGGCAATGCCTCTAGCCCAATGGTAAAGGAAATATTCCACAGCTAGCTATAGAAGGTTCATAATATGGTCAAACATGCCGACTAGACTACCTTCTCGTGCTCTCCCCGTGTTACAAAAGAAAAATCCCTCCAAAGCCATCATCAATCTATCTTTTGCTTGGTTAGATTTCTTCCAACTAGCCTTAAGCTCTTCACCTATCATCTATTTGGATCACCATCTAAAGCCTCACAGTGGAAGCACACGAGTGGACAGTCAATTTTTGTATCGATTTGTTTGAACTCCTTACTCAAATTTTGTTTGTTGCATTGTGTAGTTTCCTACATGGTATTAGAACCCAAGGAGCTCCAAGAAGAGTATGTGAGGATAAGGGCTTTAATAGCGAAGAGGAGCAATGTCATCTCGCACATCAATTAGCGGTAATGTTGTACCAGCAATTCAAATGCTAAGGATCTGTCCACTTACCTTCAATGAAGGCAAGTTAGATTGTACAAACTAACTTTTGTGGAAGTTTAAAATTACATTTATCCTTGATTCTTATGAGCTTCTAGAGATGATGTTGGGAACTCACCCAAAACCAAAACCCACCCCAACCCATCAAACTCGAGTGTTGTGATTTCTCCAAAAATAGATCTTTTACGGGCTTGGAAATGAAAAAATGCAGATGCATTGTGTGCCTTAGTTACAAGTTAACCTTAATTTAGCATACAACCAAGGCATGAGAGGCTTAGAATATACTGAGGGGTCAATACGAAACACAAAACTAGACAAGGATTCACAATCTAGAGAATTAACTAGTAGTAGAGAAGTTTGTTGAAGGAGATACAACTAAAGTGTTCATCACTCAGATCAAAAATATGTACAACCACATGGCTAGCACTGAGATACAAAAGACTAGTGAGAAGCTACTTAGAGGTGTCTTTAGATTTTTCCAACAAAGTTTGATGTACTAGTAATTGCCCTAAACACTCAAATAAGACCCCAAGCTTTGATATTTGAGGAATTTTATGCACTACTAATGGGGGAGGAGTTATGGCTTAAAACTCGAGAATGTAGCAGCAATGAAGATGTTGCATTCTTTACCAATGAAGAATGCAAAGATGATTACTCTACTAATTGTGACAAAAAGAAAAAGTGTGATAATAAAATATGCAATCTCATCCACACTCATCTAAGTTCACTCATCTCTTGAGTTAACTCGTCCTAGGTTCACTTGTCTTGAGTTCACTCATACTCACACACTAAAACTTGCACCCTACCACACTTGCACCACCTCATCTCACTTGCACCACCTTTCCACTTGTGCCACCTCAATTCAAGTTCCTCAATACAATTCCCCCCATGGATAGAGAATAATAAGCAATACATGGAGATATCTAGATGTACAATTCAGGCTCACAAATAAAAGGATGACTATAAATGATCTACCTTGTTCTGTTTATATCAAAAAAATATTCTTAATTGGTTTTAACAACATCCATGCTCTCATCTTTGCGATTTTAACAACATCCATGCTTTCACCTTTGCGGTTCACATCAAATTTCTTACAAAATAGAATATGTTTGGCTTGTAAGATCCAAAGCCATAAAATTTATTATTGACAAGCATGTGCACGTTCTTGAAGGTTGAGATTCTCCACCACCTAGCCCTGAGAGAAGGAGAAGCAAACTCCCTAGCTAGGAAAGGCCTCCAAGGATACCAAGGGGAAGAGATCTAGAGGAGTCAAGGAGATCAAAAAGGCTAATCTAAATGGGAAAAAGCAAAGGAAAAATGAAGATAAGAAACCCAAGGGCAATGCAACAAGAGAGAAGTATCACAAAAGAAGAGAAGTCGAAAATCTAAAACTCCGAAAACAGAGCCTATAAGAAAGATTCAAGAAAGACCCCTCAAAAGGGGAAACAAGACCAAGCATGCCCTAGAAGGATCCCCAAGAGGACATCAAGGAGTCCTAAAAGGACCCCAATGACTCATATTTGAGGAAAAAATGGAAAACATATTGTAGCTTCAGATATTTTTCTCTCTTAAATAATACGTTCACAATGAGTTTAGTATTCTGTCTATTGGACAATATACTCTCAATGATTTTTAATATTCTATCTATTGAGTATTGTGAGTTGTGTTATATATAACACTCCAAGTGTCTCAATCCAAGACCTCAATCTTAATCCAAATGAAGTACAAAAAAGGTGAATCTTAGTAAATTAACATTTTAAAGGTGCATGTTAACATAAAGAGACAACAAGCTGTAGAAAAATTTGTTTAAGCTAGAGAACAAGTAAAAGGAATCAACCACAAAGTTAGTGATGATATGCCAGGTGAATAACCTAATGGACACCAAGAACACTCAAGCCTTCAATCTCTGCTTAAGCAAGAAGAAACAAATGTGGTTTACTAGCTTGGATGTTGTTAAAACAAATGTGTTCTCTACTTTCAGGGACCTCTTCATATGCCCTTTGTAGAAGCTAGATACGGGGACAACCTCATCATTCCACTAATGAATGTGGAGGGGGAGGAGAAGAAACCATGAGTAACTATGTGTCCAAGGTTAGATATCTATATAAAAGAATTCCACTATTACAAAGACCCAATGCCAATGACATGGCAAAGTCTTTATCAAGGGAATTAGAGACAAGAAAATCTATGAGCCCATGGCAAATGAGTCCATCTTGGATAAATCCAACATTAATGGCATTCTCAATGGAGATATATGCATTGACAATCTACACAAGAAGAAAAATAGCATAAGCGAGGCATGGGATTGTGATATCTCCACTTGAGTAGAAGTGACTTAGAGCCTAGTGTCATGTAGGACATCCTAACTACCTTCAAGCAACAGCAACAAGAACTTACAAAGCTCATGGATGCCCTTAAGTAGCCCAAACAATAACCCAAACAAATGTACAATACAGACATTGTGGTATGGATCACCTACCATCACAATGTCCTAAACCTAATCGTGCATTGCACTAACCATGGTTTATTTGGGCTTGATGCTACATTCTATAGATTCCCTTTAGGCTCTTGTGACTTACTCCCTATGCTAGTGTTCACTATCAATAAAACCAAGGATCTTTGTATGGAAGGCCACAACAACTAGCTCTTCTAGATGTGCTTGATCAAAGACCAACCATGCCTAGAGTGGACATCACTCCATCATAAATTCTCATGCCCAATCATAACCAATCCTTTAAGCAATGCTCCACTCCATTACATTGAAGTAACCATTGGAAAAAGACATTCACAAATCCATGTCTCCTACAGTGAAAAGGGTAACATAATCATTATGAACTACATGCCCAACCTATGATGTTAGGGCATAGCTAAGGACAAAAAATGATGTAACCTAGAGAAGCCATTGAATGCTAGCATGCTGGTTAGTTGAAGCATGTATTGTCAATGTGCCCTCAAAAATCCATTCATAGATATCAAGAATGTTGATGCATCAAGCAAGCACTGCCAAGGAAATCATATCACCAATGCCTTTGAGCTTATTTGGATTTAAGATTCATTAGTAGAATGAAAGGAATCTTATCAATCCATATATACAACTGATTGAAGAATTCATAAATGCATAGGGACATTAAGTTAAAAAACAAAAGGAAATCCCATTATCTTCTTAAGTGTTTCACAAAACTCAAGAAGAGAGATCTAGTGATCATAAAGCTTGGTGCTGAAAGACAAAGTGATACAACCAAACCTATCAAGGGACCCAGCAAGCGGAAGGAGTTCAACCTTACAGAAGAGGGAGAAACACCCAAACCTATACATGATATGGAAGGTTTCACTTAGGCAAATAAGGCAGATCTTATCAACCTTCTTAGGGAGTTTCAAGATGTGTTTACTTGGAGCTCCACAGACTTACAAGGAATCCTATAGTACTTTCTCGCTATACTATTCCAAGAAACCCTATCACCAAGCCAATTAAGAAAAGGCCTCGCCCCACGAAACCTAGATATATGTATCACATAAGAGAAGAGCTAGGCAGGCACTTAACAGCCATATTCATCTATGATAAAAAGCATACTAAGAAAACGACTCAAAGTATTTGCTACTGACCTACATATCAATCTAAATCAAAGAAACACTAGAGAAATTGAGAGCAATTAGAAGATCCCTTTGCAAGCTCCTTGTAATCTACAAGAGTGAACCAATGAAAGCCAAGTTGCTTATGAAGCAATTGAGCAAGTTCATCCTTTAAAGGTTTCTCTTGTACACAATGATAGTGGATGTGGAAAAGTTGCTTATGAAGCAATTGTGCAAGTTCATCCTTTTAAGGTTTCTCTTATACACAATGATAGTGCATGAGGGAAAATTCATCCACTATGATGTGATATAAGTGATTGTACCTTCAGTGAAATGCTTGATATTGCATACTACTCATTCCGTCTTTACTCTCTCTCCCTCTATAGTGGGAGGTCCATCATTCGATGCAAAATGCCTTCCTTGTGGTGCAATGCTTAAGCTTGCCAAACAACCTTCTGTATATTGAAGACAACCATATGGATTCAAGAATATCAATGGCCTATCAAAGACCAAAGGTGATCTGGTGTTCAGGCCTTGATTCTAGAATCCTCGTGTGTCACACACAATACACCAATTTTAGTGAGCTTTCTTTCCACAATTGACATTTGCTTGTTTTAGAACCAAAATAACTGCACAAGCTCTATTGTGCCGTCCATGTGCCATGTGCCATGTTTGTAGCCATGAAATAGGCGAAATTTCCAAGGATCTTATCAACTGACACAATGTAAGAGCATATACAAAAATTTGCTAAACCAAGGTACAGTAACATGAATATTGCATTGAAAGTAAAAGCTTAGGTGTCAAGTTGAAATTTTCACATACATGTATGGACATTCAAACATCAGCAATTTGCTTGCATCAAGATGTGAATATGTGTGAAAACAAAACTAAGCATTATTATTCTATCTACTTATATGCTTAGAAACAAAAACCACCAGAACATACTCTCTCTCTCTCTCTCTCAGACAGTAATAAAACGTGAATAAAATTGGCCAAAGTTCCAAGAAAACAATCAAAATACAAGCAAAATTTTACTTGGATTACCTGAGGTTAAGACAATGATGGCCATGGCAAAGCACTGTACAAAAAAATTATTGTATGCGATTTTACCAGGACCATGGTTGGGCTTCTAAAAGGCTGGCACTTTTACCATGTGGAGAAATGGTAAAGCTGCATGTGGCAGCTGTGAAACACTTCATCAGATGCCCAAACGCAATGGGTGATAGGCACAAGAAGAGCTTTCTGATAAGCCCATGCCACAGTACAGCAACGTACACTTTTAACAAAAGGCATTACAAGTGGTATAGCAGCCATAGTCTGCATTACCTGCATCTACACAACTGCCACCTGAAAGCTTCCAGGGGTTGCATCGCATACATTACCTCGGCATAAAGGGCACACTCTGCTAACAGCATGAAGAGTCAATAAGCCTCATTAAGCTACAAAGCAGTAACATCTAGTACCATAAAGTTATTGCTGATAACGGAAGAGAATGCATTACCTGTGAACCTCCTTCAGCCACTTATCGACACAGCACATGTGAAACTCATGGCAGCATGGCAAAGTTCGAACTTTGTCACCATCCTCATATTCTACCAGACAAATGTAGCACCTGTTTTGAGAGAAATATAGCAGTCTAAGAACCTAGATGTAGGTATTTTACAACCGCAGCTAAACAAAAGCCTGCAAAAGTGCCTTTCTGGCGTTTGGCATTAAATCTGACTACTAGTATCAGGAATAGATGTATGGTATTGCTTAAACCAGAAGACATTATTCTGATTTACATGTGCTTCAGCTGTGTACTGCAGGCCATTACAACTGTGATCCTAGCAAGTTCAGTCACGACTGTGATGTCCTAGATTGTGCAATCTAGGACTGTCTCTTGGTCGCAATCAATCCTAAAACAGTCTCAATCAATCTTTGACCAGTCTTCCCTGCTGTCACTAGGACCTAGTGCTGCATTCCATTCACATACAAAATGGATTTGTATGATCTGTACAGTACAATCGTCAGCCATACAATTTGCATGTTAACCTGTTTTTAGCCATTTTAGTGCTTGTTTCTAGCCATTTGTTGCCTGTTTCTTGCAGAAAACTGTTTTTTATGGGGGATTTGAATTAAACGGCTCACTCAAACTTCTTTCTCAGCCCTTAGCTTTCTCTATACGAGAAGAGTCTCGTTGAATTTAAACTCACACTATAAACTTCATCCACCTCTTTGAACCACTCACTACAAGCCTCATATGGTGTAACAGTTAACTGAATCCAATGCTTAAATGGGGCATGATTAAGCTACAAACCTAACACATGAATATGTCCTTCAAAACCTGTAAACATACATCTTGACATCTTCATAAGAGCGCAATTTTCCCTTTCAGCCACACCATTTTGTTAAGGTATGTATAGTATTGTACACAAATCATGAATGGATAATATAACGCCCAGATATATATACATTAAGCTCATGTGACATGATGTACTCCCCCCCTCAATCACTATGCAATGTATTATGTAACAAGCTTACAACCACTGGAATCTTCAACCGTGGCTAAGAAACTTTTTAAAATGCAAATGACTCTGATTCATGCTTCATTGCATACCTCCAACCTTAACACAAGCAAATGCCTCTGATTTGTGCTTCATTGTATAAAACCAACCATGAGTCGAAGATAGTCACAAACTACAAGTATCCCCCTACGAATGGGATTTGCATCTAACCCCATATACATCACCATACACTAGCTGCAATTTTGACTAGCTCGCATAGATCCATCCTTGGGAAACAAAGCACCATGCATCTTGCCAAGTACACAACCCTCGCATACATGTTTGACTGACATTTTCAATAAGGACAAGCATCGTGTCATGCCACTTAAGATGAAGCAAACTACCACACTTCCATCATTGGGAATGCACGCCGGACCTGCATACGATGCTCATGTAATTATGCAGCATGCTGGTTTGCATGTGTGTGGATCAAGGACGTTTGTAACCAAGGATTGCTTGTGTCTTGCAAATGCAAGGTTGTTCTCAAAGCAAGAATTTCTAGCAAGTTTGCATTGCTCTAGATTGTTACTGGGCAACAAGTTGAAACATGGGCCCTAGGATCTTCATATTATTGGCACCCTGCTAAGAGATCAACTGGCTTGTGGAGCTTGTTCTCAACAAAGATCAAAGAATGCATTACAATAATCTAATATACTTTGATTCTTTCTAAAAACAAATAAAACAAATACCACAAGAGGTGGCAAGGTTTGGGGCCAATCTAGTGTTGCCATCATGAAATTGTGTTATTGTACAAAAGTGATCTAGCTCCAGCTGTATTGTGGCTTCCTGATTTATTTCAAGCATTGAATTAGAAGCAATAGTGCTAACTTCAATGTTGTTTATTTATTGAGGACTTATTTTACTAGTGCCACTTTGAGATGACAATTAATTCTCTAGAGGAGGTGAGACAATGTTGATCGGCTACAGAGGAATAATTCAACATATCAAAGGTAAACAATTGGTGAGTTATTTGACTCTTAGCCCATCTATAGTTGTAGAAGTACTTCAAATAAATCAAAAATCCATTTGACCAATGGAGCTAGATTACCTGTGCATAATAATACAATCTCCCCAAATAACATCAGATCGGCCCCTAACCCTCACACCCCTTCTATAATTTATCTAGTTTATTCTAGGAAGAGTCCGATACAACTTGTAATTATAATATACACTTAGATCCATGTTAAGAACAAGCACCACATACCAATCAATACCTAAGTTTGGTACCCAACACGCCTTCCCCTATAGCAAAGAGATCCCAAGATGCATCTTCAATCCAAAATAAAGAGATCTCTCTAGAACTCTAGCTCTACAACAACTTTGCCCTTGCACAAGGCACGTGCTGTGAGGATACCCTAGGGTTTGCATTGAAAACACAAAGAATATACAAACATGATTAATACAGTGAACTCCAACAAAACACAAAGAAAGAAAGAAATGAATCAAAATGACCAAACTGAGCATGCAGCTGTGATAGAATAGACGCACAAGGAGTAGAGGGCTACCCAACAGCCATTATTTCTCATGGGAACGAGCTGATGGAGAGTGTTGGAGAGTGTCGCCCCCTCGGACAAATACGAGTGGAGCAGACCACCAATGCTTGATATCAAATAAAGGGGAGCAGATGTCTGCAAGCTACCCAAGCAAGAAGAAAGCCAAAAATGAGACAGCTCTTAATAGAGCTTTAAGCCAGTTGTCCTATCAAAGTTGTAGAATACCAAACTTGCTGAAACAATTCCCTTTGCAACTATTTTGAGAGCCAAAATAGTTCCATTCATTCATGACAATTTCTAGGTCACTTAATGCTCCTTGTCAAACCCAAAAAGGGTGATTGAAGGGAATGAGAAGCATTCTCTTAGTCCAACCCAAAAAGGTCTCACCCCATTGACCCAAACAGACCAAGGCATCGGACCAAGGTTGTCATGTAGGACTACCCAAGGATGTCCAAAGTTGGCAGTAAAGTGCGGATTATCAAGATGATAGTGGCAATGATAGTAATTCCATTTTATAGAAGTTTTTAAGTCAGTTGTCCTACCAAAGTTCTAGAATACCAAACTTAATGAAACAATGTTCTTGGCACATTTTGACAGGCAAAATAATTCCATTCATTCATGGAAATTTTTTGGTCACTTGACACTCTCTCAAACCCAAAAAGGGTGATTGAAGGGAACAAGATGCATGCTCATTGAAACCAGCCTTCCTTCTCGGGTAGGAGTAAGTAACCTTATTTAACACTTATTACAACAATTATAAAATTCAAATCAACTGAAAATGCACACTTTACCACTTTAATCTTGGATAATGGACAACCTTTTTTCCCCAAAACTAGCTCCCCTTTGAATATTTATTTATCTTTTATTGCAAATGGATGGAGCACAACTAAGATTTACCGATCTCCTCCGCGCTAATCCAAGTACTACTTGCTATCATTAATTACCAACAAGCTTTAAAACTAATTTGCCCTTTAGTTTACCCAGGGATTTGGCCTTCACCGTGCTCCTAGCAAGACAAATAATGCCCCAAATCTGATATGGGCTAACTCTTGAATCTCCTTAAAATCCTTTAATTTCAGCTGCTAGAATCCAAGTCTTAGGCCTTCAATTTTGAATACACATCCCAAGGTAAATGTCAAAAACCCTAATTTCTTCTGTAAATTAGGTTTATAGTAGAGGATAGTTGGAATCTCCACCTCCAATGGCTAGTTTTACTGAAAATTACTGAGTGAAGTTGAAAATACGCTAGAGGATGAGAGAGAGTGCTAAAGAGAGAAATTTCAGAGTTTTATTGCGAGAAAGGCTGAAAAATTGCTATTACCCTACTCAAATAACCATGGAAGCTATCACCTACAACTTAGGACCACCAAAAATGCTGCCGCCCTCTCCTGGCTATTGTCACCTGCACCTAGAGGAATCCAGACTACTGTCACGTGATGTAGGATTGGTCTCTAGTGGCTACAAATCACATCAGCAGCATATCCTTGCTCTCTAACCACCTTCTTCTTTCTCACAATGGTGGGAATAGACCTTCATCAGCCTTCAAAAACGTTTTTTTCCACTTGTACAGGCAAGTTTTACCAAGTGGTAACCTTCTATTCCTATTTTCCAACATTATCCAACTTATTAATTTAATTTATAAAATTTTAATTTTAAAATTTTAATAAATATTTTAGTATCTAAAAAAATCATTCCACCAACCAATAGTCAAATTTGCTAGGCCAATTTGTCTTCCTGGTATCCTTGAGCAATTATTAACCCTTTGATTGGCACTACTTAATAAATTAATGCCTAGTCTCTAATGTCACCACTCACACTCAAGGTCAACAAATTGGTCTAGGCCGAAATCTAACACTCGGTACCACCTAGTACCCGTCAGATATAACTTATTATAACTTTTGTCTTTGGCACCAACTGATATTTTAGGATCTTGGGTCCCACACTATGAAATAATTGACTTGTATCTCACATGTGCAAGTCATATTAGAACATTAGATTAACTTTTAACCAAATTTTAAGCAAAGCAATAAAATCTCACGTCCTCATGACAAACCACCACTTGAGATCCTTGCAATTACCCTTGATTGCACTGCAATGTGCCAAAGCGTCAATTGCCACTACTCAAAGTACATATCGACATCATGATCAAACAATATGTGCACCTATTGCTCAAGCATGCTCATGCCCTCTACATGTGAAATTCCAATCACTCAAATCAATTACAATCTACACACAAGAATCATAACCATTGTCAAAACCATCAGAAATGTATCCGCATGCCAAAACCCAACACTGTTCTAACCACCAAAGCATTGTTATGCATGAATTGAGCATAAACAACACCTCATAGCAATGATGTACCACACGATAGTCATATAAAGCATACATTAGTTGCAAACCACATGTAACTTATGCAATTGTACTTCTTTTGCATCACTTGTAAATGTACATTGCATACCATTCATGTATTCCATACATGCCTTACAAATGTACATCACATTAAAATGTGCATTCCATGTATTCAATACATACCAATAACCTTGCAAATGTATAGTTTCACAGCCTAGTGCAAACCATACCATACACATATCGACTCATAGTGACTAGTACACTAAATAGTGATCCCAATGGCAAAAATACTCAACATACAGTATCCCGGATAGAAACCAAGTATATCCGAGATCAACTACATAACTAAGCTATCAGTCACAAGGAGACTAGAGATGCAACCTCTCCATTGTGCATCAAGTAATACTTTGGATCTTCTATACTCTACTAAGTCTGAAAGAGTCTGATCCAAAATTGACTCTAACACAAACACATCAAGGTAAAGTGCATCACTAGGGATGATCTGCCAAGTCACCCTCCTCCATCCAGTTGCATTTTTTCATAGGTGAAACAATGTTGAAGCTTCACCAAAAAGTACATGGAGACTTAACCTCTAACTTTACTTGCCTCAAAACCTCCACTAGGTCCTAGGCCTTTTTCTCTCTTAAGCATTGGATGCTTTCTACTTTCACATTGTTGCAATTCCAACTTA
The DNA here is from genome assembly GCF_053477565.2 of Lygodium microphyllum. Lineage (NCBI taxonomy): Eukaryota > Viridiplantae > Streptophyta > Polypodiopsida > Schizaeales > Lygodiaceae > Lygodium > Lygodium microphyllum. The sequence goes on from NC_141162.1 coordinate 80,917,853, forward strand.
CCAAAGTACCCTCGCTGCCCCATCATTGCATACACGCCCTACTGTCCAAAAAGCACTGGATTGGTACTTCCAAGTTAGCCTTGCATATGCATCAATTGCCCTAATAGCAAACACTAAGAGAGAAGAGAAACTCAACAAACACAGAAGATGATGATGAATCATTGAATCATGCTGAGTGAAGAAAGCTGATACAACAGAGCCAACACTATCTTGTCTAATCAAGCAATAGCACCTGTAGGACACATGCACAGTGAAGGGAGCGAAAGGCAATCCTCCGAGCAACAAGATGTTGAAGATGTATATTGAAGGTTAAAGACAGTTGTCAAGAGAGTGAGATGCAATCCTTTGATGGTCAAAGTCCAAGAAGAAGATTACTAACTACAAACACATACTCTGGAATATGAGGATCAACAAGGCGGCCTACCAAATGAGGACATCCAACCCTTAATGAAGCAGGACCTATAAAATCGTAGGTGCCTACTAACGCCAAATGGAGATGATAGCCACTAGGTGGAGGCAGAGAATCTATAGCCAAAAACATAAGTACAATTTGACGCCAAATGTTGAAGATGGTTGCCACGTGGAGAAAGAGAGTTTGCAACCCAAAACACAACCTAGAAGATGTGGAAGATAGGGCTCCTGGTACAAGGAGAGATGTAGACCATGAAATGCAATATCCTCTAGGTGGATTATAAGTAGTGAGCAGTAGTGGAGAAGAAAAGAGTGACTGAACATCTAAAGGAATGAATGTGAAATGGGTAGAATGGGTAAAGTCAATGCCATATATATAGACATAGACTATCTAGAGTGTCGCCCACTAAAGTCTATCGAGTGGCACCTTGACTCTCTTGCAAGGTGCCTAGAAGGTCTTTTTGGGAATGTAAATGGAAACCAAAAATAGGAATGAAGTAGCCAAATTGTATTGAAAGATTCTCAACACCCCCTCTCAAGAGTCAAGCCTAAAAAAGATCACATCTAAAGGCAAAAGAAATGCCATTAGTAGTACCAAAGAAGGTATCTGGGGTGCCGAGGAAGCAAAGGCTAGGTAGCTCCAAGAAGTGGCCTTGTGAAGATGTGCTAAGATCTGCACTAAGGAAACACAGCATATACGACCAAGATTGAAACCTTAAGATTCAGACAAACACAAGCAAAACTCAAATACAAAGACAAGAAACTCTGAAGTAAATAAATACTCTAAATGAATGTAAGAGTGCACAAAATGCCCAAGGGCAGAGCAATGTAGTGTTGGAGAGTGGCATCCCCCGAAGACGGATCCCAAGTACTGTGACCACCAGTTGGAGTGCAGAGAGCAAGAAACACCAAACGCTAATCACCAAAGTGTCAAGGAACTAAAATGATTACATAGGATGATCCCTGATGAAGAGAGCAACAGCAGAAAGCTGCAAATGCAACAATAGAAGGACTGCCTAGAGCAAAAAAAAGGTCGTCAACTACTGCTTGCACAAACACAGGCTAGAGGAGGCAAACTATGTGTTGGCAATGGCAGAAGAAACCAAACGCAGCAAGGAGGAGGGTGCCAAACAGTGGGCGACAGCGAGGGAGGAAGGCACCAAGCACTACAAGGGTTATTGAAGAAGTGACGACAGTTGCAAGGGATAGACCGCCACATGGGTGAAAGGCTAATGCCTGAAATCTACACTGAAAGAATGAGGCTAAATGCTGGGCAACCTGTCTATTTATAGATGTTTAAGGATGCTCCAAAAACTTAGGGTTTTGGGGGACCACTAAAACTCTCTCCAACTGCGCACCAAATTTGTGTTTTTCATTAACTAAGTGTATTTTGGGGCTATTTAAAAATGCTAATCAATTGTAAAGCGTATTTTAGCTCAACGCCCCCTCTCAAGCCCAAAACTAAGCCTTAAGGGGAAGGCAAACAATGTCTACCCAAAGGCATCCCACCCCAAACCAACCAAGGCATCGGACAAAGGGTGTACGACAACTACCTAGTGGCCTACCAAGACTACAAAGGCAATGGTTATCTTACCAAGGGAGTCCAAGTGGTCACCTCAAGGAGGATGGGGTGTCGGACAACGAGTGCTCATCAACTATCCAATGGCCCACCAAGCCAAACAAAGATGGATGGAACCACATTGAACTTTTTTCTTTGGTTTTTTTTTTTTTGGAAAGTTAATTTTAGGGGTGGCGGCCATTTAAGTACCAGTGACCCAGAAGACGGGAATAGGGATGGTACACCTAACACATCGCAAAGCAATACAAGCTTATGCAACCACTCAAGGATGTCGATGATGAGGAAAAGGTGATGAAGTATAATGGAAAGAAGAATGGTGGTGTAATCCACCGATGGAAATAGCTTAGGATTCGTTCAATGGTGCAGGGGGCAAAGCCGATATCAAAGACAAGTGCTGAAACCTATAGAATACCAAGAAGAGTAGAAACTCCCTCTCAATCTAGATGTCGATACAGAAGAAGGAAGAGAGGCCTAAGGATGTCAGTATTCATGTGGTGCTGAAAATGATAAAGCATCCCTACTAGAAGAGCAAGCAGAAAATGCCATGATGGCATCAAGAGAGATGCTACACAATCCACCGCAAAAGGGAAAGGCTTCATGCTAGTAGAAGAGCAAAACTCCAAGTAGATGCAATCATGAAAGTAACAATGCGTATTTCCTATCTCCACCTCAAGAAGGATTGGTGCAAGCATGTATGTTAGCCCTACACTGAAATACAAAACCCTGCAAAAGAGAGCAAAATTTGCAAGCACAAAGATAAGCAGTGAGATACTTCAAAAAACAATACTAAAAATAAAAGAAAGCAAAGCTAAGTGCAATGCAATGAGTATGTAAATATGCAGCAGAAGTCTAAAAAGGGAGAGGCTAAGTATGTGGCCACCATCGCGTATGGCGAGGTAGTAAGGTGTCCTAGAAGGTGCAATGGATGCCCTCGGAATTGATGTGTAATGTGCAATAGGCGAGTCACTAGCAAACCAACCAACCAATCCTTTAATAGTGAAGGAGATAGGCAGCTAAGATTGTCACATTGCCACATATCCAGTAGCCATTGGAGTAGATGATGCACCAATAAGAGGCATAGCCCCATTGGATTGGCCAGCCGAAGTAAAGAGAATCATAACAGTCTGCTGCGGTTTTCTAGGAGGAAGACCCTGGGCCTTGGTACGACACTCCTCGTCCACATGACCTAATCTTTGACAATATATGCAAATCCTATTTTTATTAGGAATTTATTACCAAAGGGATCGTGTTTCTTTGCATCTATCGAAGAAAGAGATAGTCGTCTATAAAGATATGCTAGGGTTTGCATTGAGGAAACACAGCATGTATGACCAAGACTGAAACATAAAGACTCAAACAGAGACGAGCAAAACTCAAACCCTAAACGCAAAACACAAAAACTCAAAACTCTAACACAGAGGCAAACACAGAGAGAAGAAACTCTGAAGTGAATGACTATGAGTGTACAAAATGCCCAAGAGCAAAAGCAATGCAATGTCAAAAAGTGACAGAGTGTCGGAGTGTGTGAATGAATGTCAGAGTGTCGGAGTGCAGGAAACACCAAACGTTAATGACCAGAGAGTCAAGGAACTAAGGCGACAACAAGAGAAATGTTTGTTGATGCAAACGAACTGTTGGACAACAAAAACACGAGTACTACAAAAGTCGCCTGGTGAGAGAGATGGCAACAACCTGTCACCCGGTACTAGATGTTAAAAACGCTGGCTGATCAAGTGCTATGATGAGACAACAAATGGACACCTCCAAATAGCAAGACGATGGCTGAAAATAGGCCGCCTAGGGCCGGATAGTGATGGGCTGCAATCGGTGATGGCTAGACAGTAAATGGTAGATGGTTGATGGCTGAAACATGCATGGTATCTGCACAAAAGAATAATATTGAAAGGTGGGCAGCCTATCTATTTATAAATGTTAAAGGGTGCCCCAAAAAATTAGGGTTTTGAGGGACCACTGAAACTCTCTTGAACCACTCACCAAATTTGTGTTTTTCATTAACTCAATGTGTTTTGGGGCTGTTTAAAAATGCTAATCAGCTATAAAGCATGTGGTTGTCCTAGAAATGGATGCGTGAAGTGCAATAGGTGAGTCGCAAACAAACCAATCAGCCAATCCTTCAAGGGTAGTAAAGGAGATAGGCTGCTGAGGCTATCTACGTGCCACATATCGAGTAGCTGCTAGGGCAGATGGAGTAGCTAGCGTAGTAGTATGAGACATGGCCCCACTAGACTGGCCACCCGAAGTAGAGGTAGTCACAACAATCTACTATGGTTTTCTAGAAGGAAGACCTTGGGCCTTGGTATGACATTACTCGTCCACATGGCGCAACCTCTAGCAATGTGTGGTGAAAAACCTATTTTTCTTAGGAATTTGCTACCAAAGGGATCGTGTTTCTTTGTTTCTGTCGAAAGAAGTGGTGTCAAACTTGTTTTGGCTTGCCTTCATATCTGGCGAGTTCTTGCCACTATTGGTTTTCTCTCCCGAAGAAGAGGCAATCAACCCTTGCTCCTCTAAATGGATGTGTATAGAGAACTTCTTGAGGACTTGATCATACAACCTCGCATAATGCAAAAACTTACACTCGAACTCATAGAAGGCTGGCAATCTAGATAGTGATATAATGTGATGGATAAAATGGAAATTTTTGTTGGGCAATTATTCAAGAAGAACATTACCTGATCGTCATCTCGAGGAGCCAGCAATAGCAAACTCAACGAGTAATCACCAATATTCGGCCAACTTGACTTTCAAATCATCCCCTTCCTTAATGGAAAACTCCTGAAACTCAATCTTGAGATTGATACGTTGAGTGCGATCTTGAGCCACATGTGGTCAATGAGATCTCCAATGCTCAGATGCAAGGGAAAAATGTTGTGACTGAGAATGAAACTCGGAAAGCAACCGTTGCATTAACTCAACATTGGTTGTAGCATTACAAGCTCTCCATCAATGGATGTGATCAGGATAAGCTAATCGAGGGTCCGTGGCATAGGCTTGGTATCAACGATGATCTCCCAAAGAGATTCAAGAATTTGTTACATAAAGTTCAACCAAGTTGTGAAATTCAACCTGTTAAAACGAGTCTTATTCATGAAGGCATTCTTCGCCGTGACAACAGAAGTGGTAGTGCTAGGAGATAGAATATAATGAAGATAAAGTGGATAGGGAGGATAGGGAGATGGAGTGGAGTATACTTGGAAAGTAATCCCAGAGTGCCCATCATATATACGAGAAGTGTACATAGTGGATCCAAATGTGGGCAAGGGTGGATTGGATATGGGCATGGTAACCACCTATGGAGCCCATGGTGGAGAAATAGGAACACAAGGAGCAATGGATGGAAATCCCTACATAGGAGTGACCCAAGGGATGTGTGATGACAATCCATAAGCAGAGGATGGATATCCTTGCATTTGAAAGGTCGTGAGAGGGCGTTGAGAGTGTCCATGGGTAATGAGAGGGATACCCATCACAACCGTCCCAGTGTGGAAGGATGGGGTAGAGTGGGGGTAGATTAAGGTACAATGTTAAAGGGTGGCATTTCCCCTAACGATGCACCAAGAGGTGGAGTGAATTGAGGATAGGTAGATTGTGGAAGGGAGAACGAGAAGGTGTTAGGAGTGGAGATGAAAGATCCAACCCCTACTATGCTTTGAGAGGAAGTGGAGTGTAATCCAAGATTTTGAAATGAAGATATGAGGAGATCAAAATGTGGAGAAGACAACAGTGGGATGAGAGGGAGTTGAGAAGTGTGGTTTACTTACTCCAATGAAACAGATAGTAGAGACATATCTAATGAAGGGTATCTGCTTCGAGAGTCTCCTCTATCAAAGTTAACATACTAAAAAACATCCGGCTCCTGTACACCAAAAGGAGAAATAAGAGAGGGTTTTGGCTTGTACGACTCAAAAGGGTTAAAGATAAAGGAGATGGATCGCCAAACGTGCCGAATGTCATTATCCCTCCTAGTTCAAAGAGAGAGCTAGTCTCACCAATCAATCTTAACGGAGTAGTAGCACTTGTTAGAGGAGTGTAAACCAAACAGTACATAATACGCAAGTACTCCTCAAATTCTTCATCTATAAGATGATCAAAACGAGAAAAAAAAATGGTGAAGGTGAAGGTGTATCTACCTCCTCCTTGAGATTATAATGCCTTCTCAAAGCCTCCAATGATGGAGAAGCTTGATAGGGTGTGATGGAGAAGCTTGATAGGGTGTCATAGGATTGCCACAGAGCGGAAAACACCAAATGTTGATGTTTGTTGATGTAGACGGCCTACTGGACAGCAAAAACGCAAGTATTGCAACAGTCGCCTAATGGGAGAGATGGCAACAATCTGTTGCCTAAAAACGCAAGCTGATCAAGTGCTATGATAACACAACAAATGGGGACCTCCAAACAACAAGGCAATGGCTAAAAACAGGCCATCTAGGGCTAGATAGTGATGGGTTGTAGTCAGTGATGGCTGGACAGCAAATGGTAGGTGACTGATGGCTGAAATCTGCACAATAGAGTGAGAAACCTGCACTTAAGGCTGAATGGTGGGTAGCCTGTCCATTTATAGAAATTGAAGGGTGCCCCTAAAAATTAGGCTTTTAGGGGACCACACAAACTCTCTCGAATCGCACACCAAGTTTAAGTTTTTCAGTGTGTTTCGAAACTATTTAAAAATACTAATCAGCTATAAAGCATGTTTTAGCTCAACATCGCCCTTGTTTTTGCTTGCCTTCGTGTCTTGCGAAGTCTTGCCAATGATGCACCAAGAGGTGGAGGGAATGAAGAATAGATAGATGATGGGATGGAGAAAGAGAAAGTGTTAGGAGCAAAGATGGAAGATCCGACCCCTAATGTGCTTTGAGTGGAAGTGGAATGTAATCCAAGATTTTGGAAGGAAGATGTGGGTAGATTAGAAAGTGGAGAAGATAGTGGTAGGATCAGAGAATGTTGAGAAATATGGTTTACTTGCTCAAATGAAACAAATGGCAAAGATATACCTAATGAAGGGTATCTGCTTCAAGAGCCTCCTCTATTAAAGTTAACATATTGAAAATCATCTGGATCCTACAAAATAAAAGAAGAAACAAGAGAGGGTTTTGGCTCATATGACTCAAAAGGGTTATACGAACCTGCTATAAGACACAGCGGAAATAAAGGAGATGTATCGCCAGACGTGCTAAATGTCATAATGCCTCCAAGATCAAAGAGATGGCTAGTCCCACCGATGTCCAAACGGAGTAGTAGCACTCGTTGGAGGAGTGTAAACTGAAATGTACATGGTGCGCAAGTACTCCTCGAACTCTTCATCTATAAGATGATCAAAACGAGAAGAAGAAGATGGTGAAGGTGAAGGCATGTCCACCTCCTCCTCGATACCATAATGCCTTCTTAGAGGCTCCAATGATGATGGAGAAGCCTAATACGATGTCACAGGATCTGAAGAAGAAGGTGCCTGAGACATTATGAGTCAGAATCAAGTCGCGTGTGAGTCTCACGCAAAGACTAGCCTCCCAATCATTGCAAGATACTCTTTAGAAGAGCACCGGCTCTAATACCATGTGAAGATATGCTAGGATTTGCATCAAGAAAACACTACATGTACGACCAAGATTGAAACACAAAGACTCAAACAAAGACAAGCAAAACCCAAACCCTAAACGCAAAACACAAAAACTCAAAACTCAAACACAGAGAGAAGAAACTTTGAAGTGAATGAATGCTGTAGTTGAATGTAAGAGTGTACAAAATGCCCAAGGGCAGAGCAATGCAGTATCGAAGAGTGACATCCTCTGGAGACGCATCCCAAGTACAATAACCACTAGTTGGAGATGAGAGAGTGTTGAATAATGAAGGGCAACATGCTGGTCACCAGAACACAACAGCTGCACGCTGAAATCTGGTAAAAGCAGCAATGTACCACCAGAGAAGGCTGAAAACTGGTCACTAGAGATAGAGAATTGTTAGGCGACAACAAGAGAGATATTTGTTGATGTAGACCGGCTGCTAGCACAGCAATTGCCTAGTGGGAGAGATTGGGCTGCAGCCGGTGATGGCTGGACAGCAAATGGTAGGTGGCCGATGGTTGAAATCTGCATGGTAGAGTGAAACCTGCACAAAAGAATGGTGTTGAATGGTGGACAGCACGTCTATTTATAGATCTTGAAGGGTGCTCCAAAAATTTAGGGTTTTGGGGAACCACTAAAACTCTCTCAAACCATGTATCAAATTGTGTTTCTCATTAATTAAGCGTGTTTTGGGGCTATTTAAAAATGCTAATCAGCTATAAAGCATGTTTTAGCTCAACACATAATCATCTAATGCCATCAAAATCAAGAAAAAAGATCACCAGCCATGCACTTGTACTCCAAGGGATGAGGATCAACAGGTTGACATGCCAAATTAGGAGAAAGAACTATAAAAACACAAGTATTTGAGGTAGCAAGTGCCTTAGAGCCATTGTCAATGCCAAGGAGTCAAACTACAAAACACAACCTTAGAGACTGATGCCACATGGAGAGCACTATCACTAGGAAGAGAGAGATGATCTCTGCAAGTGCCTGCTAACCCAAATGGAGATGATGGTCACAAGGTGGAGGAAGAGAATCTACAGCCCAAAACACAACGTGGAAGATACGGAAGATAGAGCACCTGGTGGAGAAAGAGATGTAGACTAGAAACTACAATATTGAATGGATGGAGTTAGTGCTATAATATATAAGCATAGACTGTCTACAGTATCACCCACTAAAGCCTGTCGAGTGGTACCTCGACTCTCTCAGAAGGCACCCAAAAAGGCTTTTGGGGATGTAAATGGAAACCAAAAATAGAAATGAAGGAGGAAAATTATGCTGAATGATATGGTTTCTCAACACTTTTGGTATTTCTTTATCTTTTATTGCAAATAGATGGAGTACAACTCAAATTCACCGATCTCCGCTAATCCAAGGGCTACTTGCTGTCATTAATGACCATAAGCCTTCAATCCAATTCACCCCTTGGTTTGCTTAGGGAATTGGCATTCACCCTATTCCTTACGAGACAAATTTTGCCCCGAATCTGATATGGGCTAGCTAGCCTCTTGAATCTCCCTAAACTTCTTTAATTTCCACTACTGGAATTCAAGTCTTAAGCCTTCAATTCTAAGCACCCATCCCGAGGTGGCTGTCAAAACCCTACTTTAGGGTTTATAGCAGAGATTAGTCTAAATCTCCACCTCCAATGGCTGATTTTTCTAAAAATTGCTCAGGCAGGATGAGAATAGGTTGAGGGAGAGAGAGAGAGAGAGAGAGAGAGAGAGAGAGAGAGAATACTAAAGATAGAAAAATTTCAAAGTTTCATTGCAAAAAAGGCCGAAAACTTGTTGTTTCCTTGCTCAAACAGCCATGGAAATTATCACCTACAACATAGGACCACCAAAAAGGCGGTTGCCTCCTCCTATATCACCTACAACAAAAGGGGTCCAAACTATTGTCACTTGCAGTACAACTAATCCCCAATGTCCATAAATCACATCAACAATATCTCCTTGCTCTCTAATCACCTCCTTCTCTCTCACAATGACTTGAATAGACTCCCATCAGCCTTCAAGACGTTTTTTCCACTTACATGGGCAAGTTTTGCCAAGTGGCAACCTTCTAATCTCATTTTCTAACATTATCCAATTGATTAAATTAATTTTCAAAATATTAATTCTAAAAAATAATTTAATAATTATTTTAATGCCCATAAAAATAATTCCACTAGCCAATAATTAAATTGGCTAGGCCAATTTGTCTTCGAAGTAACCCTGAGAAATTATTAGCCCTTATAATAGAATTAATTAATTAATTAATGCCTAGCCTCAAATATCACCACTCACATTAGAGGCCAATAAATTAGTCTAGGTCAAAATCTAACACCGAATACCACATTATACCTATCAAACAAAACTTATTACAACTTTTGCCTTTGGCACTAACTAATATTTCAAGGTCTAGGGTCCCACACTCTGAAATAATCAACTTGCACCTCACATGTGTAAGTCACATTAGCACATTTGGTTAGCTTTCAATCAAATGCTAAGTAAAGCAATAAAATTTCATGTCCTCGTGACACTCTTAATCCAACCCAAAAGGTCCATCACATTGACCAAGGAGACCAAGGTTATCATATCAAGCTACCTAAGAATGTTGTGTTATGACCAGATGGCCTTAAGGTTCTACAATTAGCAGTTTGCATTTTGAGCCAAATTGTTAGCTCCTCTTTTTGAAGCAATTGTGGAGCTCTTACAATCACATTGCCTCCAAGAAAAGAAGAAACCTTGGTATACAAAAGGTCGAAGATCTTACCTTTGTCAGTACAAACTTGTGTATACCTTGCAAGAGTGCAATTGAAAAGGATGATCCCTTTACTTGGCACTAACTGATATTTCAAGGTTTGGGATTCCACACTATGAAATAATCAACTTGCATCTCACATGTGCAAGTCACATTAGCACATTTGATTAGCTTTCAATCAAATGCTAAGCAAAGCAATAAAATTTCACATCCTCACGACACTCTTAGTCCAATCCAAAAGGCTCCATCCCATTGACCCAAGAGACGAAGGTTGTCAAATCAAGCTACCCAAGGGTGTCACATTGTAATTAGATCTCCCTAAGGTTCTGAATTAGCGGTTCGCATTTTGAGCCAAATTGTTAGCTTCTCTTTTTTGAAGCAATTGTAGAGCTCTTACAATCACATTGCCTCCAAGAAAAAAAGAAACCTTTGCATACAAAAGGCCAATGATCTTGCCTTTGTCAATACAAACTTGTGTATGCTTTGCAAGAGTGCAATTGCAAAGGTTGATCCCTTTACTTGGTGGGAGAAGGAGCAAGAGAAGGAAGAAAACAAGAGGGCATCTCCAAGAGCCTCAACAGCGAATTGCATAGGCAACAAAGGCCATCCTTCTTTTTCTTTGGTGATGGGGGGAAAGAGAGGGAGAGGGAGGGGGAGAGGAGGGGAGGGGTATAAAAGGATGCTATCATGGGCACCTTGGCGAAGCACAAACTCCCTTGAGCCATGAGACTTGAAACGTTCATAGATGCAACTTATAGCTTCAGCTTAGCCTCGTCATCCATGAACATTGTTTGACAACTTGACTTGATATTTCTATCTAGTATCTACTATTTGCCTTGTAACTTGGACCTCCGCTTTTTCGTGATATGTACTTCAACCTCTAAACATTTATGGCTCTTTAACCTGATATTTCTATCTAGTATCTAATATTCACCTTGCAACTTGGGCCTCCACTTTTTCATGATATATACTTCAGTCTTTAGACATTTATGGCTCTTCAACCTTTACTCTTTAGATTCATTTTGTAGTATATACTTATTTTCTAGCATCAATTGGTTTAAAAATCTAATGCATCATTCATTATGTTGTTAATATGGAATATGATGTTTAGCATGTGCTTCTAGAGTGTCTTTTGAATACTTGTTAAGTTGTTTATTGCAAAGTTAAGAAAAATTTCTAAATTTCTCTATTTATTAATGTCTTGTTTCCTCTCTATTTCCATTCTATCACATCTCCCAATCCCAATCTATGTTCCCTTTCTCTCTTCTTGGTAGCTATGTCTGAAACACATTTTCTGTATAGGACACCACCAATACTCAATGCCAAATAAAGGGGAGAAATTACCATGCAACTAACTACGCATGCAAGAGAGCCAAAACACAACAATTCTTGATGTGGAGAGGGGCACTGAGGCTAAGGAGACACTAGTGACCAAACAGTAGCAGAATGCAACAAAGCTATTGACACAGAGTAGTCTAGCAAAGCAATGCAACCGTTGATGTTGACAACAAATAGAGTAGACAGCTGGAGAGACCAAACCACAATAGTTTGAGCTTGGCAAATGTCTAAAGGGGCAAGTAGCAGGCTAAAATGAAAATGCGGCAATCGAGATGGTGATGATGGTTGCAAATGGTCAACGATCATGGGTAGTAGGGAGAGATGATGAAAATACATCAGCCTGTTGAATGGTGAAAGATGGAGATGGCTAAATGATGGCTGGAATTAGACCAAGGACAATAGAAGAGGAGCGACAAGTCACCACCTAAGAGATGATGACAGTAATAATGTGAACTAAATTTAAAAAATCAAGAGTCTAGGCTTTGAAAGCCAAAGTTGTTGTATTGCAAGGCTTCACAGTCTCTATCCTAGAGCTCGCCTAGTGATTACCATCTGTCCAAATATAAAAAGCACTCTAAAAGCTCTTTGACAAATTTCCTCAAACCCCAACTGCAAGGTGTTTGAGTCTCCAAGAGATCCTTATATCTAGAATTGTGGCGAGGAAGATAACTAGTCAAGGCTTCTACATGTAGTAAGTCATGACTAGAAGTCAATGATGTTCTACGAAAAGAAAGATGAATAAAAATATTAGCTCTACACAATCTATCCTGCATCAATAACTTTCACACACTCCATATGCAAAATTTTCAATCTCACAAACTTCTTCAATCCCAATACTTAAAAACTCTATATTGTCACCAAAATAAGAAATGAGCTTAATGATTTAAGTAATATGAGCTCTAATTCTAGTAAACCTAGCTCTTGGCACGATAACCATTAAATCAAGAGTGAAGGATTTCACCGAGGCACATAGTAGACAAGTGTACAAGCTAGGTGGCGTAAGACCAAAGCAAAACGAACGAGATGAGATGTCAAACTTTCATTATTTTGAAAGTTTGCACCTTAGAATTGAGCTACATTGAGATTTTCGCCTAGTAAGCAGCTCAACTTATAAAGCAAATCTTGAGCTTAAATTTGGTCTTGTGAGCAGCTCACTTATGATTAATGACCAAGCCATTTGTTAGCTCTTAATCAAAAATGAGATTGTATCAACCAATATTAGCTACTCAAAATCTATCTCTCTCTTTCTCTTTGAGATGCATAAGTTTGAAGATTTTGAAGATACCATTTTTCTCTTCCAAGTTACAAAAATTTTAGTTTTCAGCCATGGAGCACGAGCTAATAGCATGTATGGAGTCAAGATAGCAATCAATCTTTTTCTCTCTGCATGGGGAATCAATTGGGCAACTTTGCACTAAAGGTTGAGATTCACTCTTCTCCTCTAAGATCTCAAGCATGTGCACTTTCTAGATAGCTTTGTCACAAAGCAAGCAATTTTCTCACAATCTTTGTTTGTGAGAGAAACAATATGGAATTGCATAGGAACTATGTAGAGCAATTATCTAGGCAAATGCTTTATGAAATCGAGCTCAAATGTTGGTCATCAATTTTAGGGTTTCGCAAACTAAAGTATTCTTTGTATTTTTAAACACTCTACACTTGGTTGGAAGCCAAAATTGAAGGTGGCAAGGCCATTATGCATCTATGGATCACTTGTGCAACATGAAATGGCTTAAATGCAATCATTATATTTTAGGAAATGAAAGAAAAAATTAGGGAAATGCAAGCCAATACTCAATGGAATGCATATTGAAGGGATCAAAACAATTGCCCTTCATTTTTAGGCACAAATAAAATATACCAATTTTTTGACAGCTATGCTAATTTGAAGTGCATATCTCAATTTACTTTGTTTGGCCATGAATTGGGTGAGCAAGCTTCAAAGGAGAGGGCAAGCACTTGGATTGGCACATGAATAGTTCGGAACTGATATCTACATGTTTTAAGTATTATTTGCAACACGCAATAGTATGGAACCGGCTTTGCACATTGAGTGTTACTTTTACAAGTCATTGGACTGCAAACATGCATTCTTACGCATTATACTTGTTAGAGTGTGCAAATTTTCTGCACATTTGATCAAACGTTGGTAAGAGCAATTGAGGACACTGTGTTGGGATGATTCAAGAGCAATGCACATGGGAATCACTAGCATCAAGAGAGTACTAGTTAGTGACAGCAAGTCACCTATGATTCATGCAACCTTTGAGTAATGATAATAAAGAAATATTAAAAGGGGCACCCAACTTTTGGGGCCTATTGTGTGTTGTGTATCATGTCAGAGTGTTCTAGCTCTCCTACTTAGTGGGCCTTTTGTTTATTTGCCGATTTATTTCCTGTGTGCAAATTATTTTATGATTGCTACACTTAAGACTATTTTCAAAAGGCCAATTTCACTATATACACAGCTTTCAGCCACTGCATTTTTCATCTCATGTTGGATTCCTAAGTTTTTTTACTGAATCTGGCCATCAAACATGGTGCTAGCTAAGTATGCCTTCAACAGCATTCCCAATGAAGGGCATCCATATAGGACAACTACTTTAATAATGTGGTCCATCTTGGGGTCTCTGCTGCTTTTCTGGACAGACCTACAATTGGTCATGACTTTAAGAAACAACAGGCGTCCTCATCATTCACAAACTCTCAACCCTGATTTCTCACTAGTACTTCAGCCACCATTCTAAAAACCTTCCAGCCTTTTTCTCACATGTCACCTAAGACACTCAGGAGTCAGCCTTGAGCAACTGCATTCATTATCAATTCCAGAATAAAAAAGAGCATTGATAACAATGTTGGGGTCAGCTAGTGGTTCCAGTAGCAGTCTGATTATGTAAGAGAGCAGATACAAACCGGCTCTATTTCATATGTTCTTGAAAAATGCCTCACTAATCATTTAAGAATTAGCAAGTCCAATCATTATAGTCCAATTACCAAGTAATATCAAAGGCAGGTTAAGTGCCATGCAATGCATACAACATATCGGTAAGCCTGGCATAAACACACAAATTTACTATAAAATCCAGTGACATAAATGTTCACTGGGCTACATCTAAAATGTCAAACAAGAGAGCTGTCTAAGTCCACTACATAGACCTCAAAGTGAATTTTATTCATTTGCTCTTTCACAACCCAAATGGCAAATGAGGGATCTAAGTTCACTACATAGTCATTCAAAGTACATTCAAACATCTGCTCTTCTTTATGCTTTCCTTTTCAATATAAGGAACTCTCACAAAGTATTGTACAAACCCATTAAGAGCACACTTACTCGACAGATTCTTCAGCTACACCATCTAGCTTTGCATTTTTCTTGTGTGTCCTGATTGGGAAAGAATCAACTACAGCTTCAGGTGCAGGCAATGAAACAAGAGACAAAGAAGTGGATCTTGAGAGAGCTACAGACTGTCGATGAATTTCATCCAATACCTGCACAGTTGTAAGTCTCAACACTTAAATTCACTTCATTACCCGAGATTAAAAAAGCAAGTTTGCTAGGAAGCCAGACTTGAATGCACTTTGGTTTTTGCGGCGATAAACTTCTGCACAAGTATCTACCTCAAACAAAGCTTCAGCCAGCATGACAATCCGAGAAATGCTGGCCCTTGTGCTGGTTTCTTCTGTCATAACAAAGGCTTCACAAGAGCATCGACCATTTGGATGCCTACCCATAGCACAATGTCTAGAATGCACAGGAGCACCTTCCATGCCACTGCTGAAATGTTGCAGTGCCCAGACCTGCAAATTGAGACACAATTTTCCCTTCAATCTGCATGTCTCTAGATAACAACCAGACATAGCCTACATTCAAACATATTAATTTATCACACATTACTCAAATTCAGCCCTGCGTCGATGTTACCTGAGGCCTTGACCTCCTCCTTTCTGCCATTTCTGAGCTCCTGCTCCCAATAAAACCACTTTCACCCCCTTCATCACTACTACTCCAATCAAAGAGACCCCAACCATCATTCCAAGGACCCAAACCATCAATCTCCTCGCTGGGTACTAAGAATGCAGAAGAAAATGTTCGTCGACGAGATGTGGCTCTTGTCAAAGCATCCCACAATCGCCTTCTATTATTTCTCCTTGCCTCTCTCCCTGAGGCCTCTCCCCGTGATATAGTTGGTGACTCATCAGAGGATTGACTGGCAAGACCTAAGGCATCAATGTGCAGTAGTCCCATATTTTCTGACTGATTTGCAGCAGTAGACCCTCTAGTAGGTACAATCCTTGCTGCTTCCTCTCTTCCCAGATTATTGTTCCCCGCTGGTGCTGCCTCCAGTGGCAAAGCTGCTCTGTGTGCTTCAAAAACTGGCAGGGTGCCTGGGGACATGACATTTCCATTGATGCCCAAGCTGTTAGTATCACTGGCAGGCCTAATCTCAAGATCTTCAGAAAAAGATCTGGAAGCAGATAGACCGGGAACTAGCAGCTCAGACTGTTCAGAAGTGGAGTCCACTAAGCAAGTCGTGTCTGCACTTCCAATTTCAAGCCTAAACCGTGTATTACCATTATCCCGAGATGAGGTATGTTTGTGTGTCCTTAGGACAGGGTTTTTTTCAGTCTCCCTGCATTCCTGCTGATCATTCCTACTCCGTTGAGTGAAGTAAGTATTTGACCCAGCACTGCAACCGCTACCAGATGCTGATGCAGTTACCAACAATTTGCTAGCATTCGATGTGCATACGCCATCTGAAATGTTTGGGTCACTTGCCAGGGCATGATTATCTTTAATCTCAACATCAACACCTTTCCCACGGCTGCTAATAGAAAGTGCCATTGGAGTATTCATATCTGGTGCAACTGGCTTCTTGCTTTGACAAGTCAATAAGTCTGCATCCTGCGATTGATCTTCATTTACAAGACTCTGCATGAACATTCGATATGTTGTGGATGAAAAAATCAGTGCCCACTCATTGATGAAAATAAGTTGGCAATTTGACCATGTTTCCAACAGCTTCACATTATGCAGCATCCTCAGATAGTAAGCATCAAACTTCTTACTTGTACACTTTCCTTATTGTCAAGTGAACTACTTTTGTGGTCTATAACACTGTCCTCTTAATCTAAACACAGATCAAATTCCTCTTTCACAAGCACTCTCACATTCAGTAGACTGCTTTCAATAATTTGGGGACACCAAGATAGGGGCTAAAGTGACTCAGCTCATCAAAACTCACCCCAGTCCCAGAACATGAGCTCTAAACAAACCACGAGGACAAAGCACAGGGGCATTTAGCAAATTCACAGCTGAGCGTCTAGCAAACTAGATAGCTGTGGATTCGGAAATTTAGAACAGAGCAGCAGCAGCACCTTTTTTAAACAAGCACAACTAGTTTTTGACAATTTCCCATGTGGGAGAAAGGGCTTTGTTCCCTTGTATTATCCTTTAGTGATCAACATCATGAGCTTTTGCTCGGGAGGCACTGCATGCCCTGCTAGGCTTGGTGAGGGGCAGGTCACGGCTCGAGGTGTCTTCTCCTATAGTGCTCAGCATCATTGCTTCGGCAAGAAAGACCACATACCTGGGTAGGTGCGACCCCGGGCCGGCAGCCCCTGCCCCCAACCGCACCTAGCTAGGCATGCGCTGCTTCCCTCAAAGCAGCTCATGACGTTGCACAGTGGGAATTATAATGGGAGTTTCTCCAAAGCTTCTTATGTTTAATGCCAATGACTGAGTTTCATGTAAGTGGAATACAGTGCACAAGCAGGCATACCTCTGCTCTCCAGGCGGACGAGGAGGTCCCACAGCTGAAGGACCGAAGGAAAGGAGCAAGCACTCTTCTCTTTCTCCTCCCGGATGGAGACGGCGGGGAGCGAGGATGCCTGGAAGCCGAAGGCAATGTGGACAGGGGTGGGTGGGACGATGAAAGATAAGAGGAAGAAGATGAGGAAGGGGGGGCATGCCGGCTGCTGCCAGATCCCATGGTTGTGAGAGGTCTGGTCTTAGGCCCGATGGTGGAGGAAGGAGCAGCAGGAGCAGGAGCAGGAGCTGGCTCCGGTCAGGACATGGCCATGGACTTGTTCTGCCGGACGCGGCATGCAGACATGGAGATGGCAGGAGGTGGGAAGGGGGGAGGAGAGAGGGAGAGAGAGAGGGAGAGGGGAATAAAAGGGGAAGATCCGAGAGAGAGAGAGAGAGCGAGAGAGAGTGTGTGTGTGTGTGTGAGGGGACAGAGAGAGGATCGGCCAGCCCTTAGGGACCCGAACAAAAGAGCTGCCCACGTGGTCATGTGCAGCCCTCCCTCTCCCTTTGCCTTTTTCAAACATCACCCATCTTGACCTGTCGCCGGCCTCCCCGCCACGTGGCGTCCTCTCATTCGTAGCTATGAAGAGGGAAGCCTTTGCCGCAACCCGGACCTTTTCTAGGTCTCACCCACCAGAATAAGCATCGGAGGCTGGAGCCCGCACCATTTTCCTGAGAGAGCTCAGCATGACTATGAGGGCGAATGATTCATACCAAGACTCAATAACTTGATCATCATGTCCACTTGGTATTTGTCGCCACCCTCCCTACCACATGCCACCCCTCTGTTGCACCTTTTGTAGGGGTGTGCCACACCAAGCACTCTAAGTCCCAAACCACGTGGCACCTCTCTCCAAGAGTTCAAGAAGATCATGAGGCCAAATGGTACATGTCAAGACTCAACAAGTTGGTGGTCGTGTCCATGCTGTACATTTGGACTCGCACACACGACAACGACAACATGTCATCAAACAAGCACACTCTCCACTGCCACATGCTGGTGTACTATAGGAACTTCATGAAGTCCCCTAGCCTCGAGGCCTGAAAAACAACTCCCCAACCTAAGAGGACATCTAGAACGTCAACTTTGAAGTCTCATATTCAATCCACATGTGCAACTACAAGCTACAATCTAACTTTCTCAAGTTATGGAAAACAACATGTGAACCAACTCTAACAAACCACTGGATTTATAAATTTGGTGAGATCTGTTGCGAGCTCTATTTTTGCAAGGGGCCAATTTAGTGACATCTAAAGGAGCCCCATACATTTTTTTCCACGAGAGTAAAATAGTTGTTTTTGTAGCTTAATCTATGCATCTATCCCATGCTACCACACATAATACAAGTCATGCCAATTAGGCATGGTTCACAATGCACCGGCCACATAAGAGTTCACTTACAGGGCTGTTGTTCATTTACACCTAATTTAGTTAGAGTTGCCAATGCTAATAATGTTTTAAAGCTGTGCCACACACAATTTACAAACTGAACTCGAGTGGTTCTGCCCTGTGTGTGTGTGTGTGAGAACAATGAGCCTTCTACAAATTATCTAGCAACTAGTAAAACCTAATAGAATCTTCAAGTTCATCATTTTGTGCCAATGTTATTTAATAAAAAGCCTTAGCAATTGTTCTCTTGGCCATGATGACTCGCTAAGTGACAAAATACTCCAATCAATGCATGTTGACGCTCACCTTGCAACTAGACTCACACCACCACCTTTACTTTGTTGACCCTGCTGCATACTTTGCTCACATTGCTATCTGGGCTCTTGCCATTTATCTACAGAACCTTGCATCACTAGAAGATGAAGAAAATAATCATGATGAAGCTTTCATCCTACAACATTTGGCATCTATGTGGGCATCCAATGGTGATGCCAAATGTTGTTGCTTATAAGAGCCACTATTGTCTTGGTTTCTCAAGCCAAGATCTTCCATCAACTGGTGGAACCATTGTGTTACTTTCGTGTATGTTGATGCATGAGGTTCCACAAGGTTTTGCTATTTCCCATGGCATCATTTTGAGGTGGTATGTTCTTTGGTCTAGAATGATATGCACCAAGGGCATATTCCTATACTACGTATCAAAGAGCACATCATTAGTGATTGTGGGTGCCCTCTTTTGCCTTGGCTAATAACACCTTTTCAAAGGGATGGCCTAACCATTGACAACATATGAAACTATCACTACATGCAGTCAATTACTTAGATTGTGGTTGCTGGCAAACTCAAACAATCCTAGCTATACCTTTGTAAGACTATCCTAAGCCCTTATCTACCTTCATTGCTAAAGATTATTAATGCTTATTGCACAGCATTCTTATTGACCTTGAGGAGGAGGAGGTAGAGGCCATTGATCAAGTAGTTTTGAATGATCCTCTAGTAGACAACTATCATCTCTACTACTTTGATTGGGAGGATGAGATCTTCATGGTGGAAACCTAAGGTAGGGAGGGAGAGTAAGTCAGGAAAAATCTCATGGAGTATGTGAACCTTACGAGGGAAAATGATAGTGTTTAGGGTTTTTGTTAACATGTGCATTGATGGAGAATACAACATCTTACCACATATTTGTTCTTTTACATTTTTGTATTTTGGTTTGCAAATATTGGTGCATTCTATATTTTCTTACCTCGACAAAATATTGTTTTCCTAGACTTATTTTACTTGTATGAAGCCCCCACCACACAAGAGTCCAAGTCATGGAGAGGGGAGAGAAAGGGAGAGATTACATGTGAGAGAGAGAGGAGGAGGAGGTTTTAATTTAAAAGGGGGAGGTTTGGAAAAGGAGGGTAGGTTTGGGGCTTCTCAAACCTACAACCAAAATAATGTAGTGGTAAGATGTCTCCCAAACCACTGGCTCAAAGCATATTAGAGCTTATTTAGTACAATAATGTAGTGTTTCAAGGTTGATTGGCTTTCTCATCGTTACTAATGCTACCTGGGGTGGAACTAGTCTTGTTGGCTCGAGGTTTGCTATTACTTTGAGAGGCTGTAACAACAAATTTCTAAATTTGGAGTTAGATAAAGGAGTGGAAGAGGGAGTAAGGGCTTCTATTGGAGTGGTAGAAGAATTAGGCACATGGGGGGGTGGGGTGGGGATGGGGTTCATTTGAATATGTTGAAGATAACGGTGCCAAACAAATGACATGTCTTGAACTACTTGAATGCAGAATGTACTTAGGAGCTTGAAAGGATACCGAAGGAATTTGAATGGGCCTAAGGAAAAACAACATAGTGTGTGATGGCTTAAGAAAAGGAGAAGTATTAGGGGAGATAGCTTCAAATGCACCCTTAAGAGATGACAAGGAGACCCTTTGGGGGGTCACAGGAGGTTGGAAGGGTGAGGGATGTACAATGGGAGAGGATGGTGGTCATGAATCTAATGAAAACATTGGTGATGGAAAGTTAAGCAAATATATTTCAAATTCATGGAATGCCTAATTGGAGTGTTGACTTAAAGAAACTACATCAACACTATCATATTCTAGGCCACTAGAAGGAGCATCAAAATCATGGGATGGACAGACATCATTGAGAAAGTGAGGGGTTGGGTAGAAGAAGCTCAAGCACACATAAGAGAATCAATACCAGATCATGATGATCAAGGATTGTCCTCACCCTCCTCTCCAACCTACATATCATCAATGGCAAGCCTAGGACATGTCCAAATGATCAGTCATAACAAAGGGACTCCACCTTACCCCACCATGACATAGAGACTGATGCTCAATAACCATGAAGGGATAAACCCAATGAAGTCGATGTGAGATGAATCAATTACAAAGTTTCATACTTGTCTTTCCAATGTATATTCCTTCTTAATCATTGAATTGTGCATTGGTGACATGTAGATATCTACTTTTTATTGCCAAAATTTCATTTCATTCCCATTAGCATCCACACAAAGGCCACCTCAAGGTGCAAGATCCTCCTACCTCACTTGTGCCAATGCATATTTGTTTTTTTCCTACAGCAAAAGCACGTTGATTTAGTGTTCTAGACAATAAATAGTCATCTTCAAGATCTCTATTACATCAATGGAAAACAAGAACAACATTGAAATAAGTCAATAGAGATATATGGGGAACAATGTGATGCAATGCATGATTAGAAATATGATTTTTTTGAATTGTTTAGGTAACTTATGAAGGTATTGCTAAAAATGTATGCCATGCTACATAATTTTGTTCTGGTTTTTGATTGTAGAGGTTGACCTATAGTTGTGTCTTTACAAACTTGGGTTGAAATTATGTAAGGGTTTATCTAAGATGAATAAATTTGGAATATGTTGTAAACTAAATTTGAGTTGGGTACTTTTGCTTCTTCACACACACACACACACACACACACACACACACACACACACACACACACACACACACACACACACACACACACACACACACACACACACACACACACACACACACACACACACACACACACACACACACACACACACACACACACACACACACACACACACACACACACACACACACACACACACACACACACACACACACACACACACACACACACACACACACACACACACACACACACACACACACACACACACACACACACACACACACACACACACACACACACACACACACACACACACACACACACACACACACACACACACATATTCTAAAGATTTGGGACCTAAAACCTAACTTCCACATACATTTTTTTTTAAAATCTATAAATTCTACATTGAACACGGATAATTGCACCTCCAAGTAAGAGTGAAAGATGATCTTCATATATAAATCCACTAGTTCACAAAAAAATCTCTAAAATATCTCCATTATGGAAATGGCAAAAGAACACATCCAACTACTAGAATTTAGATCAAATGAGAACCTATGCAATCAAAATTACAAAGTATTTGAGAATGAAATTTACTTTGAGAGAGGGAAAAACAATAGTTTGAGGAATCCTAACCAAAGGAAATGATTTTCAAGCTTATGTGAAATAAGGGAATATTTGTTAGTAATCACTACAAAATAATATAATATAACGAGAACTATGATATTGAAAATTTGACCAAACAACAATATGAAATGCAAAGACTTCCAAACAACCCTACACCCAATTATATATGCAATCATATACGATCTCAATTTTTAGAAAGACATAGACTAAGAGAAACATATGATTGGCAAGCCATACCTAATATATATATATATATATTACAAGCAACTAAAATAATACTTTGCTAAGTCCTTTACTGAAATATGAACATAGAAACGAGAAGTCAAAAGATTATTATACCCATTAGTAATAGATCTTCATTGGAAAAATGCCTATCCAAAATTATATTTTAGACACATTGAAATGTTATGGAAAAAACATCAGCAAGATCAACAAATTTGCTATTTTATCTAACAAAGTGACTAACTTCAAATATCGAAATTATACCTAAACCAAATAAATTTCAATATTTTTATAAATTGTATTACTTTTATGAGCTCTAAATGGGAAGATTGCAACACATAAGAAGCTGCTAGATAGGGAATCAATAATGACCTACTAGATTCACACCTTTTTTAAAATTTTAGCGAATGAGATTTGTTTAGAGAAGACCTCACACCATATTGGGTAGATGACATAGTCCACATACTCAAGAATAGAAAATGACCCACAAAGAAAACTGGATTAAAAAGACTAATCTTGAATATCAAAACCTAGGTTAACTATATTGGGTAGGACAAGATGGACTTTTAAGGAGATATATCTATGAATACAAAATGTATGATGGGCTTAAGGAAGCACATAATAGAATAGCCAGAGGGCACTTTAGTGGTGGAGACACCACTGTACACAAGGTGCTTTAGTCCCAATTTTGGTGGCCAACATAGTTCCATGATGCAGCCAAGTTTGTGAACCTAAAAAATTTCCACTTTTTGAAGAAGAATATGCATATAGAAACTTATTCTAACCACCAAAAAATGCACATATTGTTGATGCTCATAACACATGTAGTGTTTGTATGCAGTTGCATGGTTTATAGCATGTCTATTGAAACCATCAATATTTTCCTAAACCCACATAATCCATGTAGCATAGATCTTACCTCTATTTTGTGAAACGAGCAAAGAGAGAGAGAGAGAGAGAGAGAGAGAGAGAGAGAGAGAGAGAGCCTATACCAAAATAAAAAAAGGAAGACAACTTGCCTAGGCCAATCAAAGTAGATACATAAGCCTCCCAAGTAGTCAATCCATAGTGCATCCTCCTATGGTCGGGCAAAGAGACGGAGGTTGATTGTGATAGAAGTTTGGCGTGAGGCATGCAATGAATGGTTGTGGTCTTACTCTCTCTATGTCTTAGCAAAATCAATATCTCTCTGTATGTTTGTCTCTATCTCTCCCTTCCACTCTCTCTCAATTGATGTGGAGCACTAGGGGTTCCATTGAGGTCCACTCAAGACCTAATAGGAATGCCCAACATGGTGGTCAAGTTGGGCTAGTTAACTCTAGTAGCTCTACTTTAAGATGTGCTTCATTTCACTCTACCAAGTCCCAAAACCAATAGGTGCTAGTTGAAGATGCATGGCCCCACATGCTTTGTATAAGCTCTAGTGACATGGGCAAGCTCCATCAACCTACACATGGTCTAACTCTTATCAATTTATCAGGGAAACATTTAGATTCTTCACATATGTCGGTCCTCCATTTGTGAGTTTTTGCCTCGTTTTTTTCTTATTTATTAGGCATTTAATATAATGGCAAACAACAATCAACACTCTTACATGCAAAGGTCTTATATTGAATGGTCTTACATGAAAATGTCTTATTTTGTATTATTACTCGCTTCCTTTTTCATGTAGTGCTTTTTTATTGGTTTTCATTCCTTTACTTTAAGGTGCATACACATTGCTTTTCTTTGATGTACATAATGCATTTTATTTATTGTTTGCATATTCTCTATGTGTATATGTGCACATGCATGTGTGTTTGGTTATTATTCAATCATAGCATTCCAAATTTACCAACTTTTCTTGCCTTATCTAATAGCTAGCCAAACCTTTGTTAGGTGAATTTCCATTTCGAGTGGGTCACTATTAAGTATTCCACATCTTATGTAGGACCTTACCAATGGAAAATCAAGAGAAAAGTGAACTTTATATTGCAACTTGGTAATATAGTTTCATTTGTACAAGTTTATTCACAAGTTTGGCAAGCATATGTTAAGCCATTTTCATGGTAAGAACAAGCCATTAAACACATTATGCTTTACCCAAAGTTGTGTTGACTTTGAACAACAATACAAATGAGGTACTTTGATAAAGATTCAAAGGGTCTAAAAGTGTTTTATGAACATATGGCTATCTTTGTTTAATAAGTCACATATGGTCATATCTATGTGGTGAGACTTGTTCTTATTCGATCATGACAGGGAGATTGTTTTTCAATATCATACAATGACAACCACAATTATTTGGACTAAGCATTCCCTTAAAGTGACAACAACCCAACTTGCTAAAACTACATAATAATTCCACATTTAGATAACCTTGCAAGCACGGAATCTTATTTCAAAAATATTTACACATACATTTCAAATTTTAGTAAATTTTCTTAAATTGCAAGAATTAATTTTTCTTGAATAATATATGTTCTTGCGTTACAATGAGAAAGGCTTTGACAATTTGCATCTCTTTCTTCTTTGCATTTGGCAAAAGCATAACCAACTTATGTATTTTGGATAGAGGGTTTTATTCTTAGATAATTAGGCTAAGTGTCCTAGTAACAAGATAGGCCCTAGTAAAAGGGCACTTTTATAGGTTGCTTTTGGGCCGAAAGAAAGCCACCTTTTTTCCAAAAACTTGATGTTTGTTTCTCTTCAACCTTCATTATAATTTCACTACCTTTCAAACTCCACCTACAAGTTATTTGGAGCAAAGTGCCTTTCTTTTTAGCAAATTTCTTGCATCTAGAACAAACACATGGGGAGAATCAAAATAAACATACATGATTCTCTACCCGTCACTACTCGATCATTAAGGCAAGCATCAAATTATTCATTTATTTACTACTTTGTCATTTCTCTCATCAACTACTTCCTATTCTAGAACTCTTTCTTAGGCAAAAGGATATCGATGGTTTCCATGTCTATATACTATTATAAATGCTTGTAGACCTACAATTCCTCTTATTGTAGCCACTTCCAATAGATTCTTTTTCTCATTAGTCATGCCTTCTATTAGACCATGTGAGTGTGAAAGGTGCTTACTCCATAGACATCCACAACTAGAAAACATCCTTTGCATAAAGAACTCAAGAAGCATATCCAACCAACTACAATCACCCTAGTGAAATTGCCAATCGTAAGCCGTGTTAGTCTTGTTGATCTCCTTTGTATCCCCTTAAACATTCGATCTCCACTCATATCTGAACATGCAAACCAACAAGCAATATTTGTCCAATCTTGCACCTCAGCTAGCCGAGCACCTACAAAGAAGAGAATATTTTCAATGTGGGAGTATGGGCAACTATTCAATGACATATTTTGAGAGGTAAATTTTCATTCTGCATAATAGCTCAAAGATGCACATTGCCAAAGCCCCGACACTTGAGGAATCCAAACATTGTTGTATCAAAAGCAAATATGGGCAGTATTCTTGGGTAGAGGCCAATGGCCTATAGTTAGCGGACACCCCTTCTATAGATACACACTATACAATCATATGTAGGTAAAGATGATAAATAATAAGGCTATTGCTTCTCTTAACAAAGAATAAAGGTATCATTCATCATACCCACAAAACCATATATGCATACACATTACATAGTCGCATATGATTGTATACACTACATAGTCATATATAAATGAAGATAACAAAGAATAAGGGTACCTTTGTTGTTTCCATAAACTCCCTTGTGTGGCTCTCTCTTAACCCTCTTGCATTCCATAGCTTCTAGCTTGCATCTCACCATTACTTCTCTCTCAACAAGTATCATAATGGCATTTTGGGAGCTTATGCTTAGAGTGAGGAGCATAAGGAGTGAAGCTTTGTCATAAATATCAAGTATTTGAGCTCTTCTTGTGACATTCATCCTTGCTATCTACAACTTGAAAGAGGTACTACTCTCGTTACCAATCTCTACATCTCAATTAATAGCTGATTTGGCATTGTTTGGGTAGCCATTGATAGTTGGTTTTTAAGTCAAACAACTTGGTTTTTGGATGCTTAGAGAGATTGAGCAACATTGAAGCTTTCTAAGAGAAGAGGTATCAACATTCTCTTCTCAAATGTAGTGAGAATATCTTTCAAGTATCTAGTTTAGAATACCTCTTTTATTCATTTTGAGCAAATACAAAGCATCATGCAGTAGTCATGGTGGCCATAAATAACCACAGAGTTGATTCTATGTAGTTCTCAATTCTCTATTTTATATAGAATAGAAATAAAAAGATTACAAAATAGGAGAATTGAACTCCCCTACTTTGGATACACTTTTGGACAATATATTGAAATATGCTTGTTGCAAATAGATCAACCAACCATTTGAGGTGATTAAGGTCTTGTTTTGAAGCTTATTCAATAAGGAATAAGTAGATAAGGTGGTGTTCTACCTTTAGTATCAAATTGGAAAATCTATGGATGCATAAACAAACAACGTCATTTGAAGGATGTGCACAACATGTATCGAACACATACTCATAGCTCTTCTTGAACAAGGAAGTTACAAATGGTGATACTTTGGATGTTGTGATATATTTACACAATACAACGAGTGAGATTTGATGTACTTATGAATTTTTTTGGCATGTATTTGTCTCAATTTTGGGCTCTTAGTGCTATTTTGGCCATTATTGGTCTTTGCAAGATGCTCAATTTGGTCTCTTTTGAGCTTACAATTAGGCACATCTTGCTATCTTTATTATCTAGGACATATTATTATCATCACGGCTTCTTTGTTGGATTCAGAGAAACGCATTTTTTGGTATTGAAAATCTTGATAGAACAACTTTTCATATTGGAAATAGCAAAAGCAATGAGATTAAGCTTGAGGATATAGATCTATGTGCATGGCAAGAATTGGATGAACTTGCATGGTCCTTTATTATGTTGGCATTCTCAAAGTCCATGTATTTTAATGTATAAGACACAATAGGTGGATATGGTGTATGGACAATGTTTGGTGACATGTACATGAAAGAAAGTGTAATCTTGTAGGTTTATTGACTTAAAAAAGTCATTGATCTCCACATGGAGGAGGGGGATTTGATTGTCTAATTACCTCAACGAGTTCAACAGTATTTTCAGCCAATTCACGTATCAAAAAATGGTTTTCCATGATTTCATGAAGGCCATGTTCTTGTCAGTCATTGCCTAAGAGTTGGGATACTTTCAAGATGGCCATCAATAACTTTGCACTTGCAGATAAAGTGGTCTTACCAATGCTAATGTTAAGAGTGCTCATTGAGGAGGTGAATATGAAGAACAATGTAGGGGCAAAGAGTTCCAATGTGCTAATTATGATAGGAAGGTCAAATGCCAAGGGGAACTCTTATAAGAGGGGCAAGTAAGAAGCGAGTCATGTAGCAAAAAGAATGTGATGTGCTTCTTTTGTAACAAGAAGGAACACATAAAAAAGGATTCCTTCAAGTAGAAGAACAAGCAAGATTCAAAAAGAGAAATGAGGATACTGGCAAAAAGAAAGAGAAAAGCAAGGCAAAGATAGAGAAGATAAATGTATACAACAATGATGATGGTGATGCTTTGTATGTATTCTATTTGGTTGATGCATTCTGTAACATTTCCCTCCCTCCCACCGTATGACCCCCCTAATTAAACAATTTTTTAAATAAAAAAGAAAAGAATAAACGCCCCCCCTTTTTTTCTTCACACCGCCAGCTCTAGCGGACGGAGGGGGGGGCTATCTTGTGATGACGTGCAGGAGCTCCAGTTGGCGAACGGAGCGAGTGAGCTATTGTGGACAACAATTGTCGTGTGTTGATGTGCGGGAGCTCCAGCATGGTAGAGGGAGTGGGGGAGCAACAGGGGTGGCCGACATCGGGTGGAGGACTGGATGATGTGGGGGGGGTTAACGATTGCTCCCTCTCCCCCCTCCACCATATGCAGCATGGCAGGTGGCCATCCACCTGGCCGCCCTGAATAGGAATAAAGGGGGGGGGCTCCATACCATACCAATCCCCCCCCCCACTCTTGAGATATCGAGCTCCACTCGTGATATGCCAGGGTGACCGTTGAGTACTTATGTCACCGACTTGTCAGTTGCAGACGCGGTTGGTACACCGCCGATGAATAATAGCTACATGATAGCTATCCTTATCTACTCTAGTTCGTGGCTCAGTTAGTATGCCACCTTAGTTAGTTGAGTTTGGTTTTGAGACCCATATAGGGTTCTTCTATTTCTTTGTAAGAGAGTTCTTTTGGCTTACACAACTAAGAAGAGGAAAACTGTTTTCAGCCTCCACCCTTGTGTGTATTCCCCCATTGTGCAAGCAAGAAAGCTACAAGTGAGACTCCTTCCTTCTCTCCCACAATCTTGACATGGTATCAGAGCCTTGTTCGTGGTAAGGAGCTCAAGAAAGCAAGCCAAGCTCGCGCTGTTCTGGTAAAAGGAGCAGTGTTGCTTTCATTTTCTGTTTTGGGAGCAGATCTCTGCAGGTAGCACAGCCGGAAATTGCAAGAGTGCATTGTCTCAGGTTGAGACGCCCTTCGCGGTGAAGCAAGAGGGCAGTATATGCTGTGGGCGAGAGCTTGAGCTCTCGGCGACCCTGTTTTTTTGATTTGAGGCTATTTCGGGGCCTGTTTTGGAGGCGGAAGTTTTCTGCACGCACTCAGGAAAAAGCCCTGTTTTATGCTGTGCGACCACTGTTCTACAGATCGGTGAAAAGTAACCACAGATATTGCATTGTATGCTCGTGGGCAGAGACATTGGGAGTTACAGAATCATCCTTGGTTCCTGTTTATGCAAAATCGTCACTAGGAAGTGACTGTGTGGTCAAATACCACTTCCACCAGTTTTGCAGATTTGCCCTTGTGAGGGTGAAGCTGTGTTTTTTGCAGTGACAGAATTTTTTGCAGTATTCTGTAATGGCGTCTGATTCTCTTTCACAGATTGTAACTGAAAAGCTTGACAAGAACAACTTCCAAGCATGGAAGTTTAGAATGACGAATTTCCTTATGGGAAAAGGATATTGGGAATTTGTTGCAGGAAATGAAGAAGAACCAGTTCTTCCTGATGTTCCCAATCAACAGCAAATGCAGGCATTCAAAGCATGGCATGAGAGAGCCAGGAAAGTTATGTACTAGCTGTCTATCAGTATTTCAGACTCTATGATTGTGCATATTCAGGATGCAAGTACGCCAAAGGAGGCATGGGATACTTTGTCAAAAATGTACAGCACAAATACTCAAGCCAGGAAAATGCAGCTCAAGCAAGAGTTGCATAATGTGCAAAGAGAAAATATGAGCATCAACGACTACCACATGAAGGTGAAGAAGATTGCAGATGCACTTGCTTCCGTTGGGTCGCCAGTGGAAGATGATGATTTAGTTTCTGTGACCTTGAATGGTCTAGGAAAGGATTATGCACAGTTTCGGACATCCATTTCAGTTCGTGAAAGATTTCCTGATTTTGAGGAGTTGATTGCTCTTCTAATTTCTGAGGAGCAGAGAAATGGTGGTGCATCTTCTTCAGGAGGAACTTCAAAAGAAGCTGTCTTCTACTCAAATGCTGGAAGAGGTAGAGGCAGAGGTAGAGGAGGCCGATTTGGAGGCCGTGGTAGAAATCAGAATATGCAGCAAACTCAAGAAAACCAGTCCTATGGAGGAGGACGTGGTAACTCTAGAGGCAGGGGGAGCCAAAGAGGTCGTGGTGGATGGCAAAGATGCCAAAATGCAAACAGTAATGTTGAATGCTATTACTGTGGTAAAATGGGTCATATGGCTAAAGACTGCTATAAAAAGCAGAATGACATCATGAATGGAAAACTGCAACAAGGGAACTATGCATCTTCTAGTAGACAGGGTGATGACAGAAATGAGCATTTGTTTATGGTGCAGCACATGAACAATTCTGTGACAAGTGCAGAAGAAAGCAATGATGTATGGTATGTTGACTCAGGTGCATCAAACCACATGACAGGTCATGCAGAATGGATGGAGGATGCAAGGAAAATGGAAAAATCAGGATTTGTGGAGATTGGTGATGACACTGCACATCCTATTGTGCTGTGAGGTGCCCGCCCATCGGCGTTCCAGGCACTCTTTTAGCGGTCTATCGAGAAACAAATCTAAGCGTCGCTGCCCGACACTCCCAAGGAATGTTCCGAGTTTTGTCACCTAGGGTTTCCCGAATCCGCCTCACAACGGAACGTTCATGACCGAACCCACTAGGATCGACCTGAAATTCGGGTTCCTAGTTGTCAAGGTCTCCTATTGGCATTCTAGCATCGGGTTTTGGACATCCTACTTTACGCAGAGATACCCAACCCGAAGTAGATCTATGCTGCACTTGGTTCAAAGAGAATGGGAAACGAGAGGGATGCGTTGCTCAACCTCTCTGCCCATAGGGCATAGTCCCATTCCGGTCCCCTAAAACGGCATGAATCGGGTTCTAACCTATCGATACCTAAAGGTCGAATGACGATAAAAACTTGTGAGAAGCCTCCCAGTTCTCTGGGACCACCCTGCCATAGGACGGACCCGTCGGGGGTTTCGCCCACCCGCTTCCCTTAATAGCTTTAGTTTTCTAATTAAGTCCTACCACATTTATGTGTGACACTTAAAATCAGCTTCATTAATTAAGCTTTTTAGGGAACAAGATTTGTTCGCGTAAATTATAGCACAGACACGAAAACAGAGCAAAGCAATCTATTGACAAACAAGATCAAACAAGTTCCTTAACTTATCTTCAAGTTAATCTTTATCTCCCGCCCATACAGGAAAAATTATGTTTTGCTTCTGTCCAACAGAAGTATCCCTTCTGCCCTGCAGAAGTAACTGGTCCAATTCACATGGCACCAAAACTCAATCCTTTATCTAGAATAGGATCTCCCAACATGCCCAGATGTTGGGGATCACGGAGGTCTTCAACTCCATTCTAGACCTAGTAAGGGGTGTCCAGAGCTCCAACTGACCCACAAGCTGTCTAGGAGCGAAACATCATTCCCGTGGTTGGCCTTTTCACCACTCGACCTTCGGCCCATGAATCGAGCAGTGCCCTCTCGGGTTACTACGCGGTGCGACCATGGAGGTGATCCACCCGTACAATATATCATTCCTTAATTAAATCCTTTAAGAGTCAAGCACAAACAAGGCATTCAGCCTAATATCATTTTCCAAGAAAACATTCCTTTATTCCCATAGCGACTTGTCATCACAGACCCTTGCCATGCATTTATCATAAATCACAAGCACTTGGAATAATCATCCAAACCACAACTAACAACCAATTGAATGTAAAAACATTTAGGATGTTGTTAGATCAATCAACAAAACCAATTGCATTCTTTCCAAACAATGCAAGAATAGACGATATAACATTTCCATCGTATATTTGCTCTCTCCCTTGGGATCTAAGAGCAATACCATGCAAACATGTTCTTAACACTTCCTTCCTTCGGCTAGGGCATGTGTTAAGAATTCAAACACTATTCATGATGTAAGTTCTATAGGTCACTTACCTTGATTGATAACCCAACCCTGAATTTGGATTGGCAAAAGTCATCCTTATCCGATGGATCTCAAGACATCCTAGTTTTAACCCTTATGATCAATTTCTTGTACTAGCTCTTAGTCAAGTCATGAGGCAATTAGAAAATTATCCTCATATATCAAACATGTTATAGGCATAACGTGTAAATACTTAATAAGATAAGTGAGAGATGATCTCAAGTAATTAGACTCCAATAGACCGTGCATTGAGCTAGAATCTAGTTTTTCTTAATATTCGGGCTCTTAGGCTAAGTACCTTTGAAGTATCTAACTTTCAACTAGTACTTTCTATTCATGATTCTCAATGTCATATTCTTTTAGTAATTATGCTATTTATAACCCTTGACTATACTTTAATCTAGCACTTGTATGCCCAATCTTTTAATGTCGTTCTTTTTTTTTTTACGACTATGCCATTCATAACGCTTGACTGATTCTTCCTTGTAATTGCTCTACTAGCAAATAAGTCATATGTAACTAGGTGCAATTATCTACCCTTGATATATGCACTTCGCAAACTCCATCTTCCGAATAGGTGAGATGAAATTTATCCTTTCCCATTACCTATACTCGTGCAATGGTATGGGGCCTAACGTATCTCATACGAGAATCAAAGCAAGTATCAAATTTGAAAATACATTACTTACGACCGGAACCGCAGTTGGATTCACATTGATGCCTTTGCCCGAAGCCTTGTTGCTGGTTGCAGGATTGTCATCCACACGCGATATTCTTTGCTTGGAGGCCATCGTCCGTAAAATAGACTCAAGAGATTAAGAAGGTAGAATAGATTCAAGATGGGAGATCGTAAGAGAAGATGGTTAAGTCGAGGACCGAAATAGAGGGAATTGAGCTAATTCTCTTCCTTGCAGCCTCTCGGGGTGACTCTTCTCTCTCTCTCTCTCTCTCAAGCTCTCTTTCAAGCTCTTCCTCACAATCTCTTGGAGGAGTATCCTTCTCTCTACTTCTCTCTCGCAGCCTCTCGGGATCTCCTTATGCTTCTTATGCCTCTCCCATGCCTCATATTTATAGTGAATTAGAGAAGAGGGCTTGTGGTTGAGAAGTGGAGCTCTTTATGGAGGGGAATCTTGGAAAGATCAGTGATATGATGCTCAGATCATAAATCTAATGGTTCCATTGGCTCCGAAAGGGGGGTAAAACTCCAAGACACTTGCTTAGAAAGCTCTTAGTTCACTCCTTCTTCTTTTCTCTGTTCGAAGTGCTGTCTACTGCCTGTAAACTGCGGTCGCGGCGCGCGCGATTTCGCCAGTCACTTTTCTTTATTTTTCTTTTTATAAAATCTTCAAACTAACTAAAATATCACTTGTCTTTTCTTTTTAAATGACATCCAGTTCTAAAAATCTCCATATCTTTTTCTTTTAGGATAATATCTAAAATATACTAGCTTTGCCCAAAATCTAATGTTTTTGGACCTTCCAAACTATACACATGAACTTAGTGATTAATATAACTCATAAGTCTCGTTCACCTTGTAATTTACGTGAAGGGTAGCTACGGTCTTTACCAATTCGAGAAAAATATCGAATTTACGACTCTTGATTTTTCTAAATAAAATATTTTAAATTAAATAAAAATTATCAATAATTAATGTTAGTTAATTTTTACCTTAGTTAGTCTTTAGTTAGTAATCTTACTAACTTATTAATTGACTAACTAACTTACGAACCAACCAACTAACTTTTATTATGCGGAGATATTACATCCTCCTCCCCTTAGAGAAATCGAGATGTCCTCATCTCGAGAGAAACAGGGGGTATCATCTTGGAATATGTGGGTTATGGAACACCACGCTTCTGCTGCGCTACTTTGATCTCTCACAAACATACGGTCTTTTGAAAAAAACAACCTATGGTATTTGATATATTTGAGTCTTGGTTACAATAGAAAATTTATTGTAGTTACATCTCATGGATATCTTCTAGGTTTTTTCTAAGCACTTGGTATATTCTAGATCATTGGAGCTTGTACGGCTTATTTCTTGTAAGCTCAAGTTCTCTTCGAGTTCCATTGGGACAATTGATATAGTTATGTCCAATGTTGTGGCACTCAGAGCATCGGTGTTTAGGGTGCTTTGGACATTCCCTTTTGAAATGACCTAACTCCTTGCAATAGAAACAGCGCGGAGCTTTATCACTTGTGGTCACAAGATTTTTGGTTGTCCTTGGTAGGATTTTCTTCTTTAGACCAAAGTGTTCTAGGATTCTTTTAGCAGATTGGAGTGGTTCTTTATCTTGGAAACTACATTTCCAAATTGTCCTGCCCTTAGTTCGAGATTGAGCTTTATGGACAATTGGCTTTGCTTGTAATACTAAAGAATACTTCCAAGCTTCGACATTCTGGTAAGACCCAATCTATATTAGTTGAGAAGAAATGACTTAAGAGAAATTCATTGTACATTATGACTATCATTTCTTGCTAGAGTATCTCTAATCATTTGCAAGTTCTAGGCTCAAAATAGACGCAACTCATATTACTCAAGTTAACTGTAGTTACAAGAGTAAAGTTTATTCCAATACAATGCACTTGTGTAACTTCGTTTTCTTGGAGACTCCGTATCTTTTGGACTTAAGTCAGGACAGTCTAGTTGGACATGTCCTAGCTCATTGCAATGGAAACATTGACGGTAGGGACATCTCCTACGGATGTGCCCTATCTCTCCACATGTATGGCATCTCTTACCCAGATCTCGGGAGTCATCTTTACTAAAATTTTCCGATTTAAATTCTTCGACGATTGGATTCGCTCGGAGTAATGCGTCTTGCAAGTCTGTTGGATGCATTGCTTCAAGACGGTGGTTCAGAGGAGTGTTTAGGCCATGGCAAAACTTGGATACTTGCTGCGCAATATCCATAGGTGGTGCGTATTTTAGTAGGGTCACAAACTTTGAGTAGTAAGCTTCCAAAGTTAATTCTAGTTGCTTTAGCCTGAAGAATTCATTCATCTTCAAAGTCTGGTAGGTTGGTGGAAGGTATCGTCTGTGTACAGCATCTTTGAGCTGAACCCAAGTAACAGCGACTTCAAAAACACCTTCATCTTTGCACCATTGCTTCCACCATAATCGAGCCTGGCCAACTAACTTAAGTTTGGCTATCATTGCTTGATTGGCAGAGGCAGTTCCCGAAGCAAAGAAATAGTCATCCATCGACTCAATCCATATCTTTGCCTCTGTTGCAATGTCTATCCCTTCTCCATCAAACTCAGGTACCTCAATTTGCTTGAGAATGAATTTCTTCTCTTGCATGTCAACATTCGTGGGTGCAGAAGGTGCCTAACAATCAAGCCATACTGCTTAGATTATTTTGTTTAGGATATGTCTACAAACCATACATTAATCAATCACGTATCATTACAAAATTTGGCTCTGATACCAACTGTGAGGTGCCCGCCCATCGGCGTTCCAGGCACTCTTTTAGCGGTCTATCGAGAAACAAATCTAAGCGTCGCTGCCCGGCACTCCCAAGGAATGTTCCGAGTTTTGTCGCCTAGGGTTTCCCGAATCCGCCTCGCAACGGAACGTTCACGACCGAACCCACTAGGATCGACCTGAAATTCGGGTTCCTAGTTTTCAAGGTCTCCTATTGGCATTCTAGCATCGGGTTTTGGACATCCTACTTTACGCAGAGATACCCAACCCGAAGTAGATCTATGCCGCACTTGGTTCAAAGAGAATGGGAAACGAGAGGGATGCGTTGCTCAACCTCTCTGCCCATAGGGCATAGTCCCATTCCGGTCCCCTAAAACGGCATGAATCGGGTTCTAACCTATCGATACCTAAAGGTCGAATGACGATAAAAACTTGTGAGAAGCCTCCCAGTTCTCTGGGACCACCCTGCCATAGGACGGACCCGTCGGGGGTTTCGCCCACCCGCTTCCCTTAATAGCTTTAGTTTTCTAATTAAGTCCTACCACATTTATGTGTGACACTTAAAATCAGCTTCATTAATTAAGCCTTTTAGGGAACAAGATTCGTTCGCGTAAATTATAGCACAGACACGAAAACAGAGCAAAGCAATCTATTGACAAACAAGATCAAACAAGTTCCTTAACTTATCTTCAAGTTAATCTTTATCTCCCGCCCATACAGGAAAAATTATGTTTTGCTTCTGTCCAACAGAAGTATCCCTTCTGCCCTGCAGAAGTAACTGGTCCAATTCACATGGCACCAAAACTCAATCCTTTATCTAGAATAGGATCTCCCAACATGCCCAGATGTTGGGGATCACGGAGGTCTTCAACTCCATTCTAGACCTAGTAAGGGGTGTCCAGAGCTCCAACTGACCCACAAGCTGTCTAGGAGCGAAACATCATTCCCGTGGTTGGCCTTTTCACCACTCGACCTTCGGCCCATGAATCGAGCAGTGTCCTCTCGGGTTACTACGCGGTGCGACCATGGAGGTGATCCACCCGTACAATATATCATTCCTTAATTAAATCCTTTAAGAGTCAAGCACAAACAAGGCATTCAGCCTAATATCATTTTCCAAGAAAACATTCCTTTATTCCCATGGCGACTTGTCATCACAGACCCTTGCCATGCATTTATCATAAATCACAAGCACTTGGAATAATCATCCAAACCACAACTAACAACCAGTTGAATGTAAAAACATTTAGGATGTTGTTAGATCAATCAACAAAACCAATTGCATTCTTTCCAAACAATGCAAGAATAGACGATATAACATTTCCATCGTATATTTGCTCTCTCCCTTGGGATCTAAGAGCAATACCATGCAAACATGTTCTTAACACTTCCTTCCTTCGGCTAGGGCATGTGTTAAGGATTCAAACACTATTCATGATGTAAGTTCTATAGGTCACTTACCTTGATTGATAACCCAACCCTGAATTTGGATTGGCAAAAGTCATCCTTATCCGATGGATCTCAAGACATCCTAGTTTTAACCCTTATGATCAATTTCTTGTACTAGCTCTTAGTCAAGTCATGAGGCAATTAGAAAATTATCCTCATATATCAAACATGTTATAGGCATAACGTGTAAATACTTAATAAGATAAGTGAGAGATGATCTCAAGTAATTAGACTCCAATAGACCGTGCATTGAGCTAGAATCTAGTTTTTCTTAATATTCGGGCTCTTAGGCTAAGTACCTTTGAAGTATCTAACTTTCAACTAGTACTTTCTATTCATGATTCTCAATGTCATATTCTTTTAGTAATTATGCTATTTATAACCCTTGACTATACTTTAATCTAGCACTTGTATGCCCAATCTTTTAATGTCGTTCTTTTTTTTTTACGACTATGCCATTCATAACGCTTGACTGATTCTTCCTTGTAATTGCTCTACTAGCAAATAAGTCATATGTAACTAGGTGCAATTATCTACCCTTGATATATGCACTTCGCAAACTCCATCTTCCGAATAGGTGAGATGAAATTTATCCTTTCCCATTACCTATACTCGTGCAATGGTATGGGGCCTAACGTATCTCATACGAGAATCAAAGCAAGCATCAAATTTAAAAATACATTACTTACGACCGGAACCGCAGTTGGATTCATATTGATGCCTTTGCCCGAAGCCTTGTTGCTGGTTGCAGGATTGTCATCCACACGCGATATTCTTTGCTTGGAGGCCATCGTCCGTAAAATAGACTCAAGAGATTAAGAAGGTAGAATAGATTCAAGATGGGAGATTGTAAGAGAAGATGGTTAAGTCGAGGACCGAGATAGAGGGAATTAAGCTAATTCTCTTCCTTGCAGCCTCTCGGGGTGACTCTTCTCTCTCTCTCTCTCTCTCTCAAGCTCTCTTTCAAGCTCTTCCTCACAATCTCTTGGAGGAGTATCCTTCTCTCTACTTCTCTCTCGCAGCCTCTCGGGATCTTCTTATGCTTTTTATGCCTCTCCCATGCCTCATATTTATAGTGAATTAGAGAAGAGGGCTTGTGGTTGAGAAGTGGAGCTCTTTATGGAGGGGAATCTTGGAAAGATCAGTGATATGATGCTCAGATCATAAATCTAATGGTTCCATTGGCTCCGAAAGGGGGGTAAAACTCCAAGACACTTGCTTAGAAAGCTCTTAGTTCACTCCTTCTTATTTTCTCTGTTCGAAGTGCTGTCTACTGCCTGTAAACTGCGGTCGCGGCGCGCGCGATTTCGCCAGTCACTTTTCTTTATTTTTCTTTTTATAAAATCTTCTAACTAACTAAAATATCACTTGTCTTTTCTTTTTAAATGACATCCAGTTCTAAAAATCTCCATATCTTTTTCTTTTAGGATAATATCTAAAATATACTAGCTTTGCCCAAAATCTAATGTTTTTGGACCTTCCAAACTATGCACATGAACTTAGTGATTAATATAACTCATAAGTCTCGTTCACCTTGTAATTTACGTGAAGGGTAGCTACGGTCTTTACCAATTCGAGAAAAATATCGAATTTACGACTCTTGATTTTTCTAAATAAAATATTTTAAATTAAATAAAAATTATCAATAATTAATGTTAGTTAATTTTTACCTTAGTTAGTCTTTAGTTAGTAATCTTACTAACTTATTAATTGACTAACTAACTTATGAACCAACCAACTAACTTTTATTATGCGGAGATATTACATGTGCAGATTGGAAAAATTCCTTCGTCTATGCAGGATGGGAAAAAGAAATACCTGTCCAATGTATTTCATGTCCCGAATATCACCAAGAATCTAGTTTCTGTTGGTCAAATGGTTGAACAGGGCTTGCAGGTCAGATTTAATCCTCATGGATGCTTTGTTGAGGATATGAAAAATAAAGGTCGCTTGATAGCAAAAGGAAAGAAGAAGGGCAGAATGTTTACGTTGGATGCAGACATGTCTGAATTGAATGCAGCAATGTTTGCACATGGGACCGGTGTAGTTGCAGATATTGATATCAGGCATAAACGCATTGGTCATGTTAATGTACAGCGACTTAAATCAATGCAGGCCCAAAATATTGTTGCAGGATTGCCTAAATTCAAGGTTGCAGAAATGCATAAGGTATGTGAAGCCTGTCAGTTTGGAAAACAGGCAAGGAAACCATTTCCTAGACATGTTCAAGAGAGTAAGAAGCCATTGGAATTAATCCACTCTGATGTGTGGACTACTAAAGCTGCATCTCTTGGAGACTGTCATTATTTTGTCAGTTTTATTGATGACTATAGCAGAAAAGTTTGGGTGTATTTTATGAAAAAGAAAAGTGAAGTTTTTGGGCATTTCAAAACTCTTAAAGCTATGGTTGAAAAAGAAACAGGCCTGCAAATAAAATGCCTAAGGTCAGATGGAGGGGGAGAGTACCTCTCAAATGAGTTTGCAAGGTTCCTGCAGGAGCATGGCATAAAGCAGCAATATTCATGCAGTCATACCCCACAACAAAATGGAATTGCAGAAAGGAAAAACAGGCATATTGGAGAGGTATCTCGTGCCATACTCAATGAAAAAGACTTGCCAGATTTTTATTGGGCTGAAGCAGTTGCTACAGCAGTCTACATAATGAACAGGACTCCCACTGCAGCAATACATGGAATGACTCCAGAGGAGAGGTATACTGGTAGGAAACCAGATATTTCTCATCTGAAAATTTTTAGTTGCATTGCCTATGTACATGTGCCAGATGAGTTAAGATCCAAGTTGGATCCAAAAGCTGAGAAGTGCATCTTTATTGGTTACTCTCTGCAGCAAAAAGGGTATAGATGCTATAACCCTTCTAGTCGTAAGTTTACAGTGAGCAGAGATGTTGTTTTTGATGAGATGAGTAGCTGGTATAAACCAGTAAATGTGATTGATGATGTAGATGCACAAAATGGTAATGCTGCACAGAATTCACAGCAGCAGTTACAAAATATTAGTGGACCTGGAGCGTCCTCTACCAGTGGTTCACATTCTTCGCCATGGACAGGCAGATTGAGATCAGGAGAATCTTCTGAAGGCAGCGCAAATAGTGGTATGCAGGTATCACGAAAAGGAAAAGAGAAGGTAGATCAGCCCATGTTTGATGTGAATGCAGGTCACTCTTATGTGGATGGTGAATCCAGTGGCTCAAAACAGAGCATTGATGATGAGTTGGGTATTCCTTCTATTGTTACACCTGGAGTAAGGAAGACCAAGGATGTTTTGAGAGCACCTGGGAGTGAACCTACTTTGCGCAGGTCTACGAGAGCTAGGTATCCTGTGGATATGCTAAAATATGATGGATTTACAGCCATTCACTATGCATATATGGTTAAAGTGATACAGGAACCAGAACCCACTTCTTTTGAGGAAGCCATGGGAAAAGAAAAATGGGAGAAAGCCATGGATGAAGAAATGGATGCCTTAGAAGCAAATGCTACATGGGAATTGGTACCTTTGCCTAAAGGTAAGAATTCAATTGGCTGTAAGTGGGTTTATAAGGTAA
The DNA here is from genome assembly GCF_053477565.2 of Lygodium microphyllum. Classification (NCBI taxonomy): domain Eukaryota; kingdom Viridiplantae; phylum Streptophyta; class Polypodiopsida; order Schizaeales; family Lygodiaceae; genus Lygodium; species Lygodium microphyllum. The sequence continues at coordinate 80,958,435 of NC_141162.1, forward strand.
AGCACAATGCAGATGGTTCTGTGAACAGATACAAGGCAAGATTAGTAGTCAAGGGGTATGCACAAACATATGGCATTGACTATGAAGAAACATTTAGTCCGGTTGCAAGGATGGCAACCGTAAGAGCAGTCATTGCTATGGCTGCATCAAAGGGATGGTCTTTACATCAGATGGATGTAAAGAATACCTTCTTGCATGGTGATTTGCAAGAAGAGGTCTATATGGAGCAGCCACCAGGTTATATGCATGCTGTTCATCCTGAGTTTGTTTGCAGGTTGAAGAAAGCCTTGTATGGCTTGAAGCAAGCACCTAGAGCATGGTCTGACAAGATAGGACAGTATCTTGTCACTATTGGCTTTCAGATTTCCAAGGCAGATTTCTCACTTTATGTGAGAAAAACAGAGAAAGGTATTATGCTACTTGTCATTTATGTTGATGATTCGATTATGACAGGTGACAGTGATGAAGATATCCTTCATGTGAAAATGCTATTGAAGCAGAAGTTTGAGATGAAGGATTTGGGAGAGCTGCGTTATTTCTTGGGCATTGAGGTGATTAGATCACCAAGTGGGATACAGCTCTTGCAGAGGCAGTATGGATTGGACATGCTGTCCAAATATGGGATGACAGGCTGTAAGCCTATTTCAGTTCCTTTGGAGCAGAATGTGAAGCTGAGCACAGATGCGGGTGAGCTTCTGGAAGACCCTACTATGTACAGACGCATAGTAGGAAGTTTGATTTATATGACTATTACTAGGCCAGATTTGAGCTATGCTGTTGGATTGGTAAGTCAGTTTATGCAGGCTCCAAGGAAACCGCATTTGGATGCGGCTAGACGCATACTCAGGTATGTGAAGTCCACATTGTAGTATGGACTATTTTATGAGACTGGGGTTCAGATACAGCTGCATGGATACACTGATGCTGATTGGGCTGGCAGTATTTCTGATAGACGATCTACCAGTGGATATGTGTTCTCTTTTGGGAGTGCTGCAGTCACTTGGAGCAGCAAGAAATAGCCTACAGTTGCCTTGTCGAGCACAGAGGCTGAGTACAGGGGTGCAGCAATGGCTGCATGTGAGGTAGCTTGGTTGCATAAGCTACTTTATGATATGCATCAGTCTACAGATGGTCCAGTTGTCATTTATTGTGACAACATGAGTAGTATACACTTGGCAAATAACCCAGTCTATCATGCTAGAACAAAGCACATTGAGGTGCATTATCACTATGTGCGAGAGAGGGTTTTACTAGGTCTTATTGATCTAGTTTATGTCAGCACAGAGGATCAGGTAGCTGACATATTTACGAAGGCATTGGGCACAGAGAAGCTGCGCAAGTTCAGAGACGTGCTTGGTGTGTAGGAATTGGGATTGAGCTCGAGGGGGAGTGTTGAGATATCGAGCTCCACTCGTGATACGCCAGGGTGACCGTTGAGTACTTATGTCACCGACTTGTCAGTTGCAGACGCGGTTGGTACACCGCCGATGAATAATAGCTACATGATAGCTATCCTTATCTACTCTAGTTCGTGGCTCAGTTAGTATGCCACCTTAGTTAGTTGAGTTTGGTTTTGAGACCCATATAGGGTTCTTCTATTTCTTTGTAAGAGAGTTCTTTTGGCTTACACAACTAAGAAGAGGAAAACTGTTTTCAGCCTCCACCCTTGTGTGTATTCCCCCATTGTGCAAGCAAGAAAGCTACAAGTGAGACTCCTTCCTTCTCTCCCACAATCTTGACACCCACCCCTCCCCCCCCCCACCCCCCTCTCCCCCCCTCCCCAATACACCATATAAAGGCCCTTAGGATTAACAAGGCGGAGGATTGGGGATCGTGATTCCTCCATGCTGTCTAACTAGAGAGAGAGAGAGAGAGAGAGAGAGAGAGAGAGAGAGAGAGAGAGAGAGAGAGAGAGGGGATTTTCCCTCTTTGAAGGCTTCCCCCCTTGATGAGAGGAGAGGGTACTCACGGGCAGATTCCTTCCACAAGGAGTCAACTCTCTTGTAGCCTGGGTGCAAAGCCGCGAAGAAAAAGCCGAATTATACGATGTCTCCCAAGCAAAGTAAGTCCAATCAAGTGCGAATCCCGCTTCAATAGACGGAGCTGTGAGTCAAGGAACCGTGCCATAAATCCTACTTTGATGGGAACTCTTAAAACGTAGTTTGACTTCATTGGGAAGGGAGAAGTATTCCAGCAAAAATTTATGATAACTAACCACCAATTAGGTTGCATCATTCAAGCATGTTGGAATTTGTGTTTTATTGCACTTTGCCATGACTTAGAACGAACAACTTGCACAAAAGATTTCGCATTTGTGCACACTGAATGGCAAGGACTTTATTGATTGAACTCATAGTACATTAGATTTATGCACTAGCATTAGCATGCTTAAGAAGTAAAAGAAATTGAAAAATGGGTTATCAGGACGATAAAGCATATCCATCAATAAGCGAAAATCGTACTTTTTGCATAGCGAAATTTGTGAAATTGGAAAGGTAGGAGTAAAAGCTTGAATCTAGTCCATGAGAATCGTGAGTTACTACAATAATGATTAGGTATGTTTAGGTCTTTGCAATATTAAGTCGAGTATTAGGCTCTTATAAACCTTTCGAGAGATGTAGCTCGCACATGCTTTAGACATGATGACTTCATGTTTCTCGTACAAAAGAAAAATACAAAGCCTCTATTTATGATTTACGTAAGTGCATTGAAATGAATTTCCAAGAGTAGAACTCCGCATTGCATCATCGTCTTAAGAAGGACTCGCATCTAGATTGTGTGGTATCATGGACGATTCTAGTTGCACTGCTAGGGATTCATCTTAAAGATAGTTATTAGACACATATATGAAGTGCTAAACTTATTTACCTAGGGTAGTTCAATAGGATGAGTCCTAAATACGCAAGGATAGGGCTTAACTCGACTTATTTGAGGTTTAAAAGCAAATGAGCCAAACTATTGTTACATTCATAGGAGGACCTGGAGATGAGTAAAACACTCCTTGGTCTCTATGCTACATCTGGCCCCGATAAAGCCAAAACAACCTTGATGATATCACCCTTAACCATGACACAACTCAATGTTAATATTAGGAAAATTCGAGTCTCGTTTTTCCAAGACCAGGACCCTGGACTAAAGGCTAGCAAGCTAGGACAACTACCATCTAAGAACTATCGGATATAGATCTAATTGTATAATTGCTTGCTCCTATCATGCATGAGCGGGGTCGAAAAGAAGGTATTCCCTAGCCCTCGGAGGATATTGGAAATTTCCACCAAGGCAAGAAGGACAAACGCTAAGCGTCAAGAGAGAGACCCCACCTTAGCAGATGTCTTGAGCACTCACATGCACCATTGTTTGTGCTTGTAAATTTAGGAACACCACTTGTAAAAAGATTGTGTGACCCCAAACTCAAAAAAGAAATGGGAATAATGAATTAAGTTGAACTTTTGGAGGGCACGTAAAACCACCCCTAGCTGGTTGCCAACCCTAGCCAAGGGGGTTCTAAATAGCCGTGATGGGAACATGGACCGAACCTACCATGAGAGGTCTCTCCATGGGTAGGAGGACACTTGGATGCCAAGGGGCTCTGGCTATAAATTCCTTGCCTCCGGGTCCTACTCCAACGATCCGCGTGACTCGAGATAGATTCTCAAGGGCCCTTGTTAGTAGTGCAAGGCAGAATCTTGGAGGAATAAAGTGCATTCTCACGAATTGTGATTATTGTTCCTTTTGAACAAGACTTTATCTCTAATAAAATGCTAATATTAAGTTCACTTCCAAGGAACCTGTTTGAATTTGTTTTCGTGCTAGTGCCATAAGATTACGTGAACGAACCCTGTTCCCTAAGGGGCTTAATTAAGGAAGCTGCTTTTACATGTTGGACATAAATGTGATAGGGCTAATTAGATAACTAAAGTACGCCTATTGAGGGAAGCAGGTGGGCGGAATCCCTGACGGGTCTGTTCTACGACAGGGTGGTCCCAGAGGATTGGGAGGCTTCTCACAAGATTTTGCCGTCATTTGACCTTTAGGCAGCGTGGGTTAATACCCGAGTTCATACCGTTTTTGGGGACCGAAATGGGATTGTCTTGTGGGCAGAGAGGTGGAGCGACACATCCCTCTCGTTTCTACTTTTCCTTGAACCAGGTGGGGTATGGACCTGCTTCAGATTGGATAAATTCCGCATACAGTAGAATGACCAGGAAACCTTGACCACTAGGGACTCAAGTTTCAGGTCGATCCTAGTGGGTTCCACCGTGAACATTCCGTTGCGAGGCGGACTCGGGAAACCCTAAGCGACAAACCCCGTGACATTCCATGGGAGTGTCGGGCGATGACACTTAGATTCGTCTCTCAATGGATTGCCAAAACATGCTTGGATAGTCAATAGACAAGCATGTCACACATTCTTGGTTGACATGGATACTGGCATGTATTAGAATTGGCTTTTGGATTGTGAAGCATCATTTCATATTACTCCACATAGTGATTCGATACTTGTGTCATTGGAAAGAGAGAATGCATCCTCTTAGATGTATTATTAGCATTGGGGATATACACTTATCACTACCAAATGGTTCTTCTTTTGTTTTGCAAAATGCAAGGCATGTTCTAGGCTTGACTACATGGCAGCTTGATGATTGTGGTTGTAGGGTAATCTTGTACAATATAAGGCATGTTCCATACTCAACTGTAGGACAACTTGATGATTGTGGTTACATGGTAATGTTTGTTGATCATGTGTGAAAGATTCGGAAGGGATATTTTGCTAGGTTGGCGAGAGGGCCTAAATCTAGTACGTTGTATCCTTTGCATGTTTTTGGAGTTAAACGACCATGATGTAACTATCACTAAACAACCATTTGTTTCATTATGGCATTTCTGTTTTGGGCACATTTTCATTCACTGGAATGAACGATTTGTGCCATTCGAACTATCTTCAAAGTTTGGTTTTTGTGGGAATTATCTCTTTGGAAAGCAAATTAAATGTTGCATAAGAGAGGTACTGGTAGTAGAAGATCAAAATGTCTTGATTTGATTCACAATGATTTGTGTGGGCCAATGCCTCTCTAATTCCTATGGTTTCATTGGGAGGAGCTTTGTATTTTGTTGCTTTCATAGATGATGCTATCAGGAAGGTTTGGGCTTACTCTTTTTGTAAGAAGAGTGATGTACTAGATGCATTTCAAAAGTTCTTAGCATTTGTAGATAATTAATCAGGCAAACAGCTTAAGTGCTTAAGAACTAGCAATGGTGGTGAATTCACCTCTGATGCCTTTACGACCTTTTGTGCAAGCTATAGTATCATAAGAGAGTTGATAGCTCCTAAAAATCCTACTCAAAATTGTGAGGTGCCTCCTCCATCATGCCTGGAGGAGTCCTTTAATAGTTGACCAAAATTTATGTCCATGCACAATGCCGCCGATCTCCTTGTAAGAAATTCAATCTTAGTTGAACATGGGAATCCCAGTTCTACTACACAAGGAAAGTGTGGATAGGTCACCTCTATTAGCAATCTAGCACCCACCTAAGAAATATCAGTTTATAATCAATTAGAGGTGAGAGTAGAGTTAACATCACACTTGGTTCAAAGGGAGTGAGAGATAAGGGAAAGTGTAGCTCAATCCATCCACCCCTAGGGTAAAATCTTAGCTTTAGGCCCCTAAAATAGTGTTAGGCACAGAACTAGTTCTATTGACATTTGGGGAGTCACGATCCAATCAACTCTATCTAGTGTTGGAAAGTTACCTGCCGACTTATTGGTTCCACCCAACCGTAGGCATTTAGCATTTAGGTTGGGTTGTGACTTGTATGTTAGATGAGATCTTATGTGATCAAATGAGTGCATTTAGCATGTAGGATAGTTGAGATCTTATGTTACCAGATTGGTACATCTAGCCTACAAGTTAGATGGAGCATTCAAGTTGGGAGCAACTTGAGGCACACTACATTGAGTTGCATGAGTATGGGAATTCTCAAGGGCCCCTATTTTGGGTACCAAGGAGTAGCTTGGGTTGGAATTCAAGAACAATGCTCCCAATGTGACGATAAAGGGAATATTTCTTAGAGTGTTATTTGATCAACTAGGAAAGCTTCAATGTAGAAGTACACGTGGATAGAGCCATCATTGTGTCACTTTGTTTGCAATTAAAGAAATCTTGGTTATTCTCTAATTTGCTATGAACTCTTTGTTCTTTGATCAAATTCAATTTGTTGTATGATGTAATTTTACAATAAATTACTATCCATAAGAGGGATTCTAGCCAAATTTTATAAGGAAAAGGGACTCAATAACAAGGTAAAGTCTTTATTTTTTGACTTTTTATTCAATCTCTTTTTCAATTTGTGATTTTTATTATATTGCTTTTTGCTGGCCTACTAAGGCCTTTGTGATTGTGTAGGAAAGGGTGCATTTTCCTTATATAAAGGGTAGAAAAATAGATGAAAATAACATTGAATCATTGCTTTTGCAAGTCTATGATGAGATTTTGTCATTTTCCTCTTTTTCTTAATGTGGAACCATCTTTCTTTTTTCCATAAATTCGAATTAATGTTCCATCTTTCTCTTTCTTATTCAAACCTCTCTCTCTCTCTCTCTCTCTTTCTCTCTCTCTCTCTCTCTCTCTCTCTCTCTAATGGAGTAATGTGAGCTTGTTCCTTGCATACATACTTTAATTTGCTTGTAAATTCACAAGCTTACAAAATATATTTCTTGGGAGGTGTATTAGGCACACATTTTTTTTCAAATTTCTTAGATATAACCAAATATATATTTTAGATATGCACTTATCAAAATCATTTACATGTTTTTCCATGTGTATAGAGACATGTGTTAACCTATGATAGCCATTGATTTATTAATTATTTTTTTACATTGCAATTATGCTATGCTCAAATTAGAGTTGTAAAAATAGAATTGCAATTCAAATATATACCCAACATTTGCACATGTAAATGTGCATATCCACAACTCGTAAAGTACATGTCAATTGGCTTCGCCAAGCTAACTAAATATACCTTGGTGGAGTGATTTGAAAGAACCAATGGTAGTATATGTACTAATATTTAACACATATTGTCAAACTTTAAATTTAGCTAGAAAAGTATGTGTCTTTAAATTGGTTAGATTCATTTCAAAACTCTATTCTATGACATTAATGTTCTTTAATATACAAATAAACTAAAAATGGGTCAAAATGTGTATATACCAATGGAATATTTAGAGTGAACTATGTTTGCATTAGAGTGGATCAGCTTTCACCTAGTGCCTCAAATATCACTAATAAATATGAGAGACTAAGAGGAGTTATACAAGCCATAAAAGTTAGGAAAGGAGTTAAGTCTTTGTGATAATCACTTGGCCCTAGGGTTTCCAAAGATTCTCATGACTTGAGGAGAGTTATCAATAGGTGCCAAATTTTGGCCACAATTTTCTCTCATTATTATTACCTAACTGAGAATAACCAAATATCATTTGCTATCAACATCATTAGTATGCATGTATGAGATAATATATCATTGCAAGCCATAAGGATGAATATGCACTAACTTGTACTAAGTGGCACCTATCTAGCTATATTTCCTTCAAAGATTAAGAGATGATATAGCAATACATGTGGTAAGGAGAAGATAAGAAAAAATAGTAATAAGGGAGTAACTCAATCGTAGATGCTAGTGAATGCTAGTGGTGGAGGCTAGTGAATGCCAATGTCTAAACCTGATATATGTGAAATTCAACATGTAATACATACCCACACACCATACTATCATATATATTTCTCCTTACAATAAACTAAGGCACACGAGTTGATATACAAAGCACATCTATGTCTTTACAACATACCATAAAAGTCACACGTTTTATTTATACAAAGGTCCACCTGCCCTTGTGCACTTACCCATAGCTTATCGAAATCAATTAAAATAATTAGTATTACAAAATTTATTTGGTTGTAAGCACCCAAAGGTTTCCCTTCAACAAATTTAACAAGCCAACTAATGAAAGTAACATATTGGCAAGCGCTTCCAAGCAGTGTGTTTAGGCCCTTTAACAACGTTCCTCAAAATTAGCCAAAATAAACTAAGTTATATGCATCTCAATATTTTCATTGTGAACTTTTAGATGTAATGATGACCTTGTTCTAGACATACAATTGCTACAAGTAAAAAAACTTGACATTGAATCTCAAGCATAATGTAACGATCTCCAACATAGCATGTGTTCATACATGAACTCATGACTAATTCAATACCTAAGCATTTGAAAGCATTCATTTTTTGAATTTTGATGATTATTTAGGTAACAAGTCATGTAAATCAAAAGATGATGAGATCTCTCTGAAAGTGTACATGTCCACTACTAATGATGTCAACTATCTTAGTCAATGCTAGGTGGCATTAAAGAAGGAAACATTAAAGATGCTCCCTTTCACAAATGTGCATGCTTGATTGTTGATTGGTGTGTAGACATTTAAAAAGGTTGTTGATAAAGGCACATGAAGTAGGTGGAAAAGAAATTTAATGAGAGGATCTAGGTGTCTCATGATTGTCTAAATACATGGCATTACACTATTCTAGTTTACCATTATGTCATGTCATGAATAACATGCTTGTCTAAATGATATCCTAAATTTTTGAGTCTTATCTAAGTAGAGTTCATGCATGTTATTTACACTCTACTACTTAGTATAATGATGAGCATAGAGGAATGTGGAATGCTAACAATATCATCATATATTTTTCCCACAAAATGGAATTGCAATGGGTTTTAAAGCATGGAGTTCTTGAAAATTTCTATGAAATCTTAGTAAAAGAACATATTGTTAGGCTATCATTCTTCTTGTGTATCGAGGCAATGCATGCAAACTTCAAGAGATAAGCAACACACTTTGCTCCAACTAATTTTTGGTTTCCTTTTTTTGGGGGGAGCCTATTGATGCATTTTTGATGTTAATATGCTAGCCTTAGCTTATGGATAACAATTTTTTAAAGAGTAACACACACACACACACATGCACACGCACGCACGCACGCACGCATGCGCGCGCATGCATGCACGCACGCACAGTGAACAATTAAGATCATGCACATGTGTAGTTCACTAGTTCTATACAACCCTTTTTGTATAGGTGTGTGTCTGTGTTGGTTGGGTTTTTTTTTTCGGGGGGGGGGGGGGGGAACATAGGAGACCACATACAACTTATATTTTTATTGATAATATGTAATAGGCCAAGAAAAGCAAGACTAGATTCACATATTTGTTAAAACATTTAGGACATCTAAGCAAAGCCCATTCTACTTAATATTTAGTAAGATAATTTTAAAGTTCTAGTAAAAGCCTACAAGAAGAGCACTCAAAAATTGTAATACTTACATTGTGAACCAAATATTGCCATGTAAATTTTTAAGAACTAATCTCTATTTGTCTGTCACTTTGACACATTTAAAGGCATGATGTGTAGCAAGACCAACGATAGGCAACAAGAAGAACAAGATTCAACAATTGGCTATGGTCCTAGCATAGAGAGGAAATCAAATAGTGAAGAATGTGATGTGAATCAGAGCTAAGAGCCATTCGAAATGTGGAAGTAAAAAGTAATACAAGAAAGTATAAGAAAACCAAACCAAATTTAGTTGAAGGCATTAAATGAAAAAAAAGGGTGAAAAGAAAAGATGAAGAAGACCTACGAATGAAATGACATGTAAAAGTATAGATGCTTCCTAGAATAACTAAGACTTTCAAGAAAAAACTTAGGAAAAGCCACAAAAGACCAATACAAATTTGTTGACATTTATCTCATAACCCATGCAATACTACAATTCATTTATGGCTAAACAAGGGATATATGGCCGCAAACAAAATGTTCCCAATGGATGTAGAGGGTTTAGATTCCTTTTAGAGGCTGGATACTAGGAAATGATTCTTTCATCCCCCAAATTTGATTAGGAACTATAGTCTATGTGAAGAGACGATGGGGAAGAACATTGAGGAGTAAGGCCATTTGCTAAGTTAGCAGTTTTTGTGCCACTCAAGCTTTCATGTGGTGGGGCCATCCCCTAAGTTAGAAGCTTATGTGCCACTCAACCTTTTATTGTGTGTGTGTGGAGGGGGGGGGGGGGGGATCAAGTTTGGGAAGTTTTATTCTAAAGAGGTCAAGGTCTAAGAAAGCCTTCTCATAATCATTTAAGGATAAGCTTCTCTCTAGAAGACAATTTGCTCGCAAATTTGGAAAGAAAAGGGGAGTAACTACTATGAGTTTTTATTGTAAGACAAGAAGGATACGTGTATTATTCTCAAAACATTTATTTCTCTTGGCGGGAAATGATCAAAGTTCTCAAAACATTTATTTCTCTTGGTGGGAAATGATCAAAGTTTGAATTCTTTACATTATTAGTGTTTCTTATATAGTCTTTTCAAATTTGCAACTTGACTCAAACATCCAATTATTATATGGCAAGCAGGTTGTTCTTTTATAGCTTCTTTGAGATTTCTATAATGACACTTTAATGTACTACAAATCTAACAAGAATGGGTCTTCTATAATCAAAGACCAATGTTCATAAAGAACTTTCAAACAATTGAAATCTTCATCAAAGTAAATAGTTCTCTTATTGTATTCAATGTTAATGCGATTTTAATACAACCAAAGTTACATTGATAGTGTCATGAATTGTTCTTTTCGTGAAAAGGGCTAAAAACGAATCTCTACATTGAAAGGAGAACTAGGCTTAGTTCTACAAAGTGCATTTATTTAACACCCCCAATGCACTATATATATATATATATATATATATATATATATAATTTGGAGATCACAAGACTCTACATATAATGGACTTGATATGGAGTTCTACATGGTTTTTTCAATGTGAATAGTAATTAAAATTATAATTCATATGGAATACTTACAACTCTTAGAGGGGATAGATTGGGACCTTGAAGGAATGGATCCCTTTCAAGTTCTACATCAAGACACCTACCTCTTGCACCTATGCTTCACAATGCTTCATGAGCAACCAAAAACTAGTTTGACAAAGTAACCATAGCATTCAAAGCATCAATGTTTACACTCATCCTAATTACACTAGCTAAAAGCTTGATTGGGACCTTGAAGGAATGGATCCATTTCAAGTTCTACATCAAGACACCTACCTCTTACACCTATGCTTCATAGTGCTTCATGAGCAGCCCAAAACTAGGACAATTTTCTTTTATGGTTCTAGGAGGAGTTTGACACCTCCCAAAGAGATCTAATTTCTTGTCTTCCATATTGTTCTGAGTATCACATTCCATTTCCTCATCATTCAACCTACATATATCACAAAAAAGGACTTGTTCAACACAAAATAAGCAAATAAACTAGCCTCATCAAATTTGTGCTTAATTTGATACCAAATATCATTAACTTCAAGACATTCCCATACGAGATGTAGCATGGTCTCTTCCTTTTGCTTACGAAATAAATACAATGGTGATGAGTGCTTAAACTTGATCATTATAGCTTTGGTTGCTTGTTTGGCAAACAAAATTCTCTAAAGGAAGAAGTTTAACCTAGGACTCAGTGTGACTAACTAGATTTTTCTCACTCTCTAATGCCAATTCTTGAACAAACCATTAGGAAATGAGGAAATCCAAAAAATCAACTAGTTTTTTAATTCAAAGCATTCACTCGAGTTGAAAATCCTCCATATTCTTTTACTTGACCAATGGCTTCCCTTGTGTGTGCTACCAAAACCATTGTAGATCATTATTGTTGATAACTAAGGAAGTACACCACTCGTCTCATCAACATTCTCCATGACCCATTGGATAAGATGTTCCTCCATAGTGTTAAGGCCAAATTCCCTAGTCACATTCTTAGAAGGTCTAAAGTTCAATGTTGAAGCATCCCAAAGATCTGACCACTCATAGAGACCCTTTTCCCATTTTTGCAATGTCAAGGTTGAGATCCAATAGACTATGCTTGAATGCAAAGGAAGGGAGTCAAATAAAAGAACGTCAACAAGTGGCCATCCTTCGTTCCTCCTCTACCTTTTAATAACAACCCAAGTGTGTCAGCCTTCCAATTTTAGACCAAGGCTTGTGCCATTAGAGTGGGGGAATCTTGACTTTCCTTATAACTAAGAACAATTTCTCCCATTATTCCAATTGGAATACTTTATAGCTAGTGCAACTTGAGAAAATTCAGCTAGAAAATAAGAATTTGCACCCATGGTTGCCCGATATTCACCGTTTTAAAATAAGTGAAATTCAATCTAATCACCTTTTGGTAGATGAAGAAGACAAAGATGGAGATGGAGGCTTATGATGGTCGGCCATTTGTTGACAGTATAGCCATGTGTTGACAAGGGACTCATGAGGCCAGTGAGTATAAAGAATTGGTCTAGGAATTGTGAAGACAATGAGTATAAAGAAAGGTTGGGTGACTGTGTGAATGCTTCATGGTCAATTTCAGGGGTCAAGAGCCCCCACATAGCATAGAGATGGGGCATGCTAGGGTGCACCAGATGTAGATTAATAGTGGTGAATGGATCTTCTAGTTTGGTACCCAAATTATGGAGCTTTAGGACAACTCGTACCCTATGCTCTAAATGAATGTGACCTTCAAGGAGTCTCTAGAAACACCAAAGTTGAATTAAAGTCCCTACCTATTCAATGGCATCAACTTGGTTGGTTGGCTACATGGTGGAATAAACTAGGTTGTAAGGAGGCTTCAACTTCAAGGTTGTGAGGGGTGGATCTAGCTCATGAAGGAGTTGTGATAGATTACAATAGTTAACTATGAAGACTTGGTTCTCACTCGGGTCATCAACAAAGATATTGGCATCTCAAGGTTGATCTACACAATAAGGGAAATGGACTTCGATATTTGGGCAAGGCAACATGTTGCAACTTGGCATGTCAACTTGTTCAAGGCATTATGTGGTTATGTGTTGAATATGCCATTCATGACCCAATAAAATATTATCCATAGGAGAAATGGCCCTTGAACTCCTAGCTATGTGATTTGAATCCACCCATCAAATTGGCCTAACTTATTCATGGAGTATACAAGTGGCTACATTTGTTCAAGGCCTAATTATGCAACCATGCATGACATGGAGTATATATGTGGGTATGATTGTCCAAGGCCTAACTATGTAAGCACTTGCAATATGGCAATATCCTACCAAATGGCTACCTTCTCTACTTACGCATCATAAGAAAGCATACCATAGTAGTGGGCCAAATCAAACTTCTTAGGCCCTTAAAGAGAGTGCATTTTGTAAGTAAACTCATATATGTGGCTTGAAATGAGCTTCAAGCTCTATGTAGGTGGAGCCGATATATGGTAAGTATCCTCAAATGACTTGGTTCTTCTAAGCATGCCAAGGATTAGTCCTCATTATCATGCACTTGGGCATTGCATCAGTTATCTAGAGTGGGGATAGTGAGTACATTTAAGTGACATGAGTGAGGACAGGGTTTCAGCTAGGCTAGGGGTAAGAAGTAAGGATGTGTTATGCCTCTGTAGAGATTTTAGTCCCCTTGCCCTCACATGAGATGGAAAGCACAATTTGATATCATATTCTACCATTGGGTAGTTGCTAAGGCTGATTGTGGGAACATGGGGACTTTTCAAACTTGTGACATGGATATACAAGGTAACTCCTAGCCCTTGAGGGAGCGTGGTGCCAAAGTGACATGCTGGGATCCATGATAGGAAGTAAGAAGTAATACATAATGTAAGAGAACAAAGTGATGTAATCACAAAGGCCTACCAAGGTAAGAGGATAGGTGACATTGAATACTTAATTAGGGTGGGAAATAATTTAATCATAGACAATACAGAAATGCATGAAAATCATAATATATTAATGTGAGCTTGAATGATTAGACTGTTTCTAGTACTTGCTCTAGAAATGCCATTGACATATATACACTTTTGCCCATTTTCATCATAATATGTATACAAATCTTGGCCCATTTTAAGCATAATGTTCATTTTAAACATAAAGTGTGGCTTAGGATAGAGTTTTTGAATGAATCTAACCAAATTAGTTAGAATTTAGATTTCTTAATTGTTTTAAATAATAGCACATGTGTTAAGCCCCTTTAAAACCACTCCATTTAGTTATATGTAGTTAGTTTTGCCAAGCCAATAGACACGTGCACTCAATGAGCTAAGGATTTCAAATAGGAAAAGGGAGTTGAATTTGATGGGATATTCTCCCATGTGGTCAAGATGACTATTGGCCTTGGTTGTGCAAATGGATCTAGACTTGTACCAAATAGATGTTAGGATGACTTTCTTATATGGAAGCATGCATGAGGATATCTATATGTAGCAGCCTAAGGGCTTTGAGGAAAAGGTAGGGAACACCTAGTGTGTAAGTTGAGGAAGAGTCTCTATGGACTTAATCAAGCACCTAGGGAATGGTATCATAAATTTGATACTTTTATGCATTCACAGGGTTATTCCCACAGTGATGGATTCATGTCTTTACCTAAACAAGGCTTGTGATAGCAGCCTTATTATTTTGGTGCTATATATTGATGATACGTTGATTGTTACTGGGAGTGCTCATGATGAGTTGGATGCTTTGAAGACTCATCTTAAAAGGAGCTTTGAGACGAAGGACATGGGATATGCTTATCACATACTTGGTATGCGCATTATGCGCAATCACTCTAATTGACTCCTCTGCTTATCACTGAAGGAGTACATTTATATGCGCAATCACTCTAATTGACTCCTCTGCTTATCACTGAAGGAGTACATTTATATGCGCAATCACTCTAATTGACTCCTCTGCTTATAAAGTTATTGAGCGGTTCCATTTTGCAAGGTGGCAAGCCTATTGGCTCTATTACATTCTCATGTGAAGGTCAATCAAGTAGATTGTCCCTAGTCAGATGTAAAGAAGGTTGAGGTGGCCAAGATCGCATATATATCCATAGTAGATAGCTTTATGTATGCCATGCTAGCCGCTAGACTTGACATAGTATTTGCAATGGGATTTATGGCTCACCATATGGCCACACCTAGCTAGCAACATTGGGATGCCATGATGAAAGGTATCATGAAATACCTTAAGTGCACTATAGATATGTGCATCTATTATGGTGGCCAGGATGTTGGAGTCATGGGCTACAAATAATTTGATTTTTCTTGACATACAGACACAGCAGGATGCCCATCTTTGGCTACGTCTTTACCTTTGCTGGAGGTGTTGTTTCTTGGATGTCTAGGGTATAGAAATGCACAGCCTTGTCTACTACCAAGCTTGAGTACATTATAGCCACTAAGGCATCCAAGGAAGCCCTATAGTTAGGCCATTTGGTTGCAAACCTTGGTATGCCTACAACTCCTACATTGCATTTGGACTTTATGACTGCCATTCAATTGGCATGTAATCCAATCTTTCACATGAAGACCAAGCATATAGAGGTCCATTACCACTTTATTAGAGAGGTGGTTGAGGATAAACAGATAGAGCTTATCAAGATCTTGATTGATGAGAATCTTGTAGATTTTCTCACTAGAAGTCTCCCAATGGAATGTAAGCCTTCCTTAGAAAGATCATGGATATAGGATAAGATGATATCTATTCCTCATCCAGTTGTACTTATACGTACACTTTATACTTGGTCACCTTTTTTCTTGTTTTCTCCCCACTCAGGCACATTCACCTTTAAGTAAGAGGTTATTGGGGGTTAAAGGTTGCCTATGCCTAGGCACCTACACTTGTACTTACTACCCGTACACATGTACACTACAATAGGTGTTAGCTGCTTGTCCTTGTCACTTTATTCTTTATTCTTTCTATTACAATAGAATAAGAGAAGGCAAGTCACACAATGTGGCTATTGGAGTTCCCACATACCGTCTTGTTCTTTCTTACTTGAACCTCAATACCTCATGCATCCTCTTACACCAAACGTGCCTTATATGCTATCTTAGGGTGACCAGGGGTTCTCTTCAACTTTTACATCCTCTTGCAAGACAATGCATATTTACCATTTGCCAAATATAAGGAAATTGAATCCCATGTATGATTTTTTTGCAGAGAATTAAACTTAAACTGCATGGACCTCTCCCGAGAGTGACTATCGCATTTGCACATAGCCTCCTTATAATTAAGAGGTTCACTAGAATCTGTCACCATGACATAATGTATAGAGGGCTCAAAATGATCAGGAGGATGGGAGGATCTAGTAAAGCTTCTCAAAACTAGATGTAGAGCATGGGCTGCTTATTCTCTTTGTTTAACATTATGATCCTACACAACATGTAGATCATGGGCCATGACATCATCATCAGCATTGCTCTATAGACTATCTACTTGGAGTGGGTTGGGAATCTAACAAGAGGTTCCTCCTGAAAGATCAGTATGCACATCTCATTCACTATCTCCTGGTCGCTTATGCATATTACCCTCATAAAAGATAATATCATGGTTGTGAATAATCTTTTGAGCCTATGGATCCCAAAGACAATAGCCTATCTCACTTGCATCGCCATAGCAAGAGAGATCCATTTGCTAGACTTTGGATCTAGCTTTTTGCACTTGACTTTGGGAATATGGTAAAATGTCTCACATCTAAAGACTTGAAAATGGGCATATGAGGGGGGTTTACCAAACCATACCTCCTTTACAACTCTACCAACAAGATTAGTGCATGGAGAGCTATTAATCAAATGAATTGTAGTAGTAGTTGCCTCAACCAAAAAATATTGTGGTAAGCTTACATGACTAAGCATACTAAAAATGATTTTTTAAATAGTCCTCTTCATGCACTTTGCAACACTGTTTTGGGGTGGGGTCTAAAGGGTGGTAAATTGATGCTTAATATCCCTCTCATTAGAAAACTACTAAAATGCCTTGGAGACATATTCATCCCCATTGTCAGATTGTAGGCATTTCAACCGATGCTCAGAGATTGGCTCTCACCCATAGCAAGAAAGCATTGAAACATAGATAAGACTTCTAAATTCTATTTTATGGGATAGGCCCAGACCTTATGCAAATAATCGTCAATGGAGTTATAAGTCTATCTACCATACAAATAACAAGACAACAATGCCAAAGAGATACATGTGGAAGATCAATCATGGCCAAAACATAATCAACAGAACTAGTACAAGCATGGGATACAAGTTGCCAACCTTGGCACCTTTAGTAAAGATAAGGTTACCATGCATAATCTTCCATGTCGAATCACCAAAATATACACGATACTTGCCATCATCCAAATGTTTGCTTTTATCAAAGTTGGGACATGATGTACATCATCCAATTGTCCCAGCTGAGTTAAAGCTTTTATCAAAGCCGGGACATGATGTAAATCATGTAGCACAAATGGAGCACAAGTATCAAACTATAGCCTTTCATCATCTATGCCAACAATATCACATACATGTGTTGGGGGTAAAGGCACTTTTGCCTAGCCGCTCGTGTATTACTACACTGACAGTCACCGCTGCTGCACACTGCAGGTGGCGGACGCCCGTCACCGTCACTTTATTCTTTATTCTTTTAGTGACAGTTTGAATAAAGGAAGGCCTGGTCACATATTGTGACTATTAGAGTTCCCATTTCTAGTCTCTCCCTTTCTTGCTCTTGCTCTCCCGCCATAGCTCTCGAGTCCAACCTTCGATCCGTCGCTCCCTTTCAACTGGTATCAGAGCTTTGCTTTCTGACTCTTGAGCTTGGTTCGTGGCATTCTCATCATTCCATCGACTCCCTACTCACATTGGGTCTCCTTCCCGGCAGCCATATCCGACTCCTTTGAGCTACCATCACTCCCCGGCTTCCCGAGCACCTTCCTGGCATTGTTGAGCACCTTTACGACATTACATCGGAGGTATTTGATCATTTTCTTTAGGTTTTACTTCAGTTCTCTGGTCACACAGGCTGTGAACAGTTTGGGGCAGCCACCATTGAAGCTCTGGTGCTTCACATCTTCATTGCCCCTACTCAAGAACCCTTGAGGCTTGGTGTGTGCCTCCTTGGGCATCTACTTGAGCCCCTACTCCACCCCAGGTATGCCACGTGGGTTGCAGGCCCCCAGGACAGCAACACGTTGTTTGCACCCATTTTAGATTGATCCACATCTGCTCCACACTGGTCCTCCTCAAGCTGCAGGCTATTGGGCACTTCCACAAGCTTCATCTGAGGCATTTGCAAATGCTTGATGCTCGGTCTTGAAGGCTTGAGCATTGGACATTGATTTGGGGCTGATTCAAACATAGTTTGGGACTATTTATAGCAATTCAAAGTCATGTTATGCTGATGTTACATTGATAGTAAATGCTATGCTTGTCTAGGCATACATAGTCAACCGGTTTGATGCCTATTGGATGTCAATTGATTTGGGGATGGATTGCACATGTTATGCCATCATTTTGGCACCAATTTGGGACTGAAATTACTCAGTTTTTACAGTCATTTCATGCTGTAATAAAAGCAGGCTGAAGCTATTACACATGCTTTCGGTTATGCCTATTGGTTCCGGCCTATGTCTTGGATATATCCATGAAGTGTTGATCTTTGGGGTACGACTTCAAGCTTGGATTTCATTCCAGATGCTTTTGGAAGAGCTTTGACATTACACACTCGTTGACATGGTTCATGTTTGACAGTGGTATATGCTTTGATAGTGATGCTTCTTGGGTTTATGCATACCCGTTGCTTACGGCTTGATGCTCATGTCACGGTTGATTACCCTATGCATACGTTGAGCTTGAGTGCTCATTGAAGCTCCACCTTGGATGCATTTTGGATTATCTGGAGTAGTCTTGGATGTTACTTGGCTTGTCAGAGTTTGGATTGGGATGTATTTGATGTCTTACATTCTTACGGATGCTACATATGGATGCTCTACCACCTACATGTTCGGGATGTACTATTGATGTATTGTCTTGGACTTATGTCATTGGCACTGTGTCTTGCCTTGCCTTGAGCTCTTGAGCTCGTACATATGACCTTTGTGCCAGTGGGAGCATTCTTAAATGCTTATCAGACATTGAGCAGGTGGTACTTTTATGCATTGAGCCATTACACGCTATTGAGCAGTTACAGACACTTGAAACTTTGGGATTTCTTACCCTTTTGGGATGATACATCATATGTCTTGGTTCACTGTATGCTTATGAGCTAAGTCTCAGTTTTGGATCCATATCTTTGTAAACTGACACCTACTTGTGTCAAGTTTTGGTAGTGGCAGGAACACTTTGCCCCGTTGACTGGGGGTGTGCCTACTCACTGGCAGATGTTTGTATGACATACTTGGGTGTTGGATTCATGCTTATCGATCGTCATATTCTTATGCTATGCCCGCATGATGCCGGCTTTGGTCTTGGCAGTATCTAATTGCCTTGGGATTCGATTTTGACACTGTTAGCTCTCTTTTACTGAAATCTGAAACTTGAGATTTGGTTTCCTTGCCTACGGGCAAGAAGGCTTTGCCATGCAAGTGGGTGTATAAGCTGAAAAGTACCCCTGGACACCCAAAGTCGGCATACAAGGCTAAATTGGTAGCAAAGGGTTTTAAGCAAGAGCATGGTGTGGACTTTGATGAGGTCTTTTCTCATGTGGTTAAGATGGCCACCCTGCGCTTAGTCTTGGCTTTAGTTGCTCATCTTGACTTGGATTTATACCAAATGGATGTCAAGACGACTTTCTTACATGGGGACTTGCATGATGAGATTTATATGGAGCAGCCTAAGGGCTTTGCAGAACCTGGCAGGGAGCGCCTTTATGGCTTGAAACAGGCACCTAGGGAGTGGTATCATAAGTTTGATGCCTTTATGCAGTCACAGGGCTACAAGAGGAGTGCTATGGATCCGTGTCTTTAGATGAAGAAAGCCCGTGATGGTTCTTTATTGATTTTGGTCCTCTATGTGGATGATATGCTGATAGCAGGGAAAGCTCATGATGAGCTAGATGCTCTTAAGGCTCAGCTCAAGAAGAGCTTTGAGATGAAAGATCTAGGACAGGCTGCTCACATACTTGGTATACGCATTAGACGCGACAGACATCAGGGACTCCTCTACTTATCACAGAGGGAGTGCATTCATAAAGTCCTTGAGTGCTTCCGCATGCAGGACGTAAAGCCTATTGGCTGTCCATTTCCTTCTTATGTGAAGGTATCATAGGCTGATTGTCCGCAGACAGATGAGCAGAGGGCCGAGATGGCCAAGATTCCCTATGCATCCGCAGTGGGCAATTTTATGTATGCCATGATAGCCACTCGTCCAGATATTACCTTTGCAGTTGGTGTTGTGGCACGCTATATGGCTACACCTGGCAAGAAGCATTGGGATGCCATTGAGGGTATCATGAGGTACCTGAAGGGCACTGCAGATATGTGCATATGCTATGGCAGCCAGAATACAAGAGTTGTGGGGTACACTAACTCTGATTATGCAGGACATGCAGATAGTAGGAAGTCCACTTTCGGCTATGTATTCACATATGTTGGAGGTGCTATTTCTTGGATGGCCAGGGTGCAAAAATGCACGGCCCTTTCTACTACAAAGGCCAAGTATGTTGTAGCCATTGAGGCTTGCAAAGAGGCCATTTGGTTGGGTCGTTGGTTGCGAACCTTGGTATTGATGCTGTCTCTACATTGCATTCGGATTCTATGAGTGCTATTCAATTAGCCAAGAATCTAAGAATCCGGTCTTCCATGCGAAGAGAAACACATTGAGGTGAGGTATCACTTTATACGTGGGGTCATTGAGGACAAGTCTGTTGATCTTGTCAAGATCTCGACTGACCAGAATCCTGCAGATTTGCTCATGAAAAGACTCTCTATAGAGCGCTTTGCCTTCCTCAGGAGGTTGATGGGCATGGGATGAGATGACGTCTTTCCTCATCCTGTTGTACATGTGTACATGTTGTACTGTCTTCTTTCTTTTTCTTTTCACTCCTCACTAGGGCAGATTTGCCTTTAAGTGGGAGGTTGTTGGGGGTAAAGGCGCTTTCACCTAGCCGCCCGTGTATTACTACACTAACAGTTACTACCACTTTACACTGCAGCTGGCGGGCGCCCGTCACCGTCACTTTATTCTTTATTCTTTTAGTGACAGTTTGAATAAAGGAAGGCCTGATCACACATTGTGACTGTTGGAGTTCCCATTTCTAGTCTCTCCCTTTCTTGCTCTTGCTCTCCCGCCATAGCTCTCGAGTCAAACCTTCGATCCGTCGCTCCCTTATTGGGGGGTAAAGGCGCTTCCGCCTAGCCACCCGTGTATTACTACACTGACAGTCACCGCCACTGCACATTGCAGGTGGCGGGCACCTATCACCATCACTTTATTCTTTATTCTTTTAGTGATAGTTTGAATAAAGGAAGGCCCGGTCACACATTGTGACTGTTGGAGTTCGCATTTCTAGTCTCTCCCTTTCTTGCTCTTGCTCTCCCGCCATAGCTCCAAGTCCAACCTTCGATCCATCGCTCCCTTTCAACATGATCACCACTGAGTTTAATAGAACTTATAATAGTGCAGCATGTATAAAACCAATGACAATGTAGGGTAAGATAAAAGGAGACCCTTGAATCAAGAAGCCAAGACAGAGAATAAGATGATTGAACATTAGTCAATAGTGTATCATCAAGTGAAGAAGTAACGAGTACATAATTATTTGAGTTCTATTCCAATTTATTTATCTCTTTTATCTAGACATTGGACTTGGGAATAATGCGATCATTAGAAGACTTGGTATTTTTCCACACTTTCCCTTTGCCCTTTTCATGCTTATCATTGTGCATCTTATGAAACTTGGCCTTATGTGATCCTATTGCTTACACTAATGATAAGTGAGAGAGGACTTAAGACCATGGGACTTAGTGCATGATTATCTAAGAGATTTAGAATTGTTCCATTGGGGATCTTAGGAGGGGTGGGGGAGCTTCTACCAATGGTGGGCGAGGGTCTCACTAGAGGATTGATTGCATGGATGATGGGAGAGATCAAGAGAGGCTCGTCATTAACATGAGAGGGCTCACCAACTTCATAGGTAGAAGGGGAAATACCCTTGGATCCATGAATGCCCTGTGGACCATGTAGTGGCTCTAGTGGTGGAGGTCATTGAGGGTCATGCTTAGACTCATTTGCCTCTTCTTGTGTTGGGGTGGTAGCTAATTGGGCTACAAGAGTGGTGAGCTGCTCTAGGGTTTGTTGAGTCTGAGAATTTGAGAGGGCCATTTGCTTAATTACTACATCAATTTGAGATAGTATCCAATGATGGTTGCCAACCATGTCATTATGCCTCTCCATGGGATGAAGCTTGTTCCAACATAGAGGGTGATTAAGCATGATGTAGGGGTCCATATTAGGCATTTCCTCATGCATATCACCATGATAATCTTGTGCCAAGCTAGGCTCATCATTCATTGAGGTCTTGGAGTCCCTAATCTCCCTCTGGATCTCCTCATGGACTTTACTTTTTCCTTTTTTGACCAGCCATGTAGATGTAGTCCATAGGACACACTATTAGTAAATGGGGGTGTAACTTCTAGTAGGGAACTAAAATCAGTGAGATTTTTTATTCAAATCAAAGGGAAGGAAGCTCTCTTTGAGCCTTGTGAAGTGATGATTTGCCCTCCAAAGTAACACCAACTATTCCCTAGGGCTGCTATCATAACAAGCTCCTCGATCAATCACCAAGCTCTTCCAAATTCTCATCACACCCCCCTTCAGATGGCATTGGCTCAATCAATGACAACCCCATTATCACACTACAACCTCCCCTTTTTCATCGCATCGCCCCATGACGTCTCAATATATATGACCCCCGCCTCCCCCCCAAAGTTCTTCATCAAGTAAGCTCAATTGATTAAGCCACTCTAATGGATGAATCCTTCAAGGATTTGATGCTTTCTCTCTTGGTCTCATGGTAGGGATTCTTGTGCTTGTTCTCGAGCTTAATCTTCAAGAATGAATAGCCTCAAATGGAGCTTTCATGGCTACCCACAATAGTCCCTATATGCTGAGCTCCATGTCACTAATCTAGGTGAGTGAAGTCAAGAATGGTTGGAGGAGCTCTTTAGGGCTGAGATTTCAAAGGTGGGAAAGCTTGAGCTGAGCTTTGATGGGGCTGAGATAGCTCCATATGAAGAATCCATGGCTGCCCAAACTACCCAGTTGTTGTCCACCTTCCACGGTTTGTTCCAAGGTAGGAGTGTCAAAAGGAGAAAAAGGTTGACATTGAATGAGTGCCCAAGGTTGGGCTAGATATTTTTGGGTGAGCAGTAGGAGGGTTGCTGATGGAGTTGGAGGAGCAGGAGTAGCCAGCATAAATTGCATCACAATTTGCGAAGGATATCCTGAAGGTCACAAGGGGTAGCCACTAGTCATGACATTGCTTAATCTCAAGCTCAGGTTGTAAGGAATGAAGTTCTAGTGGTGGTTGATGTCTTAGAGAAGGTTGGAGCAAGATCTTCAGTGTTTCTTGGAGCTAGCAGCCATG
Organism: Lygodium microphyllum; assembly: GCF_053477565.2. NCBI lineage: Eukaryota > Viridiplantae > Streptophyta > Polypodiopsida > Schizaeales > Lygodiaceae > Lygodium > Lygodium microphyllum. The sequence goes on from NC_141162.1 coordinate 80,981,898, forward strand.
GCAACTTGTAAGAGAAGAGAGAGAAAGGGGCTAGAACAAAAAGTAATTGGGGTTTTGTCTTCTTCTAACTCATGAGCCTCCAACCCCTAAAAGTTGCATGAAAAGGAATGGCAACCAACTAAGTTAACCATTTTACCTCTAGATATGTCAGGAGCTCCAACCATAGCTCTTGCTTGCTTTAAGAAAAATATGTAACTAACTATAGTCTTGCTTGTTGTACATGTACCTATGACCTGAGTAACTAGGGTCTCAGATTTGAAAAGGGAACTAGATAGAGAAAGAGGAAAGGAGAAAAGAACCAAATCCTGATGCTCTCATACCACTTGTAATGAATGAGAACGAGCTGAAGAGAGAGAAAGAGAAATAAGAGATGAAGGAGAAAGACTATAAGAGAAGAGAGAAAAATAGGAAAGAGGGGAGAAAGCAAAAAGCCATGGAAGCTCAAGATGAAGGTGAAGAGTTAGTTCTTGATAATATCTGGATGCCCTAAATTGGGTCTATTACACCTTATATACCTTGGTCAGTGTAATTGGGTGTCTAAACCCTACTTCTTGTGTATCTTGCTCATTACAATATAACCCACTACAATAATGTTAGCATAAGTGACAACTTTGAATTCTAAAGAAAAGTTAGGAAGCTTTAATCTTGGTGTAGTAGTGAGGTATTCTTTTAGTTTATCAATAATTTTTTGCTCTGTAGGAGTCCATATTATCTTGGTTTGCTTCTTGAGAAGTTTAGTCAGGGGAGTGGGAATAAGGTGGCATAGTCCTTGATGAAAATATAATACCATCCTATGAGCCCTAGGAATCCTCAGATTTCTCAGATAATCTAGGGAGGTGGCTACTCTTGGACATCCCTCACTTTAGCTAGGTCAACCAAGCTCCCCTCAGCTGAAATAATGCATTCTAAGTACTCGACCCTCTATAGCACACATTATAGAACCAAAAAAATATTGCACTACCTTGCATGAACAACAAATAGAATATGACACTACCATGGAGAAGATAAAGGATGAATCATAAAGAGTCAATATAGAGCTCTAGTTGTTTAAGGGTGAGTATGTCAACTAAATTTATCTCAATCCATCCTTCACAACATAGGAAATTGAGCTTGAGGCCCAAGAAGACCAAGTAAAGATGACTGTGGAAGACTTGAAGGTAGCCTATGCTCCCCTGCTACAACCTAGGGGCATCATCACAAAATATGAAAGCAACATTTGGGGTTTATGAAGGTTTTTTTTATATTGTAGTTATTCCATTTTGCCATTTTAATGCACCCATAACGCTTTAGTTTGGAAACAATGTATTTTCTTATTTAGTTTTGTGCAAAATACTAATGAACTATCTAGATAACATTTGTGATCACACAAGACATGGGGAAAGCATCTAGAAATTATATACATGGTTCTAGAAAGGCCAAGCTTTAATTTTTGGCATAGTTTAAGAAATGCCAGTGGGCTTTGTCCCCATTTATATAGCTTCTAGCTTCATGCATATTCAAAATACAATATAAATAGATAGAATGAGATTTAGGCCATTATGTAGAGAAAATGTGAAAAAAAAAGGAGGTAAAAGAAAAGCTTAAGCTATCAATTTGCATTATTGAATATGTAGGATAATATTACTTTGATGGAAAAATTTAGAGTTGTGCAATTATGTTACCAAAACGTAGTTGCTTTACTCTCCACTTGTAGCATGCTCTTGGACTCACTACAAATAAGAAAAAAGTGAGATGAATCATATTAGACAATCTATATTGTGTCCCACATGCATGTAAAAGAAATATAGAAATTTAGAAGAGGTAATCAAATAGTGGAACTTTGGAATAAATGCTAGCTCTCACAATCCTTGATTCTAACTTTCTTTAATATTCTTGTTTCATAATGGGTTCCCTAAAGAGACTTCTCTTTGTCATGGAACCAACAAAATTTAAATGGGGAACTAATTTTTTCCATTTTGTGCTAACTACATATGACTACTCCATTGCTAATTATATTTAATTATTTAATTCAATGAGGTTCATGAAAAGCTCACCTCCACCTTGATGTAACTATCCATTTTCCTACAAACCTCATATATCAATTGATACGTGATTCCTAATGGTGTGTTAGGGCAAAAGGACCAATGTCTTAATTTCTATGGATGATGTAGCCATGCCTTTACACCAACATCTCACCAAAGACAAAGTAGATATAACAAATGAACAAGCATACACAAAGAGAGAGAGAGAGAGAGAGAGAGAGAGAGAGAGAGAGAGAGAGAGAGAGAGAGAGAGAGAGAGAGAGAGAGAGAGAGAGAGAGAGAGAGAGAGAGAGAGAGAGAGAGAGAGAGAGAGAGAGAGAGAGAGAGAGAGAGAGGTTGCACTAGGCCATATGCAAATAAACAATAAAGCCTCACTAAATGCTTTCTTTCTAAATATTTTTATTTTTGAGAACATGTGAGTCTAGAATTTTGAGATCAAACTATGATTACCACAATAGGCTAAGCACAGAGTCAGTAAGAAAGTTCTCTATAAATCAAATAGATGAGAAAGCACAATAGGAGTAAGGTTTAATAGAAGTAGTCACTCTCGTGTCTCTCACAAAATGGAGGCACTTGTTTCAGGCAATGTTTTATATGGGGCACATGTGCACAAGAAATGCCATATGGTCTTTACTTATAGGGGAGTTTGGAAGACAAATGCCTCATTATGAAACCAAAATAATACTATTCTACTTTTTTTCACACTCGTATAGGTATTATCAATTAATGAGAGCTTTTCCTTTGTGTACTCATGGGAAAAGGAAGGACTTTATAGTTAATCATGAATTGCATACATAAGGCAAAGGGAAGGATGAAGACATGTTGGGATTAGCAAAGGGTGTGGATGAGCCCAATGATGATAGTCTCAAAGCTACCATGGTCAAGCAACATTATGTGAAGTGTGGCCTAGATGTGGAGTGCATATTGATTTCTGATAAAAGAGGTCCTCCCACACCATAATATTATAAAGAGTTGTGTGCATGTTATATATTGCCTCACTTGTATGATGCACATTGGTACTATTAATAAGCAAGGTAATGTGTTCACAATGGCTAGCCTTTGGGAATATGCATATCTTTGCATAGTTGTAAAAAGTGTAGAAATGAGCGGGATCTAGGACATGGCAATGAGCTATGGTGGATGGAAGAAGAAGAATGAACTCGTGATGATAGAGACAAAGACACTGTTTGTTACACAAGTGAATTAGGTTCCAAGATTGAGACTTGGACTCATAAACAGAATCTTGTATAGGACTGACAAGTACAAGACTGACACTAACTGATAAAGAAAAGCATCATCATGTATTCATTCATCTATCAAAAGTGGTAGTCAAGTACAATGCTTTGTATTTGTTGGATGGGTATAGTTTTCCCTTTCTATGCATATGGGATTCCTGCAGCTTGCATGTCTTCATCCCAAACTGCCTCATACAAAGAGGATACATTAAGTGTGATTGCTAATATCTCAACAAAAAGTAGATGACCATTGCAAAGTGTGATGGTCTAGCCCTTGGAATCCCGCACAAGGTACTCCCACGACCCTGTCCAAGCTCCCAACAAGCACCATTAGACCCATTGTGCTACATCAGGACATCATTAACTCAACACGACATGGCACGAACTCAACAAGATACGGAATGCACAAGAGAACTCAAATAACATTCATAAGATTGCAGAATGGCCCATGTTGAGAGCAAAAACTCATATTCATAGCAAGGAAGCATTTACAAGGTAAGTCGAAGGCACGGCAAGGGATCATGTCACAAGTGAGAGTAGAGTTATCAATGTGCATCCAACACAACTCAACACCACAGGATGAGGGAGTACCTCTAGCTCAATACCTCGACACCACGGGATGAGGGAGTACCTCTGGCTCCCTCATCACACGGTGTTGAGTCATGTTGGATGTGCGTTGATAGTTCCACCCTAACCCATGATATGGTCCCTTGTTATGCCTCCGATTTACCTTGTAAATGCTTCCTTGCTATGAATATGAGCTTCTACCCTCAAGATGAGCCATTCTACAAACTTGTGAGCATTCTTTGAGTTCTCTTGCACATTCCATGTCATGTTGAGTTCGTGTCATGTCGTGTTGAGCTTATGACATCACGATGCAGCAGGGTGGGTCTAGTGCTTGTTGGGAGCCTTGACAGGATTGTGGGAGTGCGCCATGTAGGGTTCCAAGGGCCAGACCATCACACTTGGTATCAGATCCGCCCACATGGGTGGCATGTGCAAACCCTCATGTTGGAGAACCTGGGCTAAGGTGTGTGCAAACCCTCATGTTGGAGAACCTGGGATCAGGCATGTTGAGAAAGCTTCAAGGATGACCGTTTCTAAGTTGAAAATTGATGTGGTAAAGAATCCTTTTTTTTAAAAAAAGAAGCCTTTTGGATGATTTTTTGGAGTTGGAATGTGATGTGCGAGTTAGACCAACACATTATGCATACTGTGAGCAAGCTATGACACGGGAGGGATATCAAGGCACGACGACTTGTAATGTGACATGACGCAAAGGGTGCATGTTGTGACACGATGGCATCTTCTTGGCACATCTTTCGAGTTGGCTTCTAGTGCATATTCAAGACACGATGCGGTGCTACGTGCTGCCACGAACCATATTACTTGTGCAGGTTTTTGCACTGTGGACCCGTGGGACCAGGTAGGCATCGTGACATTGAGTATTTGGAATATAGAAATGAATAGTTTTTGTGTCGTTTCTAATGTTGCCACTATTTTGGGTCTAAAAAAAGTCAAGTGGCATGTTTTTTGGACAATAATTCCAATAGTTGGGATGTAATAGTTATATGCTTTGTTAGATTTATGTCTTACATTAATGAATGGGATAAGGAACCATGCAATGTTCTATATTGCAAGAGTATAGTTTCTTGTTTGTTGTAGGCATGAGTTTAGAATTATGAGAGTCATTATATTGCATGTGACTATTGTATGGATGGTTCCTATGTTATTTACATGCCTTCACATGGTTGTGATGTGCATAGCAACAAGAGGAGAATTGTTAGCACATACCCTTTTCTTATAGTGTGGGAGGGCTTATGCATACATTCAGATGACTTCAACTAATTTTTGTTGTTCTTGTTTATTTAGGGCACAAAATTTTTAGTTTGCATGATTGTATGGTCACTAAGATTCCGAGTTGAAGTAATACCAAAACAATTAGGACACATTATACAAATAACTACACTCAATCAAACAACAAATTGTCATAGTCCCACAAACCAATCAAGGAGCATGGTAACAAACCCTGTAAATATTTCATCATTACTACTAGCTTGTATGCTTTTGGAAACCCATTTGTCAAGAGATGATAAACTTGATGTTTCTAATTGAGGCATAATGTTTTTCAATTCTTTTTTGTGCAAAATGGATCCCCCTCAAAACATATGATGATTTTGGCATACACTATTGGTGCATAACATTTTGGATATCCATAGTTTGAATAAGTAATAGCAATAACTTTAGTTTCAATTAATTCATTGTTATCATTCACAAGATGTCCCATCACCAAACATCCTTGACAAGTCGACCTCTTGAGAGGGAAGCGGGGAAGAGACCATACCATTGACCATCACAAATGCAAAACCATTTCTAAAGAGGGTTGAAACCATCCTCGGCTCAAAGCCAAATACACAAAGGGTGGAAGTTATAAACTTCCAACTAACCCTATCATAAGCTTTGTCGAGGTCCATGGTGACTAAGACACTAATGCATAAGGGCCAAATCGATAACTAGAACCAGATATAGGATGACATCTTGGATACTACGACCATGGACATAGCCAAATTAACATTGATGGACCAATTTGGAAAGCAACACCTTAATTCTCAAAGCCAATGTCTTTTCTAAGATCTCATAGGAGAAGGGGAGCATAGTCAAGGGGCACCACTATACATGCTTACTTCTATCAAAGGACTTAGGGGTCAATTTAATGAGTCCCATGTTCATTTCCTTTGAAAGAAAGCCTGAGCTATGAACCCAATTGACGAGAGTTACAATATTATCAGCACATACATCCCATAGGCTTTGAAATAATTTAGGGGAAAACCCATCATGTCTTGGTGCCTTACCATGCTTCGTTGACCACATGGTTGCTTTGATCTCTTCCTTGAAGAAGGGCCTTTCAAGTAAATGAGGGGGATTAGCTTGACCATATTCTAGAAAAAGGAAGCAAGTCTATCATCATAGTCATCAATCTTAGGGGATCTGTACCTACAATGTAGACCAAGTGATGTACAAACACCTTCACTATTTCTAAGGAGAATTGAAAAATATGCCTCCAATGGTGCCATCAAAGGGCTCCCTATGCCTAGTGGAGATCAATTGTTCTTTGTTGATGAATGCTAAATTCTAACAACCTTTTATCCCTCTACAGAGAGAGAGAGAGAGAGAGAGAGAGAGAGAGAGAGAGAGAGAGAGAGAGAGATGCATTCCCGCCTCCAAGAGGAGGGCATGCAACCCTTATTACCACCATAGGAAGCCCTGACCAACATCTCTGATGGTGTAGATGGGGCACCATCCCTTTCTATACACCTTTCCTCTTTCCAGTCTATCCTTCCAGGGATGAGCCCTGCTCCACTCCATGACAACCAGTCCGTGCAACTTAGCATAAACCAAGATCTGCTAATGGCTGGAGGCAAGACAAACATCAACAGGGGGCCATCCCTCTACAACAAAAGCTGCATGCCTCACCTCACCCCTCCTCGTCATATGCGCTTAATAACCCACTGTGTAATCCCTTCCATGCGAATAGTTTTATCATGACTCGAGGCATGACCCTTGGTTTGCATTTTGCAGGTTCCCCTACGGTAATAGTCATGGACCACATAGGGCACCTGGCTTGTAAGGAAGCTCTCCATCGTCAGAGGGAGCATAAGGCACTAGCACCCCCACCAGAACGCTACGTGCCTACCCTAAAGAGGTACATGCCGAAAAGAGGCCCCAAACGACACTACCCAGGACACAGGCCAAAAACTCCCCAAGCCAAGAGGACAAGGGCTCAAGGGAGTACACAGGGCATGGCAACACCAGCCGTGCAAGCCCCCACCGGATGCTCGGGCACCAGGTGCTCGAAAGAGGAGAGAGCAGCTCGAGACAAGCAGGAATTTGATGCATTGTTCAAAAGCATTCTAGAAACAGTTACGGCCAGGGACTACACCATTCGGGTCCCAGCCGATATCTTCCTCGCCCAGCCTCACAAGAGCCCCTCACCGGCACAACCCCAGTCATCCGACCATCCGGACTCACCCCGTCTCATAAAAATAGAGTAGCCCCTATGATATATAAGTTGCTTAACAAAGACCATCCTGCCATACCTTTTTGTCTTTAAATGGTTAAAGGGATAGGCTCCCCACCTGTATACACTTTCCTTACCTACTGCTAATATATGCCACGTCTTTAACAAGCACCGAAATATCCATCGCAGTCAACATCATAGGATTTTGATAAAGTAATATCTTGACGTGATTGCATCTGTTCATTGTACTTGATGCATGCAACTTGCATGTACTCTCATGAAGTGACAAGTGGATGCAGGACGATGCAGGTCTTTGTGCGAAAGTGTTCAATGCCCAAGTCACCGCAAGACCACCAACCTCACAAAGAGCCGCGACAAAGTTGCGCTGCCGAAAGCAAAAATCACACTTGTCGATCGCCCACATCGCATGGCCCAAAGCATGATCATAACCACTTTCTCTTTCTAAGTTACACTCTACACCGAACACTAATGACAGTTGTTACCTCAATTGTACCAACATCGCACATTCCAAAGAGGGTTGCAAAATCTCATGTGTATCTCCCCATCTCAACAATTGCTTCTCTAACAACGAGGATAGGGCACAATCATTGCTGTAATATCCATTTCCTAAGCCTTTGAAGCTCAACATTTCCCAACCCATTGAAAGGCTGATAGCCTCAACATATTGCAATGGTTGTACTCAGGCAAGTCCAAAAAAAAAACAAGAAAAAGACAAAGAAAAAGGAAAAAAGAAAAGAGACGAAAAGATAAGAAGCACCCACAGTCACAGCACAACACTTAGGGGTCCTCAAATTAGGTACGTCTAGTGACCTTGGTCGGCTGGCTCCGTTCCTAATCCCCTCGCCCTTTCGCATCACCCACAATTGTTCAGGGCACATCAAGGACAGGACATACCCTGCGAGCTTGTCTCGCCTATGGTTAGACATGTCACCCTGACCCATTCGCACGATTCCCTCTTGCACTCTGCCTTAATACCATTGCAATCAATTGTGGTAAGCACCACATGAATGGCCATGAAAAGTACACGGTCCTCATCACGCAAGCCCAATAGCTACCAACTACCGAAAGTGCGGTGTCCCTCTGTTCAATTATGCTATGTCGTGCAGTCACAACGCAAAGGATGTCTCATACACCTTCACGTGTACTTCTTCTCAACATGGACAACTTTTGCTTCATCCACACGTTGTTACCAGAAACCAACCCATGGTCTTCTAACTACGTAATATCTAGCTTTTTAGCTGAGATACAAGTCTTGTCCAAAAAGGACGATTCTCGCAATCCATGAGGATGCATATTATTCTCTCCAAGTTTTCGCCCTCGCACTAGTAACAAGGCCTCGAGAATCTATCTCGAGACATGTAGATTATTTGAGTAGGACTCGTAGGCAGGGAATCCACGGAGAGACCTCTCATGGCGGGTTCAATCTACATTCCCATCACGGTTATTTAGAACCCCCTTAGATAGGGTTGGCGGCCGACTAGGGGTGGCTTGGCGTGCCCTCCATGAATTCAACCTGATTCATTATTCCAATTTCTTGTGAGTTTGTGATCATACAATCCTTTCATAAACGGTGTTCCTAAATTTACAAGCATAAGCAATAGTGAAGGCGATTGCTCGGGACATCCGCTAAGGTGGAGTTCCCATCTTTGAGCGCTTACCGTTCACCCTTCTTGGGTCTTTCTTGTCTTGGTAATAATTGCCATGACCTCGTAAGGAATAGAGAATACCCTCATTCCGACCTCATTCCTGTGTGATAGGGGAGAGCAATTACGCTATTGGATTTATATCCGATAGTTTTTGGATGGTAGCTACCCTAATTTGCTGGCCTTTGATCCAAGGTTCTTGTCTTGGGATCACGTCTTAAATAATTCAACCTAGGATTTTACTTGGTTATTTAGTAATCATTTTTCCCCTTAGAACCTTATCGGGGTTTCTAAGTTTACCTTAGGGTTTTACTCCCTTAAGAGTTCGAAACAGAACTTTTGTTCATACCTTTCACATGCCAAGAGAAAACCCGGTCCTTTGCAATCCTTGAGCAGTTGCGAGCATTAAATAACAAGTGGCGAATGGTCGTTCTTTCTTGTGGATTCGACACTCGAGTTTTCTTGCATTGACATCTAGTTGTATCATGATTAAAGATGATATCTCCAAGGGCATTTTGGACTTATCGTGGCTAGTTATAGGATAAAGACCAATGAGCGTGTTTACTTGGCTCTAAGTCAATCGATGATCGTAATAATAATTTGACTTATCTACAATTAAACCCTAAACAAGTCAAATTAAACCCTAGCCTTATGTACCATATAGGGTTTCATTTATCGAAATGCCTCATGCAATTAAGTTTAGCAATCCACATGCGCATCTTAAATCTATCTTTTAAGATGAATCCCTAATATGTAGTGCAACTAAAACTATCCATGATGCCACGTAAATCTAGATGCGAGTCTTTCCTGAGTTGATGATGCAATGTGAAGCTTCTATTCTTGGGAATTCATTTCAATGCACTTATGCAAATCATAAATAGTGACTTGTACTTTTCTTTTGTGCGAGAGGTACATGAAATCATCATGCCTAATGCAAATGCGAGCTACTTCTCTTTAAAGGTTTATAGGATGCCATCGTCTTGCATGGTCTTGCATATTTATATATTAGAATCCTAAGATGCACTTGTGAAAATTCGAACCTAGTACTCGGCTTAGTATTGCAACAGCCCATAGATACTTAGTTGATCTGTGGCAACTCATGATCATCATGAACTTGATTCAAGCCTTTACACCTACCTTTCCAGTTATGCAAAAGTATGATTTCCTTCTAATGATGACTATGCTTTACTGATCCGTTCATAGGGCTTGACATTGTATGGTTCCTAGTTCTGGAGTGTCAAATTGGTGTTTTACACCTGATAACCCGTTTTTCAGTCCCTTTTATCCCTCAAGCATGGAAATGCTAGTGCATAAATCTAATGCTCTATGAGCACAATCAATAAAGCCCTTGATTTCAATGTCTGCCAATATGTAATCTTTTGTGCAAATTGTTCATTCTATAACATCCCATAGTGCAATAAAACACAATTTCCAACATGATTTTATAATGCAACCTAATTGGTGGTTAGTTATCATTGAATTTTGCATGAATACTTCTCCCTTCCTAATGTAGTTGATCTACATTTTAAAAGTTTCCTATCAAAGTAAGATTTATGGGACGCACCTGGTTACCAAGTGACAGGGTTTCTTGACCTGTAGCTCCATCGGTTGATGCAGAATTCATGCTCGGTTGGACCTTACTTCGCTTGGGAGGCATCGTATAGTTCGGCCTTTTCTTTGTGGATACGCACATGGGCTACAAAGGAGTTGACTCCTCGTGGGGGGGGGGGGGGGGGAATGGCCGTGGGAACCCTCTCAAAGAGGAGGTGGGAAAGGAATCTTGGAAGCTTCTAAGGAGATTCCCCCTTTCTCCCTCTCCCTCTCTCTCTCTTTCCTTGTTCATTAGTGCCCGCTCTCTCTCTCTGTCTCTCTCTCTCTCTCTCTCTCTCTCTCTCTCTCTCTCTCTCTCTCTCTCTCTCTCTCTCTCTCTCTCTCTCTCTCTCTCTCTCTCTCTCTCTCTCTCTCTCTCTCTCTCTCTCATTCAATCGGATAGCAGGGGGAAGGTAAAAAATGAGCTACCCCTCTCTCACCTAAGATGGGAATTTAGAGCATTGTTGGGGGGGGGGGGGGGGGATGGCATGGCATGGAGCCTCCCCCCCCTTTTATCTCTATCTAGTCGACCATGTGGATCGTCGCCGTGCAGGATATGATGGAGGGGGAGAGAAGGGATAGTTGTTACCTTCCTCCATAGCTTCGCTACCACCACATCGACTCATCCTCTCTTGGAGTTGTCGGCCAACTACAGCTCCCCCTCCCTCCGCTAGTTGGCAGCGCCGACAGGGGGTGCTTTTTAATTTACAAATTTTCATTAATTTATAAAGGGGGGTCTTACAGCAACGTGTTACACTTTTGTGGTACAATGATGTCCCTCCTCATTAATCCCACTGTGAGGGTCTATAGTGATGGCTATCTAAGTCATTCTTTTAATCTTTGTAGATGTATTAGACAAGGGTGTCCTTTGGTTCCCCTACTTTTTACTTTTGTTACGTACCCTTTTCTTCAAAACATGGGTATGTTGGTCTCTTCCTACACTATTAAGGCATTACCATTGCCTTATGATGAGTTGTTTTTGCAGAGCAAATGTTTGCTGATGATGACACGAATCTCATTAAGGAGGACCTAGGAAGTATTTCCCCTCTTTTCTTTTCTAACTTTATGAAAAGTTTGTAGAGGTTTTTGGTTCTTTGTGTAAGGATAAAACTAAGGTGCTCAGACTTTTCTTTTGGGAAGATGGTAAGGTCCTTCAACAAGCCACCCCTACAAGATATTGGTTTTGATAAATTTATTAAGTACCTTGAATGCTTGATTGGGGTGGGTCTAGCAATGAAGTTGAGGTCTTATTAGTTTATGTAGATATTTTAAGCTAAGACGAAGTATTGGAAAAAAAGAGTCTTTATCCTTTTTGGTAAGCTAGAGTTATTGAAATAGATCTTGTTGTTAAATATGATATTTCCCTTTAGCAAATCTTCTTAGGAATAAATGGAGAAACAACTTAGAGAGCTTCTATGCCCTAATGATGTTTCTCATAGTTGGCACTTTATTTCTTGGGCACAATCACTATTAATAAAGGTCTGGGAGGAGTGGGTTTGAGGTCCATTTTTCACAAAATTTACTGTGTTCAAAAGTTTCCTATATCTAGTTAGCCTTGGGCTATGCTTTTCAAACATTGGGTTTCTATGGTTCCTTTTAAGAAAAGCATTTGGGAAAACTTGCAATGGCTTCATAGACTTAGCTTTGTGGATGAAAGAGTCAAGATTCCTATATTGAAGATTGGTCAGTTGATTGTTGATGCTTGGAGAAGATTCTTACTAATTGCAGAATGGTTTTCTGATGATTAATGAGATTGTTCTTTAAACATGTATCTTTTGCACCATTCTTGGGAGATCTATGTTTTGGATGAAACCTAAGAAAGTCTTGACACTTCAACAAAAATACTTTCAAAGATGGGATGATGTGTGGGATAGCAATAAGTTGGATTTGGTTTGCACTTGATGAGTTGAGGAGGTTTTCAAAGATGGGATGATGTGTGGGATAGCAATAAGTTGGATTTGGTTTGCACTTGATGAGTTGAGGAGGTTTTCAAAGATGGGATGATGTGTGGGATAGCAATAAGTTGGATTTGGTTTGCACTTGATGAGTTGAGGAGGTTTTCTCTTTCTTGTAAAGAAGTGGACCATTTGTTTTTACTATTCACTAAAAGCAAAGAAGACATGCCTCCTTCTCCTAGGGTCATACTAGATTTCTATTGGAAACATATGGTCACTAATGGGTTATACTCTTGAGGCTTAAATTAATCCTTTCTTTGTCTAATAATCTAGAAGGACACGTGTGTCACTTAAATCACTTCTCTTCTCCATTGCGCAAAATCTATTCATTATCTCGCATTGATTTGGTCCTGGACATCTTGCCTTCTAGGGTGTACCTATTGTGAAGAGCACCATTTCCATGTGAGAGCTAATGGTCACAGACTTGTTGGCATGTAGTCAAAGGCTTCACATTGATGTTGCATGTTTCCTTATCTAGGGCCAACACCACTAATAGAAGGAATTGGGTTGATCATCTTCTCCACTGTGTAATATGCCTAGAAAATGAGCATTGCATATGCTTCTTATTCCTTGCATCTTTCACGATTGCAGTTATGTATCTACAACAAAAATGAAAATACAAACAACTCTCAAGATGATAAAAGAGAAATAAGACACTTGAATCCTCACATTGTCAACACTTTTGCAATCTTTGGTTAATGATGAATCTTTCGACTTGTGAAAGTGATGGTTTGCAAGGATCGAGCAAGGTTTCCACATGGTACTGATGCCCATCAATGTGTCATATACATGGCATGATCTTGTTGATCTAGACAAATTCAATCTTTGATGCCAAAGCTCATACAAGAGCAAAATGGCAAGTGTAGGCAACAAAATATAGGTCAACAAGGTGTTCTATTGCAAGAACATAGTTGAAACTTCTTAAGCATCGTGTTTTTATATAGATAATTAAATAAATTAGTCAAGCATGCAATAAATTTGATCATCACATGTGATGAGACATCTTTTAAAAAAATGCATGGTATATTATATTATATTACCATAGGAAAGTAAGAGATTACAATTTTGAGTGATGCATAATGCAAGGGCAAGGCCCCAACGTTTTGTCAAGAAGCATAAAAATCCAATGTGAGTTCCCCAATTTCCCAATTATAACAATGACCAATAGGCTTGACAAGACTAATTCTATCAACATGGAATGAGAGATTTTTGGACCCAAAAACAATAGTGTTCTTGCTAGTCCCTATGTGCTTAATGGCTATAGCTCTAAGGACATTCCATAGCTTGGTTGTAGCTTCCTCGAGGTTGAAAAGTCACCAAATACAACACTTCTCATTGTAATGGAGTCATTCAAGTTGGCCTCCCTTACCCATTGCTTGATCTTTCTCCACACTAGATGCATCTAAGGGCACTCCCAAAAAGGGTGTTAAATGGTTTCTTCTTGATTCTTGCACTAGATGCACCATAAGGGGATGTTGATAATCCTTGATAACCTAGCCTATACTAGCAGTCTATGTATGATGAGTTGTGAAAGAAGAGTGTTAATCTTGTTGGAGTTGGTAGCTTTCCACACTCTACGAGCCCTCCTCCTCCATTAGGACGTCCTAGTGAGTGGGAACTCCTTTTTTCAGTTTAGCACATGTCCTTGTGACCACACAAGAGGAGGGGCCCTTGAGATCCTTATTTCTCTTGCAGTTCCATAGCAAGCCACTTGTCCTGGTGATGAGGACACTTGCTGGTGTGTGAATTTAGGGGCCACTAAGGTAGGCCACAATGTCTAGCCTAGAGATCCCCTAAATGAGCCCTTGAGACTCTTTTTCATTTAGGCCAAATTGTTGTCTCAATTCCTTCTAGGTACCAATGAGGCTATCCCACATGTCCAACTAGGTACTGTGAGGTGCCCGCCCATCGGTTGTCTAGGCACACTTTTAGCGGTCTATCGAGAAACGAATCTAAGCATCATTTCCCGGCACTCCCATGGAATGTTTCGAGTTTTGTCACCTAGGGTTTCCCGAATCCGCCTTGCAACAGAATGTTCACAACCGAACCCATCAGGATCGACCTGGAATTTGGGCTCCTAGTGGCCAAGGTCTCCTAACAGCATTCTAGTGTCGAATCCTAGGCATCCTACTTTACGCAGAGATACCCAAGCCGAAGCAGACCCATGTCGCACTTGGTTCAAAGAGAATGGGAAACGAGAGGGATGCACTACTCAACCTCTCTGCCCGTAGGGCATAGTCCCATTCCAGTCCCCTAAAACAACATGAATCAGGGTTCTAATCTAACAATTCCTAAGGGTCATCGAACGTCGGTAAAACCTTGTGAGAAGCCTCCCAGCTCTTTGGGACCACCCTACTATAGGACAGACCCATCGGGGGTTCCGCCCACTTGCTTCCCTCAATAGCTTTAGTTTTCTAATTAGGTCGTACCACATTTATGTATGACACTTAAAGTCAGCTTCATTAATTAAGCCTTTTAGGGAACAGGGTCCGTTTGCATAACTTATAGCACAAACACGAAAACATGGCAAAACAATCTATTGACAAACAAGTTCAAACAAGTTCCTTAACTTATCTCAAGTTAATCTTTGTCTCCTGCCCATACATGAGAAATTATGTATCCCTTCTGTCCAACAGAAGTATCCCTTCTGCCTTGCAGAAGTAACTGGTCCAAATCTCATGGCACCACAAACTCAATCCTTTATCTAGAATAGGATCTCCCAACATACCCAAACGTTGGGGGCCACGGAGGTCTTCAACTCCATTCTAGACCTAGCAAGGGGTGTCCAGAGCTCCAACTGACCCGCAAGTTGTCTAGGAGCGAAACGTCATCCCTGTGGTTGGCCTTTTCACCACTCGACCTTCGGCCCATGAATCGAGCAGTGCCCTCTTTGGGTTTATCTGCGGTGCGATCATGGAGGTGATCCACCCGTGCAAAATATCCTTCCTTAATTAAATCCTTAAAGAATCAAGCATAAACAAGGCATTCAACCCTAATATCATTTTCCAAGAAAACATTCCTTTATTCCCATGGCGACTTGTCATCACAGACCTTTGCCATGCATTTACCATAAATCACAAGCACTTGGAATAATCATCCAAACAACAACTAACAACCAATTGAATGTAAAAGCATTTAGGATGTTGTTCGATCAACCGACAAAACCAATTGCATTCTTTCCAAAAAATGCAAAAATAGTCGCGAACAGTGGGCTCGAAAATCCAGGGAAAGGAACAAACTCTGGTTCTTAACGAATGAGCAGTAGTAGGTTGTGACAACCTTGGCAAGTGAGCTGGAGGAGGGAAGAAAGGAGATGGACGAGAGAGCCAGTGAGTGGGAAAGAAACAATTTTGAAAGAGTTAGGGATTTAACAGAACGCTTGGCAGTGGCTAAGTGCGAGAGAGTGCTTGCGGAGTTAAGGGCAGAAGCTGCTGATGTATGTGCCAACACACAAAGGCAAGCCTTCCTCAGCACAATACTACACATCACCCAGGCGGAGGGCCATGATTCAGTGGAGAAGGTAAGAAGGAATCTAGAACTGACCACCCGAGAACTAAAGTATGGCCTTCAAGAACGGGAGCTTCCAACAAGCACATGAATCACAAAAGAGCAGCAATTTCACTACCTGCGCCGTGCCGGCCTCTCCACTGTTGAGCTTAAGGAAATTGGGTTTGAAGAGCATGAGCAGCCACCACCACCACCACAAGCGGTTCCATCAGTTGTCGAGCAGAATGTTAAAGAGGGTCTAGACTTTGAGCAGGATGCTGAAGAAGAGCAACAAAGAATGCCTAGTCCACCTCTACCAGACCTCCCGCCTGAAGAGCCCGAAGATGCCCATATACCCGGGCGCATTGTGGCAGCCAGAAGAAGAAGACAAGAACTAGCAGAGGAAGCCCAACGTAGAGCACGATCACTACCAAGACAATTCCTTGAAGAGCCTGTGCCACTACGGGGGGATCCCCATCCTATCGATTGGCCTCACAAATTGGTCATATGGTGTCAACAAGAGTTCTAGACAAATATTACAAAGAGGGAAAGCTATGGTAGAGGAACTACCTAGTGGCATCATCGCATATCTGCTCTCCCCCTTGGGATCAATGAGCAATTCTATATAAAATTTACTTAACACTTGTATGCACAATTTTTAATGTCATGATTATGCCATTCATAACCCTTGACCGATTCTTCCTTGTAATTGCTCTATCAACAAATAAGCCACATGCAACTAGGTGCAATTAACTTTCCTTGATATATGCAATTTGCAAGCTCCATCTTACAAATATGTGAGATGAAATGATCTATACTCATGCATCATAGTATGGGGCCTAACGTATCTCATACGGGAATCAAAATAAGCATCTAGCAATTTGGAAATACATTACTTACGATCGGTACCGCAATTGGATTGACGGTGATGCCTTTGTTTGAAGCTTCGTTGTTGGTTATGGGATTGCCATCCGTACGTGACATTCTTCGCTTGGGGGCCATCGTCCGCCGCAAGTAGACTCAAGAGATTAAGAAGGCGGAATAGATTCGAGATGGGAGTGTAAGAGAAGATGGGTGAGTCAAGGATCCAATTAGAGGGAATTGAGCTAACTCTCCTCCTTGCAGCCTCTTGGGTCTCCTTCTCTCTCTCTCTCTCTCTCTCTCTCTCTCTCTTAGAGGGGTATTCTTCTCTCTACCTCTCTCTCACAGCCTCTCAGGGTCTGCTTATGCTTCTTGTGCCTCCCCATGCCTCATATTTATAGTGAATTAGAGGAGAGGGCTTGTGGCTCTGAGAAGTGGAGCTCTTTGTGGAGGGGGATCTTGGAAAGATCAATGATATAATGCTCAGATCATAAATCTGATGGTTCATTGGCTCCGAAAGGGGGGTAAAACACCAAGACACTTAGTTAGAAAACTCTTAGTTCACTCCTTCTTCTTTTCTCTGTTCAAAGTGTTGTTTTCTGTCTGTGGACTGCGATTGCAGTGCGCGATTTTCCAAATCACTTTTTTTTATTTTTCCTTTTATAAATTCTCCAAAACTAACTAAAACATCACTTGTCCTTTCTTTTAAATGACATCCAGTTCTAAAAATCTCCATACTTTTTGAGGATAATATCTAAAATATACCAGTTTTGCCCAAAATCTAATATTTTTGGACCATCCAAACTATACACATTAACCTAGTGATTAATATAACTCATAAGTCTCATTCACTTTGTAATTTACGTGAAGGGTGGCTACAGTCCTTGTCAATCCGAGAAAAATATCGGATTTTACGACTCTCAATTTTTCTAAATAAAATACTTTTAATTAAATAAAATTTGTTAATTATTAATGTTAGTTAGTTTTTACCTTAGTTAGTCTTTAGTTAGTAATCTTACTAACTTATTATTTGACACACTAACTTTTGAACTAACCAACTAACTTTTATTGTGTGGAAATATTACAAGGTACACAAACCTTTTGGGTGGATAGCCTTACAGAGCATGGGTGCTTCAGAGCTTGGGGAAGGGGGGAATCATATGCATAGGGAGAGAGCAAAATGCTCATTAGCAAGGGGTCATTTTTCTACCTACTAGGACACCATGTGGCTTTTGGCTTCTATCTCTTCTATTGGTGCAAGTGGTAGTCATGATCAATTAGGAGGCAAGAAGCCAATTAGAATGCTAGACAAGAAGCCGTGTGAGATTGTAAAAGGTAGGCCTTGAAAGCCATGCTCATGGGGGACTTTGATTTATAAAAAAGTTGTCTCATCTCAATCAACAAAGATAACTTTCATATAATATGCTTATGACTCCTTGTTATGAAAGACAACCCCTAGACTCAATCACATCAACAAGTACCAAACCATTGTTCCCATTACTATATATACTAGGAGTTGTTGTTGAGCTAGCCCATTCAAAACACCCAATACTTCATCTTTTATAACTTCCTCCCGACAAATTGACCTAAACTTATCATAGGTTATTTTTTGTGTTGTTTTGTAGATATATTTTAAACTTAATATCAGTGTTTAGGCAACATTTTTTATGGGCATTTTAGTTATTCTTAAACTCATTAATCCTCGTATGAAGTCATAAATATCTTATCAAGTCATAAAATTTTTGCAATAGGTCATTATCTTTTTATGTAGTGGCCGTCCATGGCCTAGTAGATGTGCGATGCAAGATAATTATTTGGGCTTGTGTGTTGCTTCCCCAAGTCAAGCCCCCACTGATTGAATACAAGGAAGCTAGAATAGGAGCTTTGCTACATGCCATAGCTATGGATGCCAAGAGATTGACTTTGCACTTGATGTTCACAACATGCGCTTCAATCATGTGTAGATCTACACTTGATCTATCAATTGGCCTTGACTTGAGAGACCAATCATGAAATGTCTCCCATGTTAGATGTAGCTCCACTACATATCCCAACTTTTGCTCTCTTGTTTGTGTTGCCATAACAACCAACACCTCTTTGCCATACTCACATTGCTATCCATGTCATTGCAACCCTACCACATGCTTCAACATTTGTTACAACTCCTTGTCCTCTACCATTGTTCATAGTTACAAAGAGATAGTGTGTAGGCCTGGTGCTTAGATAGCTTCTAGTTTTGATAGCTAGGAGGTATTACAAGGCTAATGCAAATAATTTTTTGCACTTGTGTGGACTAGTTTACACTTAGTCATCTCCAAAAACACATGTCGACTCTACTATAGTGCCTTGCATTACTAGCATATTTGGATCCACATTTGAGTTAGTTTGGCAATCAAATTGGTGTAGCTATTTGATTTCCTGATGTTAAATACTAAAGGATGACATTGAAAGTATTACCATCTCAATAAACAATATATTGTTTTGCACAAAATGACCAATGAAATTGATCCACCTTAAAGTTTTCAAACATGATAATGGGATACCTATTGCTTCTTCTCAGATTGTTGTATGTTACTATTGTTGAAGAGAGTGACACACACACACGTGCATGCACACACACAAAGTCTCTCCCTCTCCCTCTTGCTCCCGCTCCCTCCCTCCCTCCCCTCTCTCTCTCTCTCTCTCTCTCTCTCTCTCTCTCTCTCTCTCTCTCTCTCTCTCTCTCTCTCTCTCTCTCTCTCTCTCTCTCTCTCTCTCTCTCTCTCTCTCTCTCTCTCTCTCTCTCTCTCTCGTGTAGCCATATGTAGTGATGATCTTCCATTTTCTATGCTTAGGGGTGGTTGGCATAGTTAGACTATTGGGAATGTTTTCTTTTTATCTGCCTATTCTAGATTGCATAATCATATTAGCAATTTGTGGTCTTATTTAGTCCCAATTGAGGGATGTATCAAAATGTGTGAGCAATCGAAGTATCCACATGTGTCACACAAATTGTGCCAATAGCCTCCAAGTTCATCGATTTCAAAGCAAATTCCTTCTTTAGATGGCCTCCACCTAGATAAGCTATAAGCATTATAATGTGGCATCTAATACATAGAGGTTTATGTAGCATAATGCCGAATGGCAATTAGAGCTTTCCAAATGTAAGTTCATAGCCATGTTTGAAATACTAACCATTGTAAACGAGAAATCTTTATCAGTGCATGTATTATCATATGCAACATACTAAGTCGCAAAGCATTTGTTTCAAGTTACATAGTACAAAGGATTTTATAGAATACTTAATTAGAATATGAGCATGCACTTTGAGCAAAGTGTGACAATAGTCTCTCAAAATCATATCCATCAACTATGTAGTGCTTTTTAAAACAAAAAGCACTCCGTGGGTTCACTAAAATGACGATTTGTTTGTCAAGCTATAGAAGTTTTGCCTCAAGAGTTTGAATCAAGGTTAACAAATACTTGTTCATTGATTCATGTTCCAATGTTGTTAAAAGCTCATCAACACTACCATACAAAATGTTCTAACATGTTTAGTTTTCTATGAAGGAATACACAAATAACATATAAGTCACATAGGTAGTACAATGCAAGGCTATAAAGGGGATCAATTTCTTTGGCTTCCCTCACATGAGTTTTTACTTACAATAACTTTACAAGGTAAGTACTAGCAAACATCCAAAAAAAAAAGAGCAAGAATAAGGGGTGGGGGGAGTGTGTGTGTGTGTGTGTGTGTGTAGAGAGAGAGAGAGAGAGAGAGTTATGCTTATTGCCCATCATGGTCAAAGATACCTAGATTTATAAGGCCTAATAATAGTATTAAAGCTCATTGTATTTTTGGGTTAGGCTTCACACCATGCCATGATTTAGAGCACATTTATCGTTTTATCATATATAGCCTACTCTTTTACCTATACAATATTCACACACAAAGTTGTAGTCCAAACCTATAACACTAAAAAGAAATGCTTGGTGGAGCATTTATGCATGCACACATTTGTTCACAAAATGTAAGTGTAGTGTATGATGAGATGATTACAAACTTGTTGCAGCAATATACAAACGGAAAAAAACAAAGAAAACACTTGGAGATCAATTAAACCTATTAGACCCAACGTTTGTCTTGGCATACTAAAAGTACAATATCACAAATGGAAAAAACTCAAAAGTGCAAAATGCAATCTCATATGCATGTAAAATGTCTTAGAGATGCTTATACACATGTACATGGATATATCACTAGAATGCTGCAAAGGTAATCAAATGGAGGGATGTTTACATGTGTGATGGCATTGTTTATGAATATATGCAAACAAGATAGAGAGGGTCAAATGGGAAATGTAATTGAGAGGGTGAAAGTTTATTTTGAGGATGAAGAGGTTCAAGAAATACACATGGCTTATGTGTACATGCATGTATGCACGTGTATTCACACACACACACACACACACACACACACACACACACACACACACACACACACACACACACACACACACACACACACACACACACACACACACACACACACACACACACACACACACACACACACACACACACATGCATGCATAATAAACTCCCACAATCACATTAACACATAGAAGCACATGGAGGCATGCATGCACACATGCGCACACGCACACACACACACTCTCTCTCTCTCTCTCTCTCTCTCTCTCTCTCTCTCTCTCTCTCTCTCTCTCTCTCTCTCTCTCTCTCTCTCTCTCTCTCTCTCTCTCTCTCTCTCTCTCTCTCTCTCTCTCTCTCTCTCTCTCTCTCTCTCTCTCTCTCTCTCGCATAGACAGCATAGACACATGAGACAATCCAAGTGAACAATGTGGTAAGGATCAATAGACTATATTGTCAGGGCACCACCCTAAAAATTCACAGATATACCTATTCCATATCCTAAATGGACTCGCAACCACATGCCCATATTCGAAGCATATATCCCAACACACACTCCTCGTTGGAAACCCAAAATATCATGGGCTGAAAATCCCATGCACATGCCAATTGTACACAACTATGTATATATGCCTAATTAAGACCCACATAATACATTTTATATATGCTAGAGTGTCTATACCTATCCAATCATTGTCACAACTTCAAGTAGATAAAAACACACCTTGTTTGTTGCACATGAAACATGCTTTCTATCTTATTTTTGTGAGCAAAGGGAAGAAACTACGCGATAGGCCTCCCTTTGCTCACAAGAATGCAATGTAAGTAAGGTGTAGCCTCATGAGCTTTAGAATGATGCCAAGTGAAGCATGGTTAGTAGGTCTAGCTTGCAATGCCAGCTAACCAGTATCTTTTAAGAGAAATGAACTTATGGTGGTAAACATCAAACCTCCATATCATTGCTGAACCTCCATGGCAAAAGGAGAAAAAATAAGAAGAGAAAATAACAAAATCCCTCTCTTCATCCTCAAACCTCTTCCTCTCTCCCCAAAACACCACATGTTTGCACCAAATTAAGCACTACAAACATGGAGGTCGATATTTCTATAAGAGGTTTCATAAATGCATCAACCTCTTCCTCTCTCTCTCTCTCTCTCTCTCTCTCTCTCTCTCCAAAAAACACCACACAACATACATTGCTTACACAAAAAGGATTTTGCAATAGCTAGCTGATCATCTCTTTCTTCTACTTCCTCTCTCTCATGTGAAGGCTTTCAATGGTCCCATGTGCAACCTTTCTCTCACAAATTAAAGTTGCCTCTCTCTCTCTCTCTCTCTCTCTCTCTCTCTCTCTCTCTCTCTCTCTCTCTCTCTCTCTCTCTCTCTCTCTCTCTCTCTCTCTCTCTCTCTCTCTCTCTCTCTCTCTCTCTCTCTCCAACATATCTCTAGACTTCGACATTAGTGATCGCAAGACCTCACGATGTGGAAGAGTTTGTGGTGCACAACAATGTAGAGGAATCTATCCATCATGATGATGAGGTAAAGGAATCCACGGTTACGACCGATGAGTGTCATGAAGCACGTGGTTAGAGAACTTGCTTGAGCTACTGTGTTGAACACACACAATACACATAACAGGAAGCTCACTCGAGAACACAAGAAGAGATACGCTAACCAAATGTTTTCTTGCTAGTTTTTCTTCCTTCTTCCTCTCACAATACAAGGTATACAAAGTATACATAAGATATAACATAAAGAAAAATAGCCTACTAAGTCATCCAATGCATAACTAACTATACTAAATTGTCTGATGTTATATCTATGTTAGTTATCACTAGGTATAACTAACCAAATATAACATGTGATAAGTTAATGGCTATGTGAAGATCATAATGAACACCGGCGTGCTAAGTGTAGATGTACAGACCTATCTAACAAGGCAATCTATCATCAATGTCCGCATGTTTTGGGCTTGCCATCTCAATATTCCCTAATGTGTCAATTGTTTGATATTGTGTACTGACACGTACCAAGTCAATCTCTCTTGCAAGTACATTCTCCATTACAAAATGATAAAGCACCTCAATTTGTTTTGTTTTAGGATGGAACACTAGGTCCCTAGCCAAATGTACAGTACTCATGTTGTCATAGCGAACAACAATTAGACCATCTCCCTACACATCCAAATCACCCGACAACTTTTGCAGCCATACCACCTCACATGGTGCTGTAGAAACTCCTCTATACTTAGCCTCTGTATTGGATAAAGCAATCATTGGTTGCTTTTTGCAGCTCCAAGTAATTGATGCACTACCAAGGGGAAAAATGAATCCGCTCATAGATATTCTATCAGACATGCTACCAGCCCAATTTGCATCGATGTACCCAAACAGATGTATATCCTTATCTATCTCATTAAAAAGTCCATAATGCAAGGTGGACATCGATGTACCCAAACAGATGTATATCCTTATCTATCTCATTAAAAAGTCCATAATGCAAGGTGGACTTCACATACATCAATAAGCATCTGACTATATCCAGATGAGGCTTCCTAGATACTTGCATAAATCGACTCACAAGTCCAATAAGACAACTCATGTTTAGTCGTATAATTGTCATATAGATCAAACTTCCTGCTATCTTATTAAACACAATAGCATCTTCTATATCATCCCTAGCATTACCACTCAACTTTACATTTTACTCCAATGGCACTAAAAGAAACTTACGTGTCATCATACCATACTTGGATAACATATCCAAGTCACATTGTATTTGGGATAGCCATATACAATCAATACATCTAATCACCTCAATAGCAAGGAAGAATCTCATGTCACCCAGATCCTTCGTCTCAAACTTTTATTTCAAAAGGCCCTTGATATTAGCAATCTCACTATCACTATCACCTATGATAATCAAGTCATCCATGTAGGTGACTATAAGAACCAAACGTACATCACCCTTCCTCACATAAAGTGAGTGATCTGTTTCTAAAACATAAAATCCAATGTCAACAAGATACTATTTGATATTGTCAAACCATGCTCTAGGTGCTTGTCTTAGCCCATAGAGTGCTTTCTTTAAGTTGCACACATATGTGGGATGCTCTAAATCCTCATAACCTACTAGTTGGTCCATATATACCTCTTCTTGCAAATCGTCATGCAATAATACATTCTTCACATCCATTTGCTATAATTTCCAACCTTTGGTCAGTACCAAATCAATCACACATCTAATAGTCTCAACAACTAGATCGAATATCTCTTTATAATCTATGTCATATGTTTGTGCATAGCCTTTTGCAACCAATGTGGCCTTATACATGCTAATAGAGTCATTTGCATTATGCTTTATTTTATAGACCCACTTACAACCAATTTATTTATTTCCTTTGGGCAATGGTACCAAATCCCAAGTCCTGTTGGCCTCTAATGCAGCCATTTCCTCATCCATTGCTACATCCTAATGGGCATGGTCAATAGCTTCCTCATCAAAACAAGTGGGCTCAACATCCTCAACTACCTTTACCACATAAGCCCAATGGTGAGATGCATACCCTCAAAACCAAATCTTCTAATAGGGTATCTCTTAGTGCTAGACATGCATATCACTAGATCACTCAATGGCGCCTTTACATTACTATGTGCTATTTGTACACTTAGTGTCTTAACTAAAGAAATACCAAGCTCATCATCCAAGCTTTTCAAGCCACTAGAGTTTCCATCAAGAATTATATAACTAGTAGATGCATTATTTCCATCTAGCACATTTATCTTCCCTTTGTCATTACCTACAACAGTAGTAGATGGTCATGAAGATGTGGGGCCACTCCTTAGTCTCCCAAACCAAGAATTGATTGTATACCTACTACTAGATGACATCTCTAGTCTATTAAGAGTCAATGATTCCTATTTTTTTGTTTGCATATGATTATCATAACCATCAACATCATCAAATCCATCTCCACTAGATGCATACGAACTACTCATCTCATAAAAAATAATATCTCTTCTCACTCAAAACTCACTACTAATAGGGTTATAACAACAATACCCTTTCTACTCAATAAAGTATCCAATGAAAATACATTTTTCTACCTTTGGGTCCCATTTCTTTCTCAACTCATTAGGCACATGTATTCAATATAACCAAACACTTTCAAGTGTGACACGTTAGGTTTCTTACTTGTGAATCATTCTTCAAGAGTCATACCATGAACTACAATTGTGGAAGACCTATTCATCATGTAGATAATATTAGGAACAACCACAAACCAAAAATGCTTGGGCATGTTCTTTTCAGCCATCGATGCACGTGCAACTTCTGCAATATGTATGTTTTTCCTTTTTGCAACCCCATTTTGTTGTGGGATATACTTGCATATAAATAGTCACTTTATCCCATGAGACCTCAAAAAATCATTGAACTCATTAGAGAGTTATCCACCCCCCCCCCCCCCCCCCCCCCATTTAATCTCAAGCCCAGCAACGGCCGTGACGTGCTTAAATACATCACACTTTTCCTTCATAAAATATACAAAGTTTCCTAAAGCAATCATTAATGAAAGTAACCAAGTACTCCCACCAAGGGATACATTGTAGACACGCCCCCGAACATATGTAGACATCGTATCAAGTATATTCTTTATTATACCTTTGTCATACTAAAATAGTTGCCTTGCTTGCTTCCCAAATTGACATGCTTTACAGACTTTATATAATTTAACAACTTTGAATATAGACAAACCTGTAACCAACCCTTTGATTACATTAATTTTAGCATTTTTAGATTTGCATGTCCAATATGTTTATGCCATATTTTAATGTCTACAACCACACCTTTGCCTTTAGCATATATAATAGCAATTATAGCAATAATTTGAGCATCCAAGGTAAACAAGCGGCCAGCTCTACTTTCTTTTGCAATCAACTTGCACTTATTATTAAAGTCTCCAACAAAATAGCCCTTTACATTAAATCTAACATGTAGCCATTGTTCCACCATTTAACCAATAGATACCAAAATCTTTGTGATGGATGGTACATGTAAAACATCTAACAAACACTTTGTTTGACCATCATATGCAAGGATAAAGAAGCTTTTCAAATATGTGAAATCAAATGATATGAATCATCACCTATCTCTACATAACCTAGACTTTGTAAATCTAGCATCTCTCTAGACCAATTGGCATGGCTGTTCATATGATTAGATGCACCTAAATCAATATACCATATATCATTGCATGCCCCCTTTCCTATAACAACATTCATCATATACTGCATAACAAACAAACACTCATTTTTATAATCATTCTGTCTTGAAGGCTATGTATAATTTCATTGGTGCAACTTTTCACTGAAAATGTATTTATTCTTATTAAAACAATGGGTTGCAATATGGATATGTTCTTCCATGGTAATAGTAGATAATACTAGAATTTTTAGAATCTCTATTATGCCATTCACCTCTTTCCTTAGAGCTCCCCTTGCCTCTAGAATTACCACCGCCTCTCGAAATATGCAAATCACCGAATTGTTAATTTAACATGTTTTGCTGGTTACCACTAGTACGACCCATACCACGACCTCTTGAATTGGATCTACCATCTCCTCTTCCTCCACTTCAGCAAAATGCTTAGACTTGTTCACCACTTCTTGTAGATGATTCACCCTGTATGTTGATCTTTTTAGTGATCATGAGAGAGATCAACTTGTCAAAATTTGGAAGTGGCTTCCGTACATACACAGAAGTAACAAAAGATTTCCATGTCTTCTCATTATTAAGGCTACCCAAAGTGGATGAAACCAAATTATCATCATCAAGCATTGCATCAATAGCTACTAAGGTATCTGTAATGTTTCTCACCTTCAAAATACTCATTTCTAGACATCTTCCCTTCCTTCAAGGCATTCAACTCTTACTTGAGTTGAGCCTTCCATGCCTTTGTAACTAAACACATATTCTCAAAGGTGTTCGTAATGCTTCTCACCTTCAAAAATACTCATTTACAGACATCTCCCCTTCCTTCAAGGTATTCGACTCTTACTTGAGTTGAATCTTCCATGCCTTTGTAACTAAAAACATATTCTCAAAAGGTTGGTGAAGCTACATGTGAAGTTTTTGCATTTTTTGTATGCCCTAGCATAGTGTTGTCGATGACTATAGACAACTAATACATTACATTTTTGCCTTTTGCCTTTTGCATTTCATTCTTTCCACTCCTTTTATTGTTTTGCAATTGCAAGATTGCTTAGCTCAGGTTCCTTTTTTTCACCTAAAGTAAACTTATAGAGGCATTTTTCAATTAAAAACTTTGTCATACTAAATTTCCATGATGGGTAATTATTATTGTTTAGCTTCTCAATGATAGAATTTCCATTGTTTTTAGCCATTATGACACAACTAAGTACCAATTAGCAAGTAAAACTTCTGCAACCTTTCAGAAGATGTGCACAGCAATAAATCGACCATTCTTTTTTACACTACTTAATAATACATGCAATCTACAATCTAATTGCAGATAGACCTTGTATTTGCTTCTTGACAAATACCTTAGAACTTGTAGATTTAAAATATGTAAAATGTGTATAAGAGAATAGACAATATAGCTAAAATTATAGCATACCCTAAATTTGCTATTTGTAACCCTAACGAAGCTAAAATAGGCTTTGAAATGACTTAAGATTGCAAAAAAACACAACGGGATAGGCCTAGTGGGTTCATTTATTGAATATATACCATTGTGCTTGCTTACCAAAACTCACAACAATTGGAGATTTTGCTCTTCTCTACTTCTAGTGCCTCCACATGTCTAAATAGGTGGTCCATCATCAATGTTTGCATGTGTTGAGCTTGCCATCTCAATAATGAGAAGGCAAGGATGCGGTGGAGGAAATTATCCAATAGTTGGATAATAATCAACTTGCAAAAGTTGATGAGTTTGTAGATTGCAACCTACTCCTTGACACAAGATTGAGGGAGTTTGTTATGTTATGGGGATGGTTAACATGGAGGGAAAAGAGAGATCAACACACATGGCTAGTATGTGAAATGAGTGATGAAAAGAGAGAAAGTTGCCATTTTGATGCCATTGACATAAAATTATTATTGCTTGAGAAATAACAAAATGTATTGCTAACTATCTTATGAGTCTAGGTATGCACGACTAAGCTTGATAGCAGTAAAGAATTAGGGCAAGATATATTGCAAATTGCAGGCTAAAAGTAGACCTCAAATTGCCTCCTAAACTTTGTAGTTGGAATGTCTAAACTTTTAATAGCCAAAATGCAAATCATTATAGGCTAAGAATAGTCCTTGTTTTTACCTCTTCGAACACTGGATTTAAGAGTGGATATTTTAAACTTTAAACAACCAAAATTTAAATCATAACATTCTATCTATTGTTGCACATATAATTCTTTTCAGTGACATTGGATCTAGGCTACTAGCAAATCCATCGTTTATATGCATCTAACTGATCAAAATGATTAGAGCGTGCCTTTGAATGTCTAATAATTGGTATTTTGTTTCCACAATGAGGATATGATCTCTAGGTTTTTCCCAAAGGGTATTGCAATCTCCAAGCTTTTCCTAACTCCTTATCACTTACATACCACTAGTGACCTTTCCAAACTCCTAAATACTTACATACCAATAGTGACTTTCAATGTTTAATAATTGGCCTTTAGTTTCCACAATGAGGATATGATCTCCATGTTTTTCCCAAAGGTTATTGCAATCTCCAAGCTTTTCCTAACTCCTTATTACTTACATACCACTAGTGACCTTTCCAAACTCCTTAATACTTACATACCATCGGTGACCTTTCCTAAGTATAAGATGAGCATAGATTTAGGTAATGTCAGAGTAACAATGATCCTTACATCTAAAATTTGGCCATCAAACTCATTTAACAAAGTGAAATAATGGAAAACATTAGTAAATTGGGCTCTAAGTAAAGAAGACTCGTCTACTTTCTTCAAGCTCTCTAAACCTTGATTCCAAGCACATAACTTACCATGTGGTGCTTGGTAGACAAAAAGAACCAAAAAAATAACGGAATACGGATTTAAAATGTAAAATGTATAGTGACCAACTAAAGAATGAAAGAATGACATTTCAATGCTCCCATATGTTGGAGATGTCACTTGGCACATATGTATATTTCCCCCCTGGAAATTACTTACTAAAGTTAAATGTATGTTCTAAAGTAATTAGATATCGATTAACTATTTAGTTTTATCAAGACATTAACACAAGTTAGGGCTTACTATCCATCATTTGTCATGGTAAGTGCCTTATTTTTTGTGTCCTTAACATATACAATATAGAGACTAACATCATAGTTTTTATCTTTTTCATTTGCATGTCAAAAGACACACATATGGGTTTGCATCCTCATTGCGTCACACCGCAAAACAATGTTGTCCATGGAAAACTAAACATATAAATGTAATGAAAAACTTGCAACCTAAGAAGTCTAGATAAACAACTAAAATACTTGATAAGTTAGGACCTAACAATTGGGTTGTGGCCAATTGATAAAATAAAAGAGATGGATAGGTTGTAAGCTATAATTATTTCATTTATGATTGAACAATGTGGGGTCAACGAACACTAGTTGTAAGGAATAAGAAAACACTAACCATGAATAAAACCAACAAATTCTTTATCAAATATCTTTGATCACATATAAATATATATCTTCCTTTGCTGCTCGCTTGTGCCATATGCGTCATCTCCTTGCCCTCCTCTCCCTCTCCTTTGCCTTTGCTCTTAGCCTTGCCCACCCTCTCTCATGCCCACAACTAACCTAATTGACATATTGTTGGGCAATTCATTAACTATGTGAGAGAATGAAGAGTCCAACACGTAAATTCTCATGCATTGACACTCCTCACAAGGTCATGCTCAAGGTGGTTTGTATAGTCTATTTTGCTATATTTTTTTAATGGTGCCCAAATGTTGGATAATCTTCTAGCCCTAAGATATGATGGCCCCAATATGGAAAGAGTACATTGCTTCCTCAAAATTGAGAAAGGAAGGTTGTCTTATCCTTTTTATGTAGATATTTGAGGATGTAAAAGAGAGGAATAAAGCTACACAAAAAAAATGGAATACGAATTTTAACCATTTATCATTGTAATAAAATTTGAATATGTAGATACAAATGCCAAATATAGTAAAATATGCTAGTTAGAACAAAACTCAAATAAAACCAAAAAAAATATTGTAATAGAATTTCAACAAGTATTATCTCTTGTTCCTCATTTATGTTGTTTGCCTAATCTCCTTTCCCCCTTATTCCTCTCCTCAGCCTCTTATCTTGGTCTCACACACCTTCTCATCGAGTAGAATTAAAATAACTATCATCCAACATGATAATAATTATTAAATAAGAAACATACCATATCTAGATAGGGTTGTTAAGAACTTTAGTTAAAAATGTTCAAAGTAGTAATATTAAATTTTAAATATTGTTATTAATAAAAATTAGTCATTGATCTAGATTGTGTTGGATCTACTTGAATGTGCCAAACATATTATTGAAAATATAAATAAATAATAATAGTAAATGCAATTTCAATTCAAAATGTTTGAGTTCATTTATCCAAAATTCCATCAAATAGAGAATAAAAAATTATATAGATAGAATTTGAAATTTTTAGTAAAGTGAAAGTTGTTATTGCTAACATATTCTACAAAAGCAAGGGGCTCATTCACAAATAAACCAATTAAAATAAAGATTTTAAAGAACAAATATACCTAACAAATTTTTTAAACTATGCTCAAAACATTACTATAAGGTAATCATGCTAGTTATTTTTGAAAAATACACAATTGACGGTGAATATATAAATATAATATTTACATCAAAAGAACATAAGTAGGCATAAGCCAAAAGCCCCTCTTGAGACTTGGATAAGTGTTTGAAGGCAACTTTGAACACATGTTCTTTCTCCTCACGATCTTTGAGAATGGCTATTATTTCAAATCTATAGTTCCTAAAGATTGCATCTAAGGATACTTTTCTTTCTTGATCAGCACTTTATTAACCTACAGGCCTTTGAATACCATTGCTATGCTTACATTCCACAATTTTAGGCTTTCCTAGTCCAAGGTATTCTTATCATTGAATAAGTCCATTCTTATCTTAATTGAAGCATTAAGACCAACTAGCTAAAAATACTCCTAAAGAGACATGGGATTGTCTATTTTTGAACAATACACATTGCATAACCTCCATTAATTCTCTTAAACCTAGCGATTTTATCTTTAATAGGGAGTTTTTGGGTGACTATTGTCCATAGTAACATATCCAAATGTTGGTGTGGCTATCAAAGCTTTAGTTGCACTTGTTTTCCACATATGCTATGAGGTTCAAGGGTACGATGCCTTCCAATCTTCCTTGACTCTACCAAAAAACACAATTGGAAGCATTTGAAAATTGGTCCTCTTCTTCATCTTAAAGGCTCCTAAATCTTTATGATTGACCATGCATCTCCAAAGGCCATTTGGGCCTATTAGAGAGGATGTGGGCAAATTCACCTTTTTTGTTCCTTGCAATATCAGACCCCACCATTAAAGCTCACATGCATTAGTAATATTGTGGATTGCAAAGTAAAACATTGATTTGTTTTCACATGATCGGCCAATATGTCTATGTTAACAATGTGCATAGGTGATCCAAAATTGGCATATCATTAATCTTCTTTCCAAACATCTTGTTTGATCGATCGGGGGAATGAAAATTTGAACTTACTATCTAATAATGATTGCTATAGTAAGGCAAAGATGAGTATGTCCTTTTGTGGAAAATTGCCCTTCTTTGGCACAATTACCCTAAATAAGGGGGCCAATTAGAACACTTAATGGTAAAAATGTTTTTTTTTTTTGGGGGGGGGGGGGGAGGGGGGATTTCACATTGTGTATTTTTTTGAGATTCAAATATATTGCTATATAAGTGATTGAGTCTACTATTCTTTTTTTTAAAATTTAGAAAAAATATTTTATATAATTTAAAAATACAAAATTAAGGGATTTCTTTTTTTAGTTACATCAATTGTCACAAGGTGTGTTTTTTTTGGGACCCGTTTCACTCCCCCTTAGAGGGCTTTCCCAAGGTGAGTTTGGGTAGCCAAGATTGCACATTTTATTGAAACGATTGGTGAGTTTGGGAAGGAATCCCCATGGAAATAGGAAACTCTATTCCATTTGTGAAAGTTTTGCTAAATAGCAAAAGTGATGAAACAAGCATGACGGGTTTACCCTCATCACCTACAATAGGAAGTCATAGGCCTTTTTTAAACTTCCCCCTCTCGCTACTACTACATACACATCATCAGTTGCACTCGTCATCAATGTGGGGAGGTGCTTCGAAACTTTGTGTTGTGTTTTAAACTTTTCTACCCTTTTCATATCCCTTTTCAAACTCACCATGGGAAACGACTCTAATAGTGACGGAACGTACTTCTAAACTTTGTGCAGTGTGGTTTTTAAACTTTCATGTCCGTTTGATGTTTCTCACTATGGGAAACCGCTCTTACCCACCACTATGCCATTGGTGGATAGGCCAAGAATAAGAGTACTGCCACATGCTCACTCTGTATTTGCATCCAAACGTAAAGGTGGTTATATATTTAGTAAGTAAGAAGGAAAAAAGGCATGTCACACGTTGAAAACTTTACTTATTTGACATGTAAAAGGTTTAGTAGGTCTGCACGTGACCTCACTCTAAGGCCATCTTTAGAATTCGAACACCTTCAAATGTGGCGAGGAGAAAATAAGTGAAGCTTCTCTCTCTCTCTCTCTCTCTCTCCGTGTCTGTCTGTGTGCATCCATTGTGTCTCTACAGTAGCAGCAGCAGCAGGAGCCGCCATGGCTATGCAGTTTTTCAACAGCCTCCGCAGCATGAAGGTCAAGGAAGTCCCTGCGTACGTGAAGCCGATGCTGACCCGTGACAAGATCAAGAAGACCGCGAACGATTATCTGGAGGAATACAGACGCAAGTACATCGAGACCAGCAGCATCAAGCCCCTTCAACACTTTCTGATTTCCGTCTGTGTCATGTCGTACTTCGTAAACCACTTGCCACACGCCCGCCGCCATGCTCTCGAGGAGGAGGAGGCGGCCCGGCATGGCGGGAAAGGTCACGGCCACGGCCATTAATAGGTTTTCTTCTCGTAGCCTCAGAAGCTTTTTTTGTTTTCTGGCATTTGTTCTTCCGATATGCTTTTTAGAACCGTCCTTTGTTTGGCTGATCATGCCTGGCGTTTGAAAGTTTCTGTAAAGCTTGCATCTGTTGGCAGTGTGCTCAGCCATGGCGCACAAGTAAAAGCATTTGGATCTACATTCGTTTTCATAGTGTGGCTGTTGTCATACCATCTGAAAGAATGATCACACCCGGCATTTGAACATTTCTGTAGACCTGGCGTCTGTAGGCAGTGTGTAGCCATGGCGCACGAGTAAAAACTTTGGATCCACATTAGTTATCACAGTGTGGTTGTTGTGTTCCTTAAGGGGGTTCTTAAATATTCAATGTCCTTAGATGCTTTAACATTTGGTGCCGGGAAGTTTAGGAACCTACTTTATGCTTTATGGTGAGTCTGTAAACACACATAGTAAGGTGAAAAGCTCCAGGTATCTTGTATTTTCCTGTCATAGGGGCTCAAGATTCACGAGGCCTTTCATCTCTTGTTAGATGAAAGCATTGCCTTATGAACCACCAAACAAAAGCACTTCTTTAGAGTCTTAAGTGTTAACTGAGTCAAGTGATTGTCACATCTTGGATTCTGGAAAATTCAGTGTCTTCTCAAATTGTGCCAAAGCTTTTGATTGCTTTTTGCGATGGCTGATGTTGACTGCAGTTGAAACACATTCACTGCTTTAGATTGATGAGGCCTTTCATATCTTGGTTAATGGTAAAGCTATCTCATGAACCACCAAACAAAAGCAACATCTTTATAGTCTTGAGCATCGATTGATTCAGCTGATTATCACAACTTGGGTTGTGGAAAAATATGAGACATAAAATAAAAAGAAGCTAGTTTGAATGTTGTGGGCTGATGTGCTCGGTAAAATTGACCATTGCTGGTGGAAGTGGATGTCATTGACTTTGCAAAGTTTGTAACTTCATACCCAATTATACACCTTGTATCCTTTGAGAGCATAAAATCTGCTGGCACAAAATGTGGTGCTAGAGCATGTTGTGGACAGATCACCATTGCTCAAGACATTTGTGTCACCAACCTAACCTTAGGGGTCTCAAATACAAACCATGTAAGAGTTTGTATTTGAGAGATCTAGGATTGTGGGTGCACTTCTATTTAGGAATATGGGCTTCTTCATTCTTTGCTAAAGGCAAATCGATCCTTAGCTTAAGAAGATATGTCAACTAATAGTAACCAACAAAGCATCTGTATACTAGATACTAGGATTGGTCATAAAAGAGATGGACAACATGGAAGTATTGCATTAGAGATGGGTTGTTTCTCCATATACTATTTTAAAATATTTGATTACTTATTGAATGGGAGATCCAACAACTCTCTAGAAGGACTATGGATAGAAAACCATACGATTCTTGGATAGGTAACTCACAATGATGGATGATGGATTACCTATATATAAGCTATAGTAGTGGTTAGCTGCTATAGATAGGTTACTTGATAAACAATTCATTGCAGGAGTTTTGCATAGTTTGACATTGTGATTATGAATTGATCTAAGATGGCTTGTGAGATCAGCCTGCTTTCTATGAAGGGTGAACGACCTGATTTACGATAACTTACAGTAGGCAATAAATATACAAAGCTGAAGTTGCAAACTTTAGTTTTTAATCTTAGACAGCCAACACTTGCATGGCTCCAATAATTGTCGTCCCTTGTGGTATGTCTTTAACTATGTTTCTCTAATTTGAAGTACGAAGAGATATAGGCTGATCTCTCTTTAAATTCAATACAATGGGCTGTCATAAATGACCGATTACCTTTAGAATCAATTTGCCCCTTGATTTGATTATTGATTGGGCACAAATTGGTCTTCAAGCTCTTGCATGCCAGCCATAGTAAATTGAGAATGGACTACCTCTTGGATTAGTTGCAATTTTCTGGTCTTTAGCTATTACACGGAGTACAAGGTTTTTGGTGAACCTCAATGCAATGATTAGTGAGCCCTCCTCGTCTATATTTGTCTCTCATTGAGGCGGAGAAGGAAATATGCTGCTCTTGTCCTATCGTGTCGCTTGATCAATTGTCTCTAGTCTCTTGGCTGGAATTGGTATGTTTCAGCTGATGACCTGTTGTAGTAGTCTCTCTTTTGTCTCTCAACCCTCACATGCGTCAAAATGGTTGGGATGACCCGTCAACCAACCCCCAAAATAGTTGTCACTTAGGTTGCATGGGTAATTTTGACAAGCTAGCAACCTATTTTGCTGCTTGGCAACCTTCTAATTGTAATTTTCGGCATTAATTATTCAAATTCAAGCAACTAATTTTTGAAAATTAATTAATTAATGTTGGAATCTTTCCCAAGAAGTGGCTAGTGCCCATTCACTTTTAATGTGCTAACCCCCATGGGACATTTAATTGCCTTGAACATTAATTTGCCTTGGATTGGCATCGGCTAATTAATTAATGTCTAGTTTCACTATGTCACCATTGGACATTTAATGACCCAATTAATGGCCTAGATTCAAATTGACACCGGGCACTTGCAAGTACTTGTCCAATGGTCGCTATCAACCTATCTTTTAGTTCGCGTGTACTTGCAAGGGTTCTCCCCCCCTACCTCCATGGAGTTCCATGTGCATAGCTTGCTTGTCGCTTGCGAGCTCCATACCCAACAATGGTTGCAGGCACAAATGGAAAATAGGGAGTGTGCATCTTGGCCAATTGTTGTTGCATGTCTTTGATTTGAGTTTGGAGAATTGCCACCAATGTTGAATCTCAATTAGATTTCATGGAAGATGATCCTTCGGGATGTTGCTTGTGTGTGTATTGGTTCGAGAGAAGCCATGCATCCTTCTATGAGATTGCGCAATGAAAGGACATGAACACAAAGAGAGAAAGAGACTGTAGGATGGAAAATGAAGGAAGAAATTTGCACTGATTGAGAATGAATGCTGAATACAACAGTGTGGACTAATTAGTCCTTGTGAGCAACCCAGGGAATCAGTGGGGGCGTTAGATTAGGTTGAGAATGATGATGGCAACGGCAACATTGGAGATAGATGAGTATACCGAAGATGGAGGAGCACTTGCAAAAGATGATTTGCCCTAGTTGGCAAACCTACTATATATATAGTAGAAAATATGCTTAACTAGCTGACTTGATGCTGGCGGACCAGTTGCCACTTGGTCGACATATAAAAATGCTGAAAAATGTAGTTAATGTGGCAAAAAAATCCCAAGGCAAGAACAATGTCCTACAGGTTGGGAAATTTAGAAATTGGACAAGAAACTCAACTAGAAATGCACATTAAAATACAAGGGCTCCCATGTATCTCTCAAACTCTAACAAGAGCTCACAATTAGGAGGTGATAGACATCCTAAAATAAGTAGGTGAACACCCCCTCTTAGATTTTAGGAGTGTTTGAAGACCCAAAAATCTCATGTGATGAAGCATAGAAGCCTTGGGCAAAGGCTTTGTGAAGAGATCTGCAACATTGTCCTCCATGGGAAAGTAAACGACCGATAACTTGGAATCCACGATCTTCTCTTGAACATAATGGTATTGGATCTCAATGTGCTTCTCTTGAACATAATGGTTCTTAGCCACAGCGAGGGCACTTTGGTTGTCCACGCATAGCTGAGTGGGTATTGTTTGGGGAAAACCAATCTCCAACAGTCGATGGAGCCTCATTGCCTCCATAGCACTTGGAGCAAAGAGTGTGGTACTTTGCCTCTATAGAAGAAAGTGTCATAGAAGGGTGCTTCTTACTACTCCATGAGATAGCTCCTTAACTAAGGGAGAAAGCAAAATTTGTAGTGGACCGTCTCGAATCCACATCACTTACCCAATTAGAGTCACTCCATCCAGAAAGAGTGGCCCTCTCTCAGTTTATGATCTCGTAGGATCGACTCCCTTGTAGATAGTGTAGAACGTGCAAAGTGGCTCTCTAGTGAGCGTGAGTTGGAGTCTTCATAAAAGAAATCAAATCCATGATAAATGAGATTTCTGGTTGAGTTTTAGCATGTTGGATATTTTCTAGTTTTCTATGAAATTATTTGGATATGAATACAAGGTCAATAGCAATATTAATATCACTACTAACAAACCCATGTAAAAATGTATTTTAGTGATAAATGCTTGGCTTGGGAATTCAAATACTTTTCTTTGCATGTAAATAATTAGAATGATAATCACTTTGTATAGATTATATAAGCCAATGTTGCCTTTTAGCTGGTCAATATATTATTCATGAATTTTTGTTGGCGAAAAATCAAGGATTGGTAACCATGTACTTGGTGATTTTCTCTACTTTAATCATAATTTTTTCTTTCCATTCACATAGTTGAATTTTCTTTTATTCTACGGTTTTACTACTTGAGCACACATCTTTGTCAAGGGTATGTTAATAATAGGATTTGAAGATGGGTCTCTTATACTTCACCTCTACTCACAAATTGGTCGTGGGTTGATGTAGTGGGCTTTGATTTCTTCATGTCCTACACTTTTTCCAATCACACAATTTTCCAGTAACACACATAAAAAGCAAAGGAACTCAACATTGGCTAAGTTCAAGACTTTAAACATATTTTTTAGAGTCTTCAATGCATCCCCAATGTGCCATGGAATGGTATATTTCCTATAGCTAGATGTAGCGTCCACTCTCCTGTGTACCTATCCAAAGAGCAGCCCCTAAAGATGCATCCTCCACATTGATTGCATCTTGGGTAAAGATGACTCGGGTACCTAATTGTGAATAGTGGTCCCTACTCCTCGCATGGGGATGAAAGTGTTGTCACCAATGGTGTTGGATTCTCCTCTAGATCTCTGTTTTGAAGCTAATCCTAGGGATAAGTCATGTAGAAAGAGGCCCCACTATCCACAAACCAAGGCTTTTCTTTAAAAGAAGAAGCAAGTGTTGTATCCTCCACCTTGAATAAGTATACGAAGGTAGACTCTGTGGTAGTGGGTGTGGCCTTCGAATTCTTGGACCCCTCCTTGGGCTTCAATGTTAGCACTTCTCCTCAAGATGAGTGCCCTTGCCACAATGGGGGCACTTAGGCGGCTTCTTGGAAACCTTGGAATCATCTTTTTTGTCATTTTGTCTCTTAGCATGGGGCTTTCCCTTCTTCCCTGTGTGGTAAAAGCCTTTGTGGAGTTGGATCCACTAGTACCTATATCTCTGACTGCTTGTCATGCTCCAAGACTAGTGGGGCAAGGTCCTCCCGAAGAAGTGTATCTCGGGTCTTAGAAGTAAGAAGATTGGTGTAGGATACATGATACATCAAACTTGGGAGATGGTAGCTGAGTTAATAGAGTCATGGCCATGTCCTTCGAAGATATAGTTTGTTTGAGAGATGCAAGCTCCTCTCTCATGTCCTTTGATTTGTTGATGTGGTACTTCATGGAAGGAGAAGTATTGACATTGAGCATCTGAATTTTCTTCTAGACGGTTATTTGGTTAGCAAATGTCTTCTGATGGAATAGAGACATGAGCTTCTTCCAAACCTTTGCAGTAGTCTTCAATCTGCGAACATGCACTAGGACAAAATCCTATAAGCTCATAAAAAGAAAGGATCTAGCTCGAGAGTTGAGCTGATCCCATAAGGTAGCACGATCCATTGTTGATCCCATCCCTGCATGCAGCGTGAGGCATCAGCGAGGGCACCAAATCAGGTTGAGAATGGCGATGGTAGTAGTAGTTTGGGGATAAAGGAGTATGCTGAAGTTAGAGGAGCAACTTGCGAGAGATGATTTGCACCAACCAACAAACCTGCTATACATAGTAGAAAATATGCTAAACTGGCCAACCAGCTGCCACATGGCCAACTGCATTTAATGCAGTTGGCAGCATATAAAAATGTCAAAAAATGCAGCTGACGTGGTAGACAAATCCTAGAGGGCAAGACAATGTCCACAAGGTGGCACAGCTTGGGAAATGGAGAAAATGGACAAGAAACTCGATTGGAAGAAGTAATGCACACTAAAATGCTAGAGCTCCCATGTCTTAGTCAGACTTTGACAAGAGCTCCTATGTCTCTATCAGACTCTAACAAGAGCTCACTAGGAGATGACAGATTGACAACCTTAGAATAGGTAGGCTAACATCTCCATGCATAGTAGCCATAAACGTAAAAAGCGTTTAGAAATGAAACGTTAGAAACGTGTTTTGTTTCTTTTAAGAGGGGGTAAAATAAGAAATGTGGGTTTTTTTGTTATTGGGGTTTTTTTAATAGTTTTAACTCAAGGAGGAGGTTTTGAACCTCTATGGAACTCTCACTTAGACAAAGAAAGGCCAATCAAGCTTGAGTGATAATACATGAGAGTTAATTAAGAATAATATGTTACATATCCATGATCCATTATTGACTTATGTCAAAGTTAGTCTTTAGACAAGCTATACTATGGTTCAGACCTCAAACACTATGTTTCATACATCTCACAAAAAAAAAATTGAAATAAACATATAAATAGCTCATGTACAATATGGATTGAGTCAAGTTGCAATATCATGATTCTCATTTCAAAAGAAATTGACAAAATGTCAAAATCCGGAAGGAGTATATATCATAAATAACTCGTAAATGAGACTAAAGTTGTATAATAATCAACTCTCAAGACAAGAATAGAATCTAGATACTAGATTGCTAGAGTCCAATAACTAAACAAAATCCCATAAAAGTAATTTTGTCATAAAAAATCTTGTCCTTATGAGTCTACTCATCATCATGATCATGTTTAACATTGCCCAACAATTTTTATTAGAAAGCCCATGTTTTTGGGCCCCCCTCACCCCCTCTCTTGGTTGTTTTTTACTGTAAAAAACGTTTCTTACTTTAAGAAACGTATCGTAAGTTTCAAACTCAAAGAAACATGTTTCTTTGCTACTATGTCTCCATGTGCTGAAGTTTAGTAGGAGCAGGTGTATGAAATGAAGACATTTCGTGAGAAGTCAAAGTGGTGAGAGAGAAGGAATAGACCAAGAGAGAACAAGAAGATTGAGAGAAAAAGATATGTATGTGCAAATTAGAGTTGAGAGAGTGGCATGGTGTAGATCTATTCAGTTGTGTCGACCAATGTGCCAAGAGTCCAAGAGGGGTGATTACACAATGAATGTGTACAATAGAGCCTCTAGTCCTATAAATAGGACTTAGCTGCCCTAACCCAGAAGTTTCCTTAGCACTAAACCGCTTTATGACCGCTGTGACCAATGCTACTAATGTCCATTCGGATATCCAAGGATGTAACATATTGGATGGAATATTTCAAAAATTTTGCTTTTTCTTTACATTAGGTTACATGTGTTTTTTGTTTTCAACCATGGATACTTTGTATGAAGATGCTTTGTACACAAACCTTACAATGTAGAGGCAACACAAGCGGCAATGAAGGTGACACTTGAGGTAGTATTATTTTGCCAAGAGCTCACTAGTTTCCAAAGTCAGATGACTTCTTTTGTTTTCATGGTCTTTCAACTTTGATGGAAGGTCGTTGACATGGGGTGGCATATGGGACGAAGATTGGGATAATTGGAGTAGTTGGTGGTCCCAAATTTAGCGGTTGAGGATTTTAGTATGGTGGGTTTGTACCACAACTTTCTAATAGCTAGCAATAAGAGGGCTAGCGTTGTTTAGGTGTCCCCTTTGCCAAGTACACATGGAGGTTTGGAGCACATTGGGCAGGAGTACTCTCCTACTTCTACTTATGTTTCGGATATCTTTACCCCTTATCCATAGGGTGCCTCGAGTAGGATTGTCAGCTCATGTGTGTCTATGCATGCATGTTAAGGCTAGGCACATTGCCTTTTATTTAGATATTATTTTAGTGATTTTTGTGTGGCATTTTATGCCAGTCGGCCAACATTAAATGTTGGCTGATCGGCTGCTATTTTAGGCCTATTTATTTTGTGGCTCTTCCTCGTCCCATTCAGTCATCATCTATAACGTATCTGGTAGTATTACGGGACTGTCTTCTGTAGATGTCCCTTTGAGTCCTGTTGATTCTCTTGATGAAGCAAGAGAAATCTCTCTCTCTCTCCACCCAACCACGCTGAGGAAGATGCTGGAGTGGAAAAACGACATTGTGACTCCTTTGCCAGCCGTCATTAGCTGGTGAGCTATACTATTTTTACGACTCACTTACTTCCTAAGCTCCCCTTAACCCTGTACGGGCACCCAAGGCCCCTGGATGGTCATCTCTCGTGCTTGTTTCCCAATAAGTTACATTTATTGATGTAACATTTCCTCCCCCTTAAGAATCAGTTTCGTCCTCGAAAACGATACTTGGAAGGTCCAACTATAAATTGGAAAACCTTTTTCTTACAGTGCTCACTCGCTCCCATGTGGAGCTTTCTTCTAAACAGTCCCTCCATTTTACTAGACATTCTTGATAAATAGTATGCCTTGTTCGTCTGTTACGAACATTTAAAATTCTTTCTGGTTCATGTGGAATAGATTGGTCACCTAATAGCTCCTCAATGTTATCATTTAAGACTAGATTATCCATATCACCCAGCTTCTTTCTTAGCTTGCTTACATGGAAACCTGGATGTGTTTTACTACCAGCAGATAGTTGGAGCTTGTAAGCTTGTTTTCCCACCTTCTTAAGTATTGTGTAAGGACTACAATATTTGGGTGAAAGCTTTGGACATCGTCTTGTTTTCATAGTTTATTTTGTCCAAGCACTTAAAGATAAACCAATTCCCCTTTCTCAAAGGAGATGTCTCTTCGGTGAGGATCTGCATAAGCTCTAGCTCGGTCTTGAGCTTTCTTAATATTTTCTTGAGCAAATTTTAACATACTATTCATATCCTCCAAAAGATCCTTTGCTGCTTGAACCCTTTCCTTATGGAGTCCTATTGCACGAGGAGCTCTGGGCTGAAACCCATACATTAACATAAATGCACTATATCCAGTGGAAGAGTGTTTGGCACTATCATATGCAAACTCTGCTATTGGTAAATATTCTTCCCAATTAGTTTATCTTTTACTTACATATGCTCTCAACATATCTTCAAGGATTTGGTTAACCCTTTCAGTTTTCCCATCAGTTTGCGGATGCTCCGTCGTACTCATGCTAAGTTTAGTATCCAACTTCCTAAATACCGCACGCCAAAATTGACTATCAAATTTTCTATCCCGATCAGAAACTATATTTGCCGGAAGGCCATACGATCGGTATATGTTCTCTATGATCAGTCTAGCCAATTTTGGTGTTTTAACATCAGTTGAAGTTGGAATAAACCTAGCCATTTTGGTTAACCTATCCACAATCACCCACACAGAGTTGTGCCCCCTCTGTGTCTTGGGTAACGCGACAATAAAGTCCATGGAGATACTCTCTCATTTTCCCGAAGAAATCTCTAATGGGTGGAGAAGTCCTTCCATTTTTAATCTTTCAGCTTTATTAATGTGGCACTTATTACATTTGACTACATAGTCAAGGACGTCCTTATTCATTCCAGGCCAATAGAACTGCCTTTTAATAAGACTATAAGTCTTATTAACTCCTAGATGTCCCACACTAGGGGTATCATGACACTCAAAGAGTATTTAGCGCCTTATTTCTTTGTCTTTTGGGACACATACCCTACCTTTGTAGAGTAAATAACCATTATCAATGGTAAAATTCTTTCATCTGAATCCCATTTGAGCAACCCCTGATGCTCCATTTCCTTGTTGAACATCCTCAGATGTTCCTTCCTCAATGGAGGCCCTTCCATTTGGATCCCCATTTTCAATTGTTTCCCATATGTTTGAATATGCCGGATCAACTTGGCATTTCTCTTTTAAGGATTCAAGCAAATTGGAGTGAATTGAGTAAAACTCAATTCATTTATGATGGGCATTGTGCTGAGTGCATCAACTACTATATTGTACTTTCCTTTTCTATACCTTATTCCATAGTTGAACTCTTGAAGGAGTTCGGTCCATTTAGCTTTACGCCCTTGTAGATCCGGTTGGTCATTAAGCCACTTAATGCTTTCATGATCCGACAAGATCAAAAGTTTGTCACCGTACAAATAGTGCCTCCATTTCTTTATTGCATGTACTATTGCATAGAGCTTCCTCTCATAAACGGAATAATTCCGTTTTGCATGGTCTAATTTCTTGCTTTCAAAAGCAACCGGTTGACCCTCTTATAATAAGACTGTGCCTACTGCCTTGTCACTGGCATCAGCTTCAACCACGAATGGTTTATTGGGATCCACAATTAATAGTATTGGAGCTGTAGAAATGGCTACCTTAAGTTTTTGAAAACTTTCATTTTGGTCTGTTTCCCAATTAAAGCTCTTCCCTTTCCCTTTAAGTTGGTCCGTCATTGGAACAACTATCTTGTTATAATCTCGAATGAATCTATGATAAAACCCAAATAAGCCCATGAAGATCTGCAACTCTTCCAGGTTCCTTGGAGATGGCCATTCAATAATTGCCCTTAATTTTTTTGGATCCATCTTGATTCTCTCTTTCAAGATAATATGCCCCAAATATTTAACCTCTTGTGCGAAGAATTCACATTTAGTTTTCTTTGCAAAAAGGGAATGGGTTCTTAACAATTGGAATACTAACCGTAAGTGTTCCAAAAAAACTACTACAAAGCGTCCTAGATAGGGCCGTAACACATTATTCATCAACTTCATAAATGTAGCTGGTGCATTTGTGAGGCCAAAAGGCATCACCAAAAAATCATAATGCCCGTATCTAGTACGAAATGCGGTCTTAGGAACATCTTGGGTCTTAATTCTTACTTGGTGATAGCTTGATCTTAAGTCAATCTTTTTGAAGAATTTTGCCTCTTGTAATTGATTAAAAAGATCTTCCATTCTGGGCATAGGAAATTTATTCTTCACCGTTATCT
The DNA here is from genome assembly GCF_053477565.2 of Lygodium microphyllum. NCBI lineage: Eukaryota > Viridiplantae > Streptophyta > Polypodiopsida > Schizaeales > Lygodiaceae > Lygodium > Lygodium microphyllum. The sequence continues at coordinate 81,026,176 of NC_141162.1, forward strand.
TATTAAGTACTCTATAATCAACACAAAGTTGCATAGAACTATCTTTTTTCTTTACCAATAAAATTGGCGAAGCCCAAGGTGAATTGCTTGGTTGTATAAACCCCTTTATCAAGGTATCCTTGATTTGTCTTTCGACTTCTTGGTGCTGTGTTTCACTTAGCTTGTAAGGTGGTTTAGAAATAGGGCATGTATTTCCCATCTATGCTGATTGGGTGATTTATATCACCCCTATCTGGTGGAAGGCCACTAGGTAAGTCAGAAGGAAATACATCTTTAAATTCATCTAACAAACGACTTAATTTATTATTTACATTCAACTCACAAACATAAGAAAATTGTTGCTTTATATTACAAGAAATAAAAGTGTCTTGTGCAAAAAGCGACCATAACATATATACCTCACAAGCTTTCTTCTTTATCAGCTTTTGAACTTCAAGGGAACACATCAACGGGTTGTCAGATACTTCATGTTCACCTTGAATCACAAAAGTCTTACCATCCCTTTCAAATTCGAGTGTATTATGACGATAACTATGCTTCAAGGATGGTTTCAATCCCCATAGCCACTCCCTCCCTAAAGCAATATCGGCTCTTTCCATATTCATAATCTGGAAATCAAGCTTATCTTTATATCATTGGATCTCGATTTTCAAATTGGATACCATTGTATCCCATATTTTGTTATCCTGACCTTGCATCATGCGAACAATGTATTGATGCTCACTCTTTTGTTGGGGAAGTTTTAACTTTTTGACAAGTGCATAACTTATGAAATTGTGGGTGGCAGAGTCATCAATCATGACTCTAATCCTCTTCCTACCTATCGATCCATGCACTCTAACTAAATCATGTGGCTCGAAGATAGGTTGCCACATAGAAGTTGACATACAACACCTATGTTGTACATCCTTGTGTAAGACCTCTAAAGATTTATACTTTTCATGGCCCTTTAGTTCCAGGGTTTGCACTACATGGATTTGTTTCTCTTTTTCCTTGCCCTTGTCCTTATCCTTTCCTTTATCTTCTTCCTTTTTCCTTTGAGGGCAATTCCAAGTAGCATGGTTAGGAGATAGGTAATTGAAACACAACCTTTCTTTTTTGGCCTTATCAAAGTCATCTTGGCTTAGCTTTGGTCGTACATATTGTTTCTTTTCAAAGGGTTGTTTCTTACCCTTAAGGAATGGCATTTTCCTTTTGGATTTACCTACAAATTTGAGGTCTCAAATTCCTTAGTCTTGGGCTCTGTGTCAGTGAGACTAGTGAGTGCACCTGGACGCGTATTATCTTCATTGATTAATGCAAATTTAATTGCCTCTTCAAGCGCCTTAGGTGAACTCCTTTTCACTTCCTTATTATAGGCCTTATCTAGCTCTCTTATAAATCCTCGTCTTTTGAAATTCATCTATTCCTTCCAATTTGAGAATTATCTCACGATACTCCTCGAGATATATTAGAAAAGATCTTCCCTTTTGTCTGACAAAATCCCAATCTTTCCAATTTCTTTCCGTTTCATTTTCAGGAAGGAATTCTTTCAAAAAGATCGATTCAAATTGAGCCCAAGTTTCAGGGATTTTATTTTCCTCCTTTAAAGTTTTCCACCATTTATACGCCTTTGGCCCCAAGGTTAAACTGGCCTCCAGCGCTTGAAGATGTGGTGGAGTATTCTTTAATTTGTGCAAATCCTCCCATTTTTGGAGGAAGTTAAAGATAGTGTCTTTGTTTCTATCTTTTTCCTCTCCATGAAACCGAGGGGGTTTCATATCTTTTAACACTGAGTTGTTTCTCAGTTTTTGGTGGGGTTCCCTAGGGTCTCTCATAGTCACATCTAGATCTTTCGATGAAGATGGAATATCTGAGGTCTCTACCTTACCTTTATCTCTTTCTAGTAATAAAGCTAATTGGGATTTTATTTTGGTGAATGCTTGAGTTAGCAACTCCATTTGAACCCCTTGTGCTTGCACATGAGCACTTAAATCATCAAATTGTTCTTGTGTAGCAAAAAATTCTTTCCAGTGTTCTTCTTGTATTTCAGTTTCACGGGGATCCACCATAGGGTGGTCCTCGGAACTAGAGCCTTAGGTTACCCCCTCTCTCTCTCTTTTCCCTCCATCTATACACTGAAATTGGAAAGAAAAAGCAAGAAACTTAGAAACAAAAGTGCTTCCCTGATTACAAAGGTAGGACAGATGTCGACAGCCTCTATAGCTCAGTGGTAGAGATGACATGAGGAGCGGTGCGGCTTTGCTCAGATCTGCACTGGTTGTATGTAGGTTCCGTGGCACAAGAAACAAGGCCTGTCGGGCAGTGTGACAAAATGGGTTGTGCTTTTCTGTCGGCAGGAACGCTGGATTATCGTGTCACTGGATGTGGCCTTGAAAATTATGGAAAATATGGGCGGGACGTGGCCGGAGTAATGATTGGCGTGGCCCGTGTTGACGCAGGACTATAGTCGCGAACAGTCCATAGCAACGATACCGGTTTCTAGTTGTGATTAAATTGCCTGTTTTTAGGTTTTTCGCTCTGATACCAGTATAATGTATTTGACAGTATTACGGGACCGTCTTCTGCAGACACCCCTCTGAGTTCTATTGATTCTCTTGATGAAGCATGAGAAATCTCTCTCTCTCTCCTCTCTCTCTCTCTCTCTCTCTCTCCACCCAACCACGCTCAGGAAGGTGCTGGAGTGGAAAAACGATGTCGTGACTCCTCTGCCAGCCGTCATTACTTGGTGAGTTATACTATTTTTATCACTCACTTACTTCCTAAGCTCCCCTTAAACCCGTATGGGTGCCCAAGGCCCCCGAACGGTCATCTCTCGCAGTTGTTTCCCAATAAGTTACATTTATTGATGTAACATCGTCATTCATCAGGTGGGCTTCTTGTTGGAGAAAGGAGCTGTGCCAATGCCCATGCAGCCAGTGACTCATTTTTGTATGTGTCATTCTCGTGTTTGGTATATGGATTCTATTTTCCAAGCACATCTTGGAATTCTCTTTTTTTGCAGTGTTCTTTTGTTTTCTTTCTCTTTTGTCTTGTGTTTAACAATTTATTTTAGCACTTGTTTATGCTTTCATTGCTATACTACTTTTGATGAAACTAGCCTTCCTTTTGTGGATAGGTGGTAATTCCCTAATTACAACTTAGTTACAGTAGTAACATTTATTATAAAACTGAGAAATGCAAATTAACTTATAATCTTGGATAATGGACACCTTGTTGGCCCCAAAACTGATGCCCCTTTCGGAATTTCTTTAACCTAATTGAAGAAGAAGTTGATGTACAATAATTCTCCCAATCCCTTATTGTATTCCAGCTCCCTTGCTGTCCAAAATGACAAGCAAGTCTTCAATTTGATTTGCCCCTTTATTTGGGCAGTCAATTGGCCTTCACTCGCTTTGATGGAGATGGAAAATGTCCCAAATTCATCGAATCCACATGTTAAGTGAGGTTTCAAATATACATGTCCTCACGACCTTTGACATGGTATTAGATTACAAGATCTATGCTCTTGCTCAACGCTTCTGTTGATTATAGGTCTTCTGTGTTAGTTTGTTGATTAGGTGCCAGCTTGCTGCTGTCCCACGCCCCATTTGTTGGTTGATATCTCTATGTTTACGGCATTTATTGCAGCGACTGTTGACATCAACAGCTCCAACCCTTGTGTTTACATGTTGCGCCTTTTTGGCGTTCCTTGCCTATCTGTCGTTTACTATTTTGTTGCTGTGCTCTCAATCTTTGATTGTTTTCATGCAATTTTGATGCCGATACCATTGTGTTTTTGTGATTAGCTTGTGAATATTGCATGTAAACTCTATTTTGTGTAGTCTATGCTTGTGGTTTGACTGTATTTCCTCTTCGTATACCCTCTATCCTCTATTTTCTATTCTTTTGCTCTCTAAATTGCCCCTCCATGCACTTCTAGAGATGATAAGTTACATGGACCAGACTATCTTACTGTTTACATGGAGTGTTGTAACGAAAGCTTGGTTTGTACAGAAGTGGATTTGGTACATTGTATGTGGAGCTATTCCTTGGTCTCAGCGTCCTTTTTCTCTTCTTGAAGATGTGATGAGGATAACCATGAGGAAGCTATGCTCACATGGGATTTGGACGATGCATGTGCATATTTTGCTCTACTTCAGTATATTTCTAAAGAAGTTCTATAAACAATTATGTCTTGCAGGACATCTCTAGAAATATGGTCAAAAGCTTCAGATATTATACGAGGCACCTTTTCCCATACGTGTTGTGACCCTTTATGGATAGCTTCAGTAGATGAAGTTTGAGTCTAAGGACACCATCGAGTCATTTTAGCTCCGTGTTACATAGGTACAAGACTAGTTTCGACACATGCAGTTTGCCCTTCTAGAGGCACATCTCTTAGGAACGATACTCTATAAGTTTTCCCCAGAGTTTGGAGTGGTGAATGCTTTGAGGGCATAGACATCATCTAAACATGTGAGCTTCACACATATATCCTCAATGTATCTTGAGCATGAGGCATCTTTGCGTTTATAAGGGAGGCTTCCATCTCATTATGGAGGCTGTAGTGAGGTCTTTATAGCTTCAAAGAGGGGTGATAGGAAGAAGTACTCGAAGGCCCAATGTTATCATTGTGGTAAGAAGGGATACTTGCGGAAGGACTGCAAGGAGTTAGTAGCCTCATGGAAGAAGAAGAAGAAGCAAGATGCGGACTCCTTTGACAAGTCATTCTCTTTCTTAGATTTCAACTTCGATCCTTCAGCCAAGGGAAAGTCCAAGGTGCAGAAGGGATTTGCTTCCTTCGATCTCTTGAAGGGCTTGATGGCCCCTTTCTTTGTTGCTTTCTAGTCCAAGTGATGCGGTTCTCTCTCATGACCATCCAATGCCAAAGGGGAAGTGCGAGGGTAGTGAGATAAGGCAGTTGTGCCTCATCTATACAGGTATACCTGTGCACAGGTTCTAGAGAGGGACGTCTCGGACGCATCGATTGAAGTTAGATAGGTTAAAATCTTGGAGCTAGGATTGACATCCAGGTTCATGATGGGTTGTTATTTGATAGAGAGCCAGCTTGGTTTCTAGTCTTGAGCTTACACAAGGGGACATTTTGGTGGGTTTGGCCATAGGCAGCGAGGAATCCATGGGCACATATGTTTAGAGGCATTTTTGATAGAATGGTCTTGTATGCTACTATGAGACATTGTTGACAAACATAGAGATTTGTCATGATTCTTCTATATTTTCAAGAGCTGGTACGATTGACATTGACATAAGGTTCTCCCCGAGGCACCTTGGTGGTAGCTTGATCACCCATTGCTTCGGTATCCATGGTTTTACTTTGGTGGTTCTTTGTTGTATGGACTATGATGAGTTGTTACAAGGACGTGAAATTTTGAGATGCTTTAATCTTATTGATAATATTTGATTAAGTTATTAATCAAATGTGCAAGGTAGTTTAGCACTTGGCAGTTATTTCATGGTAACATGCCAAGGACCCAGAGGGTGCAGTGTGTGTCAAAGGCAAAAGTTGTGGTAAGTTATGCTAGCCGGGCTTTGGAGGTCAGTTGGTGTTAGTTTTGACCTTGGGACAATTGTTTGGTCAATAAGTATGAATGGTGACGCTAGGGACTAGAATTAATTAATTAATTAATTAATTAATGCCAATCTAAGGGTTAACAAAGGTTAGGGACCACTTGAAGTTGCAGATGGCCTAGCCAATTTAATTATGAATGGGCACATTTAATTTTGGGCAGGGTCAAAAGGATTGAAATTAATTTTCAAGATTATTTAATTTTGAAAATTAATTAAATGGTTGGATAATTTTGAAAAATGGGTGTAGAAGGCTAACACTTGGCAAAAATGCCCATGCAATTGAGAAAACGTTTTTGGGGGTTGGGTTGCAGCCATTCAATTGGTTTTATAGAGAGAGAGAGAGAGAGAGAGAGAGAGAGAGAGAGAGAGAGAGGGGCTGTTGGTCCATTATTTGATTAGAGAATACTGATTTGCTAAAGAAAACAGCCATTTGGGGGCCTCAACAGGGAGACACCTTTCAAGCACCTTTTAAGGACTGGCAATAGCATTGCCGATCAGGTGATAGCATTTTGGAGGTGCTTGACAGTAGGTGACTGCATTAAACGCAGGCTAGAGTAGGCAGCATGCAGATTTTAGGGTTTTCTTGCGAAGAAAATTAGATCTCTCTCTTACCTTCTTCAATCAATTCTCAAAATATCTCAACATTTCTTAGCCATTCTTAGTAGATCTCAGTCAAATTTGATGGTCTGTAGGAGGATTTCTATTGTAAACCCTAAAATTTTGTAGAAATTAGGGTTTAGCAACCACCTCGGGACTTGTGCCGATAGGATAAGGCATTGTACACTGAAATCAGCACCCGCAATTGGTTGTATTGATAGGGATTTTAGATTCTAGGCCATCCATTGTGAATTGGGGTAGCATTTGGCCAGTGTGTGGCTTCATTTGTGTAAGTCTTGGGTGAAAATCAAGGGGCAATTGACCCAAATTGCTTGCTAATTGTTTGTACAGCAAGGGGCTTTTGGATTAGCCAAGGAGATCGAAGAATCTCAGCTTATAATTGATCCATTGGCAATTGAAGTTAAAGAAATCTGAAATACCAAAAGGGGCGCCAGCTTTGGGACCAACAGTGTGTCTATTGTCCAAGATTGTTAAGGTAATGTGTGCATTTCAGTTTATACTCAATTATTAATTGCTATAATTAAGTGCTTGATTAGGTTTTACCACCCTATCTAAGAAGGCAGACTGGTTTCATTAGACATTCAACTCCGATCCAAAGAAAGATGAGCCCAACTTATCTTAAAGAAAAGTAGCTTGACTAGCCTAAGGATGTTAAGGGTAATCTAAGAATCTAGCCTAAAGGAGGGATGTTAATTGAACCAATTAGATAAGCCATAGGGTACTAACTAAGGGGGAGATCTAGAATCTGTAACATCAATGACAAGCCACTAATGGACATGGATATTGGAGGTGGAGAAATTGTGCTACTATTGTCACAGGGAGGTGAATTTTTAATGGTTTGCTTAGCATTTGATTTAGTTATTAATCAAGTGTGCAAACATGAGGTGCATTCATGTTGTGCAAGTTAGTTAAGTCACAATAACGGGCCAAGGATCGCAAGAAGTGAGTAGGTGTCAAAGACAAAAGTTGTTATATTAATCAGATACTAGGTGGACAAATTTTGGCCTAGGATATTTTATTAGCCATTTATGTTAGTGGTGACATTAGGAATTAGGCATTAATTAATTAATTTATGCCAATTTAGGGGCTACTAAATGCTCAATATTGCCTAGAAGACAAATTGGGCTAGCCAATTTACTTGTTGGTTGGCACAATTGCTTTTTTGAGCAATAATAAATAATTAAATTATTTTTAGAATTAATATTTTGAAAACTAATTTAATTGGGTTGAATGTTGGAAAATAGATAAGGAAGGTTGCCAATTGGCAAAAACTTTCCATGCAAAGGGTGGGAAGGCTGTTTAGGGCAGGAGGAGGGAGGGGGAAGCTGATTTTCAATTGTGAGCGGCTAAGGAGAGGTTTTGCTGCTGGTGACTGCTGATCTAGGGCCGAAACTTGTTGGAGATTACCCTTTTGCAGCTGGTGACTGCATTTTGCAGCCTTTGGAGACTAGCGACAATTGTGCAAATGTCTATAGCAGTTGGCAATAGTTTGTGAAGCTCTAGATCCGATTCAGTTGCTGCTGGTTTATGATTCACAACAGGGCAGCATTGGATTTCAGCTAATTTTGGCAATGAAACTTTGAAATTTCTCTCCCTTTATCCTCTCTATTTTGTTAGCTTATTCATGGCTTCCCTCAAGACATCTCAGCCAAATTTGCTTGTAGAAGTGTGCAATTGAAGAATTCTGCTGCTAAAACCTAATTTACAATAGAAAGTAGGGTTCACTAGCCACCTTGGAAAGATTGCTCAGAATTTGGAGCCTAGAACTTGAAATTCAGTTGCTAAAATTTTGCCATTTCAGAGAATTTCAAGAGACCAGCCAGTCAACATTGGATTTGGACATTTCAGAGAATTTGAAGAGACCAGCCAGTAAACATTGGATTTGGGGCAAAATTTGTCATCTGAGGAGTGAATTGAAGGCCAATCTTGAGTAAAACCAAGGGGCAAATTGGTTTGAAGGCTTGCTGTTTACTTTTGGCAGCTAGGAACGTGGATAGTGAAGGGGATTGGAGTTAGATATCAGTGTAATTCATCCAATTCTAGTAGAAGTTAAAGAGATACTGCAAGTGGCATCAATTTTCAGGGCCATTTAGGTGTCCAATGTTCAAGATTGATCGGTAATAATTTCATTTTAGTTTATGTGAATTTTGTGGTTGTTGTAATCAGTGTTAAATTAGGTCATTACTACCCATTTGCAAAAGGATTGGCTCGTTTCAACAGCCTTGGGAAAATCCTCTTATAGCTACTACAAGGTTGGTAAGAGAACTTAGCAAGTGAAGATTTAGTTTTTTGTGTGGGTTAGATATCCTTCATATTTTAACAACAATCATCTACATGCCTAGGTTTTTGGTAAAATACTAAAATGTAATAATACTTGTTCTTTTTAGGCAAGTGCTACTAGACCAGTCTTTATTTAGGTGGTTCATTATCATTTGCTTTCCCCTTCAATGAGATAACATAAATCATCATCATAGAAGGGGCAGGGGTGCTTTCTTTTAATAACCATGGAGGGTGGTATAGTGGGTGAAAAAGAAATTGCCTACACGTTGGACCAAAGGATAAAGTGCTTGCGTTCATGGAGGGTGGTATAGTGGGTGGAAAAGGGGTTTTCCACACAAATGGACCAAAGGACTGTACAAAGGATCAAATTTTAGAGCCCTAAAGCCTATGCGGGGATAAAAAATAATGTGTGCTAAAATTGGATCCTTTGTATGGGTCTAAAAGACAACCATGACCTAGACTGTACAAACATGACTAGATCATAATGAACTCAAACAAGAACATAGATACAGACGAAGGGAGGCTGCAGCTCAAGGAGTGGAGATTGTCCAATAGACAATGTCTCTTGAGAGTGGATTGAGGGTGTCTCCAACAGTTAGTCTCTTGCAGGAGTGGACCGAGGGAGTCTCAAGCAGTGTTGTCCTCTGAGAAGGGGACCTGAATACAGCAAACTGCCTATTTTGGATGTTGAAATACAGGGCTCTTTGGGGCTGGTATGACCAAATGCAGCAATATACAGCCTGGTGTGAGTTTCTGATGGAGCGTGAAGCAGCTGGCAGCCAAAATACAGCCATCTGGAGAGATCTGAGAGTAGATGATTGCTCCAGATGATGAGGATGATGCAGGACTGTTGCAGGTGATACTTGACAGCAGTTTGAAGCCAACAATGCAGCCTCCACATCCAGGGAAAAACCTGGTCAGGACAACAGCTGTAGGTGACGTGGAGCCGAAACCAGCAGTGTATGGTCCTCTAGAGGGCAGGGTGGCAGGAGCATTAGTGGCATCAGTGTCAGCTGGGCAGCACCTGAGGATGTAGATGGTAGCTCCAGGGGCTACAGGGGACAGCTTCTGCAGGATGGGCAGCAGCTTGCTGATGAGAGAGCTGGTGGAGAGGAAGAATGCTGAGGATAAGAGTGTTGGTGCAATGGGAGAATGAGTTATAAGGATGGATGCCCACTAACATGCCTATACACAGAGGGTTTTCGGGGATTTGTCCTATTGCCAAAATGAAATGCCTTTTAATGCATAAATCTTTTGGGAAACTTTTTGTGGACGTAAATTAGGACTAAACACACGATAATTGTGTTAATGTTGTCCTTAATTTTAGTGGTTCAACAAGAGTGTTCAGGGACCAATTGTCCATGCTATATGCTTTCTGATTGTCTATCTTCTCTTCTGGTGGCTTCTTTTAGGCTTAAGAGGTTTATGGGACATGCAGCTTTCTAGGAAGAATAGGCATTGGGATTTTTGGAACAGTAGGCCAGTCTGAAATAGTCATTGCTTTTAATCCATATGTATGGACGTATCATGTGTTAACAGAATTGTTCATACCATGTTTGATTTGCTGCATACTGAGACCGGCTTAATCATGTCTTGGCAGTTATTTTTTTGGTGAACTTTGGTGTATAGTTCAGATTTAATTTTCCTACAGGAAACTGTTGTGCTTTTTTTTGTCTTGTGACTTAAGTGAGATTGTGTGTGCAGGTCACTGTGGACAACATGATGATGGGATGCTTTCATATGCCAGAGACCTTTTGCAGATTTAATAAAGTAGCAAGTATTGCTATAAACGATTTAGGTGGATTTTACCTGCTTCGTTTGTCATTTGAAGGGCACATTTGCAATGGCAATATGTTCACTATCTGAAAAATGTGAACATAGTTAGTATCCATTCCATTTCAACTAGTCCATGGTCACTATTAGGTAACGTGGCATTTTTTTGAGAAGATAAAGCATTGCAAATATCATTTAATTTTTAGGTTCTAGATGGACTTGATCTTCTTCTGCTGCTGTATGTTGCCGAATTGCATGTTGAAACAACTAATGTTGGGATGTTTTGCAACTCTAGTTCAGTAGCTTGACTTCCCTCATCTTTCAGTATCTGTTTACTGGTTGCTCAGAACATAGCCATTTTGTCTATTCTAGCTTCTCAGAACAGATATGTGTAACAATCAATAAAAGCAACAGGAATTGTTTTCGGACTGAGAATTATAGGAGTTTTATATCAATGGTTTTCTTCCTAAATTTTATGTGCATTTTGATATCAAAAGAGCTTTTGAATGAAAATGGTAAATGCACACCATCAAGGTTGTAAAATAATGTTGAAATATTACGTGGCCGTCAAAGTTAGGGACTTCTTCCATTACAACTCATACCACCTTTTACCTTGAGCGAAAAACAGGCTTTTCCTAGCTTCATTTGTGTTATAAAACCCTTGTGAAGGTCAGAGGTGGTCTTAGATACACAGATCTGCATACAATTTATGATGGTTTGACTTGATGCTTTGTGGAAGGGGGTATGCACGCTGTGATGACTCTCAGATTATCTTGAATGCATCAATAGGAGCATTGTCACAATCTGGAGTCCCCAAGTTTCTAGGAGTGTATAACAGGTTTATGCAAGACAATAAAGGTGCAAAGAGAATTAAGTTGCAATATTCTTTGAACGAGCTTCACAGAGATGTACTTTGATTGCGACTTGCATGATGAGACCTTATTGGATTATCAGTCTTCTGATCATGCGATCCATTGTGGTCATGTAATTTTACAGCCAGGCAACATCTTTATTTTCTCTCATTGCTTGGTGTCTCCTAGTTTTCTAATTGTACAATCTATAATTTATAGTATGCTGGGTCCAACAAAGATACACCAACTCCCAAAATTATCCATATGAGTATGATAATTAGATCAAGGCCAAAATTGTTGACTATCATTTGTCATCGTCTCCTCTTTTAAGGTCTCTTGCATAAATTTCGCAAACATCTTGATTTCAAACAAAATTGACCAATATGTCCTTGAGGTTTGAGGAGATTACTTTATCCCAAATTCTTAAAAACTGTCAATGTGTGATGGAACTCTTATTGTTGATGACTTTGAGATTTGCAAAATTTTCCCTTTTCTACACCAGAAATCTCTCATTCTTTTCCTTCCTCTCTCATGTGGTTGTTATAACAGCGTCGCTAGTAGTTGTAGGTAATTACAGGTAGTGATGAAAGATGCAACAGGATGGGCATTGAATCTTCTAACAAATTTGTTGAATGAGGGAACTAGGTTCTTGGGCTAGGAAAGATACACATTTTTGTACTTTACTACTCTTTGGTGATGGGGTCCATTGTTGATCAGTGACTTGCACAAGGCTAAAAACCCCAAGTATGTTGCATGTTGACACGTAGTGCTCTTACATGCTCGTGTTTTGATGATAGATGAATATTGGTGCCAATTAAGCTCATGTTGGAAGAATTAAATGCACTTTCTAGTGGTGACCATGCCTTTTATGCTTATTGCCATACATTAACATCGAAGCCAAGGCTTAGACAAATGTAGCAAGGCCTTTCCACAATTGCTCATGTATTAGACAATGGATATACTCCCCTTTACTCACATATTTGGGTGTTCATGCATTGGAGGATGAAGCTAGGGTAAGTTGAGATAGGTGCAAGTCTCTTGAATTCAAGCATCATTGCTACTATGGCCAAATATGGCTACTTTAATTTTTTATTTATAGACAACAAGAGTGCAAAGTGTGATCATCCCATTAGTGTTAACACATTATGTATATTGGTTCATTGTCTTCTTATTATTAGGATAATGGTGAACACCTTGAAGTTTCCTTGAGAAAATGACTATGGTGGGTTGTTGCCTACATTTTTCACTAGCTTTCACACTCTTATTTGAGGTCTTGTTAGTGTTGCAAAGGTATCTTTGAACTTCACATGCTTGCTCAAATGTTTGATAATTATTGCAACTTTATATTTTCATACCGATTGGAATAAATCCTTGGCTTGTAGCTCCCATTTTTAGGTTGATGTGTATCTTGTATAGTATAGCCATTATATTCCACGAGAGAGTATCCAATGGACATGAATAATGTTTATAGTTGGATATGGTGAAAGGGATAGAAATCAGGTTACTTCATTGACACCTGCAACATCTTGTATTAGTCCTTACTAATCAACTATCTAGCTAGTTTTATAGGTAACATGTGCAACCTCCATATTTTCTCATGTACTTGGTTCTCTAAACTATTGTTGCGAAGAATTTGTACTTTATTGGTTCTTAGTTATGGGCCTTCTTGCATACCCCTTGTAAGTTTCATCAATTTGTAGTTGTACACTCCATGAATCTCGAATTACTTGATCATAAAGGCATGTTAAACAATTTTCTATCATTGCCATTGCCTTGGTGTAACACACACACACACACACACACACACACACACACCTCTCTCTCTCTCTCTCTCTCTCTCTCTCTCTCTCTCTCTCTCTCTCTCAACATCAAACTCATATTTATTATGATTTGAAAGTAAAGAGATCTAATATGTGAACATAGTTTTATGTACTCCAAAGCTAAAGACGTACATAGAAGGCAATCATTTGCTTGATTTAATTATTTTGGTGTCCCAAATATGATATGACAACCCTAGAGTTCTCATTGTGCCACTTGGCAATGTACAACTTGGAGGACTTTGTCTTTGCCTTAAAACTTCATCATCTTGATATTATATTCAACCCAAAGACATTCTTTTCTGTCTTGAAACCTCATAATAACCATCTTTATATTAGATTTAACTTGATGACATATTCTCCTCTTCATTAATTGAAAGATGACAGGTTGCATTGAGTAATCATGATGATCTAGAACCTTGCTATTTTTCGAGTTAGTCAATGTAGGCAATGAAGTAAAATATTAACTTGAGCATGCAATTAGGTGGGGTTGTCAAGACTCATTATTTTACCAGGATCCTTGAGGCTTCATATGCCACAATGCCTTGTTGAACTTGGTTCTTACCTTAGCAGGATTATTATCTAGAAAGTTATGGGTGCCAAAAAATTCATTGGATTCCCTTTCAGGTAGTGCATCCTTGATACAACTTGATTACGATTCCCTATTAAGTGCAAACCACAATATAATGTTGTAATGCTTGGCCCTTGACTTCTATTATTGCGATTCATGAGTCCTTGAGATACAAATTTGATGAAATTTGTTGTTCAATATTTTTTTCCACACATTGGCCTATATGTTCTACATCGTGCAATTCTAACCTCGATATAGATATGCACCTAATCAACCAACATATGCAGATGTGCATATAAATAATTTCTTGGGCATTATGTTACTATTATTTTGCACCATTTAATTCCTTGGTTTGGAATGCCTACTTTAGGCTTATAAGGATCTTTAGTTTGTTATGCACTGGACATCTTGGGGATTATAAAGTATTTAGATTATCAATGTCATGTTAGTGCGTTTAAATTGTTATTATCATGTTAGTTTTTGGTGCCTAAATAGAACTACACACATGCACACATTACACATGCATGTGTGCGTACATACATAAATATATTGAAAAAAGGACCATAATAGCAAAATACTCTCTCACTCACTCTCTATGTCTCTCTACAAACAATGTATGTATAAATAATTTCTTGAGCATTACATTACAATTATTTTGCACCATTTTAGTCCTTGGTTTGGAATGTCTACTTTAGGCTTATAAGGATCTGTGGTTTGTTATGCGCTGGACATCTCGAGGATTATAAAGTATTTAGAGTATCAATGTCATGTTAGTGTGTTTAAATTGTTATTATCATGTTAATTTTTGTTGCCTAAATAGAACTACACACATGCACACATTACACATGCATGTGTGCGTGCATATATAAATTTATTAAAAAAAGGACCATAATAGCTAAATACTCTCTCTCTCTCTCTCTCTCTCTCTATGTCTCTCTACAAACAATGCATGTATAAATAATTTCTTGAGCATTACATTACAATTATTTTGCACCATTTTAGTCCTTGGTTTGGAATGTCTACTTTAGGCTTATAAGGATCTGTGGTTTGTTATGCGCTGGACATCTCAAGGATTATAAAGTATTTAGAGTATCAATGTCGTGTTAGTGTGTTTAAATTGTTATTATCATGTTAGTTTTTGTTGCCTAAATAGAACTACACACATGCACACATTACACATGCATGTGTGCGTGCATACATAAATTTATTAAAAAAAGGACCATAATAGCTAAATACTCTCTCTCTCTCTCTCTCTCTCTCTCTCTCTATGTCTCTCTACAAACAATGTATTAGGGGTTCAACATACATGAGATCTATAGAGAAGCTAAAGCAAATGCCACGATCTGTTAATTGTGGTTGGTTGGGCTTCTTTATGTTAATATCTTTGCTCTCATTAGACCAATGGCTCCATATGATATGTTTGGGTTGATTGTACCTTTAATCTACTACTATTGTTCATCCTTTTGGACAAGTAATGATATTGTTAAGAATCATCACTAATATTCCATATGGTATACCCAATTTGATTGAACCATGTTCTAGTACTGTTTTTTTTGGTACAAACACTCTATCTTTGATGTAGATAGGCGATGTCATGCTTCACTCTTAGTAAGCCATGTATTTCCTTCTTAACCCTATGATGTGTCATCACCATTCAATTGTCAATAGACCTTAATATGTTTTTGATTAGTATGCTATACTCTCAAATATTATTAGTGCAATATGGTCTAGAAAATGCCCATCATGCCCTATAATCCCTCCAAAGCAGAGGTACTATAAGCTATGGTAATCAATGGTGGCCACTCATTCTAACCACTATATGACAGTTACATGGGCCAATAATTTTTTCTTGCATTGGTCTATATAAGGTGATTGATGTTATATATTAATTGGCTCTCCATGACTTAAATGAACTTAATTTTTTGCACTACTAGCCCAAAAAAGATCACCACCCTCTAGCTCTTATGGAATCATGAAATGTAACTTGGTCTAAGGGGATGATAGGGATGGCAACTGGGTAGTTTGTTTGACACTTGCAACATAGGATTGTTTGATTAAATCTTACTTGAATGTCACATTCCACTTGTAGGTAAAAAGAAAACCCCCTTCATCTTATACAATGTCAAGAGGGCATTGGTCTTGATCATTCGGGGCTGATTTCTTCAGATTTGGGACTATCATAAACTGTCATAACAGGCTGAAAACAGGGCAGCACCATTGGCATTAGCATTTGTTGCTTATACTCCATTCCGGTTGTGCTATTTGATGCCCGTATGCAGTCTACATGATGCCTAGCTCTTTGGGAATGTATGCACATGATTATGCCATGATTTTGGCTTGAAATATTGGCTAATTTGGGACTATTATTTACTGTTATACAGTGCTGGAAATAGGGCAGCCACACTTGGCATTGGCATTTGATGCTTATACTCTACTCCGGTTACCTTATTTGATGCCCGTATGCGGTCTACTTCCTACCCGGATGTATTGGGGATGTATGCATTTGGTTTGACCATGATTTTGGCTTGAATTCGGGGTTGAAATCTACTGTTTAGAACAGTAAATACATGCTGGAATAACAGTGGGCTGAAGGTACTTTACATGCTTTGGCACTTACCTACCGATACCGGATGTATGCTTTGAGCTTTGGCATGATGTCTCTGACATTTGGGGACGGCTTGGAGCATATGTATGAGATTATGGGATGCTTTTGAGCTTCGCATTAGCTCCGTCTTCACTGGCATTTGGACCGACTTGGCATGCTCGTGGACCGCCTATGCCTCATGTCTCTGCTTGACAATTAGGCTTTTGCATTACATGCTTTGGTTCGTGACATATGCTATTTGGTTCGTGTATGCCATACCGACATTTGGAGCTTGGATTTGGATATATTTGAGCATTCCCGGCTTAGTTGATCTCACTGATCTTGGTTGCTATTTGGATGTCATTGAGTTGACCGAGAGCTTATTTGGGCTTATGTATTGCTTCATGGTTAATACGACCGGTGCTTCATGTATGTCATGCTCTCTTGGATGCGCTTGATGCATTGATAGGGTCACTTATCACTGGTGCTTTCTCTTGGGTTGTTTGAGCTTCTGAGCTCGCTTTGTACGCCTTTTGTGCCAGTGGGAGCATTTTACATGCTTGCTTGACCTTTGACAGTTGCATGCTATTGGAGCACTTACATGTATTTGGAGCAGTTTATGTCTTGAGCAGCTACATACGCATTGAGACTTTGGGATCATACTCCGATCTTTATGGATATGCATTGATGTACTCTTGATTCACAGGATGCTTATGAGCTGCATCTCATATTTGGATCTTTCTCTTTGAGCAGACACCTATTTGTGTCAGGTTTTGGCAGTTACAGGAACACTTTGCCTAGAGTGTCTGGGGGTGTGCCTTTCACTGGCAGATGTTATTTTGACATGCTTCGGTGTTGAGCTCATGTTCTTTTCACTGTCATTGGCCTTGCTTATGTCCGTTTCATGCCGGCTTTGGACCTAGCATTGTTTGCTTGACATTGGATCCTATTTTGGGACAGTTTGCTCTCTAGACTGCATACTTGCAATTTATTACAGCAAGCAGTTATTGGTGGACTGAGGTGTACTTTTCATGCTGAAATATCCTGATTTGGTGTATCGCACCTAGTACTAAGTGGGCAGCAACTTTTGGCACACTTTGCTCGCCCTTTGGACCTCGTTTTGGTCATTTTTGGGCAGTTTCTGCAGTAAAACAACAAGCAGTTTTGGACTGTTTGGGCATTTCCAGCCTGCATAATGGCGTCATCTTCGCATGATAGTGCCATCTTTAACATTACAAAGTTGGATGGTACCAACTACTCTTATTGGAAGAGTCAAATTTGGCAGGTCTTGGTGCAGAAATCTCAGATTAAGCCACTTCGGTTGAGTGGGGAGCAGCCTGAAACTATGGACAATGACGACTGGCTTGAACTTGATGAGCTATGCAAGTCCACGATTGTATTGTCTCTCACTGAACATGTACATTATAATGTATTTGAGGAAGCACAGAGTGCATGGGATCTATGGAATAAGATCAAGAATCTTTATGATAAAAAAAGTCCGACGAGTCAGATGTACTGGTTGAAGCAGCTTATGGATATGCGCATGAAGGATAATGCGACTATGTCTGCTCACTTGAGCCAGTTCCATGCTATACTGAAGAACCTGACTTCGCAGGATATCACCTTTGGAGAGGAAGTAACTCCTCTTTTCTTGCTTGGGACTCTGAATGAGTCATGGGATGTTTTCCGTACTGCTCTTTGTGCCTCTAGTGCTACTCTAAAATTGGCAGATGTTGAGAGTGCTCTTCTTCAGGAAGAGGTGAATCGCAAAAACTTGGATGCCTCTCGTGGTAGTCATGCTTTGACAGTTAGAGGCAGGAATGACAGGAATGATCGTGGTAATAACCGTGGTCGTGACTCGCAGAAGGGTCGGTCTAAATCTCGTGGCAAGTCGCGTAGTAAGTCGCGTGGGCGCAATGCAAATGTCACTTGTCATCATTGTGGGAAAAAGGGCCATATTAGACCACTGTGTCATGAGTTGCGCAATGAGAAGTGCAAGGATAAGGGGAAAGATAAAGTGCAGGAGAAGTCCTCTAATCGCAGCATAGTACCTGCGAAGTCCAACGTCAAGATTGAGGAAATTAATGTCACGCAGATTGAGGAGTCCGATGGTGGTGATGAGTTTATACTTGCAGCTAGTTCTTCTGATGCTTCACACTTGACTGAGACATCTAGTATGTATGCACAATGCTGGTTATTGGATTCCGGAGCATCCTTCCATGTGACGCCTTACCGTGAGTGGTTCCACTCTTACCGCACTATATCTGGTTCAGTCAGACTTGGAGACGACAGGTCTCTTGACATTGTGGGCATGGGTGATATTCAGTTGCAGTTTTCCACTGGCAGTTCATTTTTGCTTAAGGATGTACGTCATGTACCTGCGCTTACGCGCAGTCTTATGTCTGCAGGACAGCTGGATGATGCAGGATTTCATGTATGTTTTGGGGATTCTGCTTGGAAGATTACTCGTGGCAGACTTGTGCTTGCTAGAGGCGCCAAGTCTGGCAGCCTCTATCCTCTTGTTGTATCTGGGTCCTCAATTGACCATGTTTTGGCAATGGGTTCTATCCCACATGTATCACTTTGGCATGCTTGTTTAGGGCACATGTCTTTGAAGGGAATGAAAATGTTATCTGGTTTGCAGTATCTTCCGCCTTTGGATTATGCATGTTTTGACTCGTGTGATCATTGTCTTTATGGTAAGCAGAATAGGTCTACGCATAAGAAATCGGGCCACGCATGAGTGATCCCTTGGCATTGGTGCATTCCGATGTTTGTGGGCCTATGCTTTGCATGTCTATGGGTGGTGCGAAGTACTTCGTTACCTTCATTGATGATTTTTCTAGGAAAGTGTGGGCTTATCCCATAAAGCAGAAGTCCGATGTCTTGGCAGTTTTTCAGAGATGGCTTGCTCTTGTTGAGAATCAGACTGGGTATAGGCTGAAATTCCTTAGGACAGATAATGGGGGAGAATATGTCTCGCATGCTTTTGAGCAGTTTTGTGATGACAGGGGTATTAAGCGTCAGTTGACCGCCCCTTACACCCCACCCCAGAATGGTTTGGCTGAGTGCATGAACAGGACTATTCAGGAGCGTGTGCGCTCTATGCTTAGCCATGCAGGCCTACCCCAGAGTTTTTGGGCTGAGGCAGTTAGTACGGCAGTGCATGTCATAAACCGATCGCCTTCCAGTGGATTGGATTTCTAGGTTGCAGAGGAAGTTTGGGCTGGTAAGCAACCCTCTTATGCGCATCTCCGTGTCTTTGGATGTGAGGCATTCTGCCATGTGCCCAAGGACAAGAGGGGCAAATTGGATCCAAAGAGCATTAAATGCATATTCCTTGGCTATGGTGAGTCAGGAGAGATGGGCTATCGCCTATGGGATCTGCAGGCGCGGAAAATAGTACGTAGTCATGATGTCGTCTTCCATGAAGACAAGATGCACAGGCAGCCTAAGAAGGTGGTTGAGATCCGCAGAGTGATCTTTCAGGAGGAGCCTAGAGCTCCAGCACAGCCAGTAGTACAGCCTGCAGTAGTTCCTCCACAGGGCCAGGGTGTTGAACAGGCAGTTAGACAGGCAGTAGAGCCTGCGGTGAGACGGTCTGCTAGAGACAGACGTCCACCTGACAGATTTCAGCCCTCTATGCATTATGTTTTGGTTACAGATGTAGGAGAGCCTTTCACTTATGATGAGGCTATGCGCAGGGGTGACAGTCACTCTTGGGAGAGGGCTATGCAGTCTGAGATAGACTCCCTGCATAAGAATGAGACTTGGGATTTGGTTGCCTTGCCTAAGGGCAAGAAGGCTTTGCCATGCAAGTGGGTGTACAAGCTGAAAAGTACCCTTGGACACCCCAAGCCAGCATACAAGGCTAGATTGGTAGCAAAGGGTTTTAAGCAGGAACATGGTGTGGACTTTGATGAGGTCTTCTCTCCTGTGGTTAAGATAACCACCCTGCGCTTAGTCTTGGCTTTGGTTGCACAGCTTGACTTAGATCTATATCAGATGGATGTCAAGACGACTTTTCTACATGGGGACTTGCATGATGAGATCTATATGGATCAGCCTAAGGGCTTTGCAGAACCTGGCAGGGAGCACCTAGTGTGCAAGTTGAAGAAGAGCTTGTATGGCTTGAAGCAGGCACCTAGGGAATGGTATCATAAGTTTGATGCCTTTATGCAGTCACAGGGCTACAGCAGGAGTGCTATGGATCCGTGTCTTTACACGAAGAAAGCCCGTGATGGCAGTTTGCTTATCTTGGTACTCTATGTTGATGATATGTTGATAGCAGGGAAAGCTCATGATGAGCTAGATGCTCTTAAATCTCAGCTGAAGAAGAGCTTTGAGATGAAAGATTTGGGATAGGCCTCACATGTACTTGGGATGCGCATTAAGCGTGATAGGTATCAGGGGCTTTTGTATCTCTCACAGCGGGAGTACATTCATAAAGTCCTTGAGCGCTTCCGCATGCAGGACGTAAAGCCTATTGGCTGTCCATTACCTTCTTATGTGAAGGTATCACAGGCCGATTGTCCGCAGACAAATGTGCAGAGGGCCGAGATGGCCAAGATCCCTTATGCTTCAGTCGTGGGCAGTTTGATGTATGCCATGATAGCCACTCGTCCAGATATTATGCATGCAGTTGGTGTTGTGGCACGCTATATGGCTACACCTGGCAGCAGACATTGGGATGCCGTGAAGGGTATCATGAGGTACCTGAAGGGCACAGCAGATATGTGTATTTGCTATGGCAGCCAGGATACAGGGGTCGTGGGGTACACTGACTCCGATTATGCAGGACATGCAGATAGTAGGAAGTCCACTTCTGGCTATGTATTCACCTATGCTGGAGGGGCTGTCTCTTGGATGTCCAGGGTTCAGAAGTGTACGGCTTTGTCTACCACTGAGGCCGAGTATGTTGCAGCCACTGAGGCTTGCAAGGAGGCCATATGGTTAGGCCGTATAGTTGCTGACCTTGGGATTGATGCTACACCTATACTGCATTCGGATTCTATGAGTGCCATTCAGTTGGCTAAGAATCCGGTCTTCCATGCGAAGACGAAACACATTGAGGTGAGGTATCACTTCATACGTGGCGTCGTGGTGGATAGGTTTGTTGACCTTGTCAAGATCTCCACTGACGAGAATCCTGCAGATCTGCTCACGAAGAGCCTCACTACTGAGCGCTTTGCCTTCCTCAGGAGGTTGATGGGCATTGGATGAGATGTCGCCTTTCCTCATCCCTTGTACCTATGTAAATTTGTACTGTCTTTTCTTTTTCTTTTCTCTCTCACTAGGACAGATTCGCCTTTAAATGGGAGGTTGTTGGGGGTAAAGGCGCCTCTGCCGTGCAGCCCCGTGTATTACTACACTGACAGTACTCGCCACTGCACACTGCAGGTGGCGAGCGCCCATCACGTCACTTTATTCTTTATTCTTTTAGTGACAGTTTGAATAAAGGAAGGCCCGGTCACACATTGTGACTATTGGAGTTCCCATTTCTTGTCTCTCTCTTTTCTTGCTCTTGCTCTCCCGCCATAGCTCGCGTGCAAGCTTCAATCCTTCTCACCTTTCATGATAGTAATGCGTGAATAAGTTTATTGCAAGCATATACACATGCACGTATGTGCACATACATGTGCACACACACACACACACACACACACACACACACACACACACACACACACACACACACACACACACACACGTTTAATTAGTTCTTACTAATGAATGTCCTATTTCCCTTGGATGTAAAAATTAAAACTCCTCATACAATATTAGGAAATTTGTTATTTCCATGCAAGCACCTATGCCTATGCCAACACATACTCACACATGCATACATGTACATACTTATGGATGTGTGTGTGTGTGTACACAAATACACTTGCACATTTCAAAATCAATGTATTTCAGTGTTGCATATAATGCAATAAATTAGTTAGATGTTTTGTAAGTTATATTGCATGTTAAACGTGGCCTCAAATGTTCAAGCCTAACGTGACAAGGGAAAGATAAAGTAAGAGACATTGGTGATTGCATGATAATTTTTGAAAGAAAAATGCAACAAGATAAGTAATAATAAGGTCTCAATAGTAACTAGAATGGGGATACTTGCTAAAGTTTCTCCCTCAAAAAATGTGGGTAGTCCTCTTAAATTCAGGTGTTTTAATAAATATGTGGTGGTTGATTCAAATACTTTACCTTCATGAGTGCATTTACTAAATGTATAACATATAATGTTTGAGGCCTATGTGACCTTTGGAAAGTGGGATGGTTATGGGGTTATATAATTGCCAATAGTTTGCATGCGATTTTTCTACAAATGGGGAATATAATTAAATTAGTGTTTGGAGTGGTTGTTTTGGTTGCATAAGACTTGAGGCAATGTTCATGAAAAACCTTTTCCGCATCCAATATAAAAGGAAGAGGTTGAATTACAATCACTTTTTATGGCATTAGTCAGTTTTATAATTAAATTTGTCCCAAAAATAATAGATTCTGATTAGAAGAAACTTGAATTTCAACTAGTTCATTCTAGAGATCCAAACAAGTAAATTACACCAAAGGATGGTCCTTTGTGAATACTGATTGGAAGCCTATTTAGCTTCTACACATCCAAATGGTAGATGACGTGTGAAGAAAATTTAAAACTCGCAAAGATACTTGAATTTTTTGGTGTTTATACTTCTTTAAGTTTTTGTTTATAAGGCACATATTATGGGCTCAAAGTGGTTGGTTGGACTTCGTTGCAATTAAATTTTTAACATCTTTGCTACAAAATTCCTTTGTTTGCGATGATTTAGTCTTGTTCCCTTGTAGAGAATCTCATATGTTGGCTTTTGATAGGGAACAACATACCATACTTGAGTTTGATGCTTTCAATTTGTGGATTCTAGCTTTCTAGCTATGCATAGTTGTACATATTAAAAAAGGCTTATAGTGACTATTAGCTCCATTTGGACAAATGGTATTTCTCATCATGTAGACTTTGATTTAATATAATATTGTCTTTTAGGATCATGTGTAGTTATTTCTAGGCCTTATTTTGTGATGAGCATTATGGATGACTCTTTATCTTACAAAACTCATTTGGTATGTAATAATAGTTACACTTTCTTTGTCTTTCGCTTCAAAACTTTCAATATGAGGATCATTGCGGGGGTATCAAGTCAAAGGCCTTAACTGTCGGGGGTTTAAGAGAGAAGGATGCAGAGAATGGGATCATATAAGAATAAGAAAAGAGAAGTTTGAATCAATTCGAGAATAGAGAAACACTAATTGAAGCTATCATAAATCTTTTTAATTCATTTGATGCACAACAAACTGAGTTCACTACATGCACTCAATGTATGAGCACAATACCTTGTGTTGGGATGATTGCCCAAAAGCTTCGAGATGGGAACTCAAAGGTATCCCTATTATAGGACAACACTCTGATGTACATAGGCTTTATGCATTCATATAAGCTTCCTCAAATTCAATCCAAGAAAATCCATAGCATTATAGTAGCTACCATGAACTAGTTATGAAACCAAGCAATTGTAAGTAAAGAAACTAAAAAAATTCATTGTATAGGCCTTAATGCATGATATCATACCTATTTTATAATTATTTATAGCATGAAAAAGCCACCTCTATGTTGAACCAAGATGACCCTAGAGTGGGCTCTTCATAGACTCCAAACATGTGTCTATTGTAGATAAGCAAATGCTTGAAGTGTTGATCCCTATAACCAAAGTTTCACGTAGAAAACTCAAGAAAACATTATTCATCCCGAGTTTCCTATTTTTCCCTACTTCTCTTATTTGATGCCAAAACAATACCTTGAGTTGCCAAGAGTGTTCAATCCTCTTCTCTCTTGCCAAAGCTATCCACTTGCACGGGCTTTTTTCCTTCTTCCTCTCCATGAATGATGTATCCCCTCCAAGCTTGTTTGTACCAAAAAACTAATGTTGAAATGTTGCCCCTTTCCTCCCTTTCCACTCCACATGAAAGTCTTCTAAGTTGCCCACTTATTCCCTACACAAGATCACATGCCTTTTCACTCTTGATCACGGACTTACTTGACCTTTCCTTGTTTCCTTGAGTCTAACCTCATCACTTCTTACTAAACCATTGAATCATGACTTTGCATTGACTCAGGATCTCCTACAACCTATCTTGTCATGTCATGTTTATAGACCCCTAAATGTATGGAGCTATGAGTTCTCATTTGCCTTCATAGTATGGACATATAATTGTATATCATTCACACCCTCCAAACCTGGACATGTTTCCAGACTATCATTATTTTGTAGGTTTAAAGCCTTCTTCATCCACCTCAATGTCATCCTCATCATCCAACCTCTCTACCTTATATGCATCAAACTTACATCTCTTGAAGAGTTTGATTTGGTTCCCTACAATTGGAATCCTCAATGCTATCCCATCCAACTCATTGAGAGAAAAGGTAGCATTATCATGCACATGTCTCACTGCATACGGTAATGTCCTTCTTGTATAACCCTTGACTTGAGTCTGTGCTTCTTGTCAAATCTTTTCTTATCGTGAAGCCTTGATACCATCAATCTTATAAGTATGGCCTTAAATGTCTTTTGGTATTCTCTCTAACACTATTGAATGTACAGAGCAAGTAATTTTTCTATATACTTAGCCCTTCCTTCCAAGGTAACATACTTCATGTGGTGGACGTCTCTTCAGTAGTCATAATAGGATTTTGTCCATATATCAATTTAGAAGGCATATATCCAGTCATTGCACTACGTGTTCTCTTAATAGCCCATAATGCATCATTGCCTCTACATGACTTTGCCAATGCCTTGATGATAGGCAAATGGCCCCTCTAAATCTTCCCATTATTCTCTAGATTATATGTTGAAGCTAATGCAACCTTAATTCCCAATCGAGAGAAAAACATATGAGCCTCATCTATATCCAATTCCCCTTTATCAGCTCTAATGTTGCCTACGCAACCATAGTGCCAGAAGACCTCTTCCAAGAGAAATTTTCATATAGCTTGCCTTGCCTTAAGGTATAGAGCTCTCCCTTCCACCAGATTAGTCAAATCCTCATGCAACACAAGCATGAGGTATCTCATCTTTTGAAGTCATGTAGGCATGATGACCAAATCTACCACTCATTTATATTGAAGAGACAAATGACAGATTGGTTGTAAACCATCTCAATGTTTCATTGTTGAATACATTTGATAGGTATTGCATGATTCCACAAAATATGAAACATCCTTATACATTCCTTGCCACCAATACCTTTTTCTTATCTATGGTGGCCATCCACATCTCTGATGAAAGTCCTTCATTACTTGTAATTGCATAGCTCTATCACTAATGACTTGTGGTGGAGCCCCTTTCTTCTTCTTTGCATGTTTCTAAAGATATTTATTTATTAAAAAAAACCCATTAAACCGTATGTCCTTTTTAAAATTCTTTTTTATTCCTCTTTGGACCATTTATCTCTGTTGGACAATGGGCTGAGATACTATCCTATTATCAGCCATTCCTCTATATATAAGTCTTCCAAGAACATTTGTAAAGCTGAAATGTAACACCTATAGTGATTTTTTTCTACTAACCAAGCTTTATCCATCACTGAACACACTTTATTTACTACTATATTCACTGTCATAGCAGGTGTCCTTATTAGTTCATTTGTTGTACTTGGTGTATTTAATGATGTCAAAGCATTAATGAGTAATGTAGTTGTAATTATAGTAGTTGCCAATTGAGTCCCAGTAGTAGTACATGTATTTTTAGTAGTAAATTCACTTTTTGATTCATCATCCATCATCCCATCTTTGTCCTCAAAGCGTACCCTGGGCAACATGTCTGCAAGTGAATTATTTGTACCTGCAATTTGCTACAATTCAGGATTTAGTGACTTTACATATGTAGTCCACCTTAGTATAAAATATTTGGAGTGATACAATTGACAAGCATCCCCAATAATGGAAAAGAATCCATTTCAACAATCACATGTGCACCTATAAAGTACTCTTTATCATATTTAAGGGCTTTCGCAACTCCCCATAGCTCCTTCACTTGTGAGTACCTCCTTTGCCTTTTATTTAACAATTTTGCTCCAAATCTGATTGTAGATCTATTCTCTTCAACATCATGTTCCCCAATTGCTCATCCAATACAAATTGGGCTAGTGTCACTATAATGATAATATGCTTTCCCTTTGAATAATCAACCTTTCTCAATGTTGGTGTAAACTTGAGAATTTTCTTTAGTTTCGTCATAACTTTGGTGTGATTTCTACCCCATTGGAGTTTCTGTCCCTTTTGTAATAATTGATACAAATCCTTAACAACATATGCAAAATGTGGTATCTATATGAGGTAAAAGACACATGCCCCTAAAAACCATTGATCTCTGAAATGTTGGAATAATTATCTTGCATCTTGTTAATCCCATCTACCTTCCTTGGTGAAGGATTTTTGCCATTGGGCTTGCACATATGACCACAAATAATGCCTCTTCAACTCCAAACACATATGTTTGGCACGAAAGAGTCAAATATACTTCCTCTAAGTGAACCAAAATCTTTTTACAGTAGTGAGCTATATGAACAAACTCTCTACCACCATGCTCATTCAACTCTTCAATCTTCTCATCCTTTGCACAACCCTTTATTGGTACATCATCTAATAATGGCACAGTTAATTGTGGTAGGCCTTGTTCATCTCATTCATCATATATGCCACAGAGTTTGTTGCACCCTGAGGAAGAGTATACATCCATATCAATACCAAGGGTGTCTTCATGGTAGTGATATCCTTGCTCTCCACTACTACCAACTGGAATTTTTCATAACCTGAGTATAAATCCCCAAAGAATAAATTGCTCTACCAATGAATGCCTCAACAAACTCATCAACCATAGAACTTGCACCAACATTTCTAATTTTCACTTTGTTGATTGGATGCATGTCTTGTGGATAAATCTCAATGCACCATTCTTCTTGGCACAATAAACCATCTATTTGAGTACAACATTGATGATGACTCCAAAATCTTTATTTGTATCTTTTCATTTAGCAACTCGGTGCCTCAAATCCTGTGGAACATATGAAATGGTAAATATCACCATAAGAGCCACTACATTTGGATCCACACAGCCTGTTTTTGCTGGTTGAAATGCAAAATCCTTCCCATGTATGGATAACATCCACTCAAAACATTTCCCTTTCTACAGGCAAAAGAAATACATTGCAGCCAAATTAAGCTTTTTCAATGTTTCAATGATAAATTTATACCCAATGCCCTTTGGATCTCTCAAACTCAGCTGTCTAGACACTAATCATACATCACATCAATGTTAAGTGGCAGTGGCATAACAACTAGCTTGACCTTTTTGTCTATAGTCTTATACTTTGTTTGCACAATTGCATCAACCCATTCTTTCAACCATAAACCTTCCTACTAAGAAAACTCTTTTATGACTTGGAACATGTTCAAAGAGCAAACATGTAGTAGAGTATTTTCAAGCATATTTTTAAAATTACAAACATTGAAAATTTAGCCATAGTGTCTATAAAGACTAGCCCTTCATATAGGCCTGAAATGCCCTCATCTATAGCTAGTAAACCATACTTTTTTAGCTCTTTTTGTGATTTCATATGTGCACTCTTTCAACCTTGCACATGGAATTCATCCTCCCAAAACATCTAAAATTGTTTGTGTAACCTTAGTAAGACTAGTAGAAAATACATCTTTTCCCATGCCAGGAGGGGAGAGCTTTCTCCAAGTAGCATTGTAACCCGACATTACAACAGTACCTATTGAAAGCTTGGTTCCTTAAATTCCTTTGCATTTGGAGGCAATGGATAATCCCTTAACAGGTCTCTATTTCTCAAGTATTGACACATACCATGAGAAATTGGACAACCCTTTTTTCAATAGCTATGATATATGGCTGTCCTAAACTCACTCAATATAAGAACTATCCTATACAAAATAATGCTAGTCCTCTTGTACATCACCAATGGTTATCTTAACATTTGGACATGCTACATAAACATCTCCTAAGGAGTTGTTTGTTGCCTGCATTTTCCAACCATGATCAATGTCAACTAGCCATACACCATTTTCACATAAATTCATGACAATTACATTAATCTCTAATCGATAGAGTCAAGCAATGCAATGCATGGAGTCTCAAGCTCCCCAATCTTAACCACAGTTTTTGTGGTTTCTTGAGCCCAATGGTTTCGAGAATGATGACTTCTAGGGATAAATCCTAAAGCCTCATCATCAACATGTTTCATTTGTTAATTCCCCTCTATGTAGTATTGCAAATTAGCGAACTATCAGCCAATACATCGGCATTTTTATCCTTAGCAAGCTCATTTACAACATCAACCTTTCCAAACAACACATGTATTTTCCTTATAATAAACCTTTATGCCCTACAAACTGGGCTCTTCCTCCACTTGAACCATAGCATTTGTTGAATCACCAAGAAACTCTCATTTCCTCTTTATATTGTTAATAATTTCATTTATGAAACTCACATTTTACAATACAAGTACTTCCCCAAGAATAAATTCCACCCTTCTATTGAGAATAAATTCCACCCTTCTCATTTCCTCTTTATAATTCCAATAATTTCATTTATGAAACTCACATTTTACAATACAAGTACTTCCCCAAGAATAAATTCCACCCTTCTATTGAGGATATGCTCTTCAAGCACTTTCTCTATATTTGTTGTGGTCTCAATGTTAGACCATAGCTTGTAATCTGACTATTTACCATTTTTCTTCCCATCCCATTTCCCATCATGTTTCTTTTCTTGAGATACATCCTCCATGACATGCTCGAGAGTAGGTTGAACTGAAGCCTTGCACTACTCACAATCTCTATGTATCACTCTTTTTGAATTCCTTCTAGTATCTTCATCCCTCTTTTTCTTATCCTCCATAATTAAATTTGTGTTTTGAAACTTAGCCAAATAAGCAAACATTGAGAAAAAATCAATTGATGAGTCCCACCCTATCATGTTACGAATGCTTGTATATGCATTAGTTAATTCACTTTGAGATACTTTTCCCTTTTCAACTACATGCATTGTGTGTGAGATTGTATCTCAGGTTTTTTACCAACCATAAGATTCCGAGGGACTTTCTCTATTTGCAATCCAAACATGGCAACATGCGCTATTGTGTATGCATTTCTTGTAGCCATATCATTCAAGAATTTTTGCATTCCTCCTTTCCCAAAGTTCAGTGCAAGAGGAATACTCATTTCTTTCACATAAAACTTTCCATCCTTCCAAAAGATTAAATCCCTCTCTAATGCATCATGATACATGTTATCATCATGCCTCTCACGCTGAGGGCTATCACACCATATACAATGATAAACAAAGCCCTCCCAAGTAGGCTTAGGAACTACAGCCGCTCCTTTTCATCCAACTTTACGACCTTCAGCCGTAGATCACACATCCTCTTCACTAACTCATCCATGACATCCTCTCTTATTGTATGTATAGTAGATAAAATCAAGGGCCTTGGTGGCTTAAGTATAGATTTTGTTGTCTTGCCAAAGGCAATAGATAGAGTCCCAACATGCAATCTGGTCCTTCTTCTTTGTTTTTTCACCAGTGCATCAATAGCCTCTTTTACATGATGCCACTATGTCTTAAGCCTTGTTTTGTTGTTTGATGTTCCAAAAAACATCTCAATCTTTTGTGCCACTAGAGTGTGCTACTCTACTACATCTAACTAATAATATGTGCTCTCAAATTCAACTAGCAAATCAGTGGCCATCCACAAGTCCTTTGTTGGGCTTAGTTACCCACTCTTGGAACATATTGTGATGAGTAACCAAATTAGCATACTTTCTATAGATCGTCTCTTAAAAGACTATTTAAATTCAGTCCCATATGGCTCCTTCAGATACAATTCAATAGTGCACGCTTTTAACTCATACACGGTGAGATAAATGAAGTATTGGCTTCATGTAATCCATGCAACCCCAAAAAACCCATTTCATTGCATATAGATCTAAATAAGATAAAACATTATGGCTATTAAACAATTTCAATTCATTTTCCATAGCCAGCGAAGCCTTAACCACTACAAATTCCACTTTTGCAAAAGTGCAACGATTGTTGCTATTGTAGCAACTGATGCTATGACAACAAATATATATTAAAAGTTTGAATTGAATGCTTCATCTCATCACCTACTCTTGCAAAAGAACCCAAACCTGATGCATCACCCATCTTGCACCCTTCAGACAGCCTTCACATTGGGTTCACTAAATGTCAAGGGTATTGAGTCGAAGGCCTTATCGTTGGGGTTTAAGAGAGAAGGATGCAAAGAGTGGCGTCAGAAAAGAATAAGAAAGAGAATATTGAATCAATTTGAGAATAGAGAAATATGGATTGAAGCTTTTGAAAATATTTTTGATTCATTTGATGCAAAATGGAGCAAGTCCAATACATGCACTCAATGTATGAGCATAATACTTTATGTTGGGACGATTGTCCAAAAGCTATGTGATGGGAACTTAGAGGTAACCTTGATGTAGGAAAATGCTCTAGCATACATAGGCTTTATGCCTTTACATAAGCTTCAAAAAAATATGGATTGAAGCTTTTGTGAAGATTTTTGATCCATTTGATGTAAAATAAAGCCAGTCTAATACATGCACTCAATGTATACATAGGCTTAGAGGTAACTGTGATGTAGGAAAATGCTCTAGTATACCATCAACCGGTTATGAAACCAAGCACCAATAAATAAAGAAACCAATGAAATCCTTATATGGGCCTTAGTGAATGATTTCAGCCCTATTTTATTTTCATTTAGAATAGTAAAAAACCACCTATATGGTGCCCCAAAATGACCCTAGAGCAAGCTCTTCATATACTTCAAACATCTACTTATTGTAGATAAGTTAATGCTTTAAATGCTGATCCTTATAACCAAATATTCAAGCTACAAACTTAGATAACAATATTCAACCCGAGTTCCCTATTTTTCCCTACTTCTCACAGCTTAAGAGAGCCACATGAACCCTTATTTGATGCCAACACAATACCTTGAGTTTCTAGGATTGTTTAGTCTTCTTCACTCGAGCCAAAGTTGTCCGCTTGCATGGATTTTGTGCCTTCTTCCTCTCCATGAATGTAACAACCCCTCCAGGCCTATTTGTGCCAAAAAACTCACATTGAAATGTTGTCCCTTTCCTCTCCTTTTTCCTTCCTTTCCTACTCCATAGGAAAGTCTTTCAAGTCCGCCACTTACTCCCTACATTAGATCATATGCCTTTTTACTCTTGATCACGAACTTAAGCTTCCCCTTCTTCCCTTGAGTCCACCAACTTTGTCACACTTGCAACTAAACCACCAAATCAAGACTTTGCAATGGCTCAAGATTTCCTACAATCGACATTGTCATGTCATGTTTACAAACCCTAAATGTATGGAGCTGTGGTTTCTCATCTGCCTTGATAGTATGGACATAAAATTGTATGTCGCCTTTTTTGTTTTGACACTTTCAATGTAGAAGAGCTACATAGTGCTTTCAAAGTTCTTGGTGTAAATGAGAGTCACCTAGATAAGATGGGTTTTAGAGTTGGAATGTATTGAAATTTTGGGATGATTTTAAAAAACATATTTTGTTCATATGAATGTGATTCCATCAATATGCTAAAGGTCTGTTAACTTGTTAATTAAAATGATTCCCAATATGCTAAAAGGAGTCCTTCATATTGACTTGCATCAAACATGATATGGTTTCATTCCTAACAGATTAAAAATATTGCTCATGTATATTTATAAATTAGATTTGTGAATCATAGAAAACAAGATGTTGATTTGCAGCTTCTTATGCCTCTACAATTGAACCATTATGAAGATTAGAAAAGTGATTTTGGGTCATATTCATTTGATTTTGGAAGATTTTGATGGTTTTTGCTTGAGGGTTTTTAAAATGAAGGATTGCACCATGGTGTCAAAGTGCTTAACAAATGGAAGTTACTTGGATGGGAGGGACTATCAATTCATTTTATATTGATGTTTGGGATTGTTTGAACTGCACCTTGCCATTCATCAAAGGTACTTCCAGACTTGTGCAAATCACTATTTGGTTGGGGACATATAGCTCTAAATTTGTTGGCCTAACATTTAGTTCTTGAAGGAAGAACTAGTGTGCTTGTTGCTTAAGAAGAAATTGTGTGAGTCATTGGTTGATTAAAGGCATATAACACATGTTGCTAGCTTGCACCAAGAGCTATGTGGTGTACTTCACAAAATATAGATTTTTGATAACCTTATTAATGTTTATTTGGCAATTGAATATGCTATGCATACAAACCTACCTGTTCTTTTATGGCAACCTTATGTGTTGAACATTTTTGGCTCTATACATTGACACTTATCCCTTGGATGGTGTATATCTTTATATAGTAATTTTAAAATTGTATTTATTAAGGATAGTAATGCTTGCGTAGAAGTTTAACATTTCTCTTGCGTTTTTAAATTTTCTCTTATTTTTTTCTCTTGGTGTGCTTGATGTTTTGTGAGTAAGGGGAATGCATGGAGTATATTCTTATGAAGGTGGAGATATCTTTCAGCTACACCCAAAGGAAGACATGAAGAGCTTTTAGGTGAGGTCGTCTCTTGCTTAGTTACTTGAGAGGTCTCCCTCTAACTATACATGTGTTGGGCCATCCTATTTATTAGTACACATCGCCACCTTCACTTTTAGCACATTCGTGGTGAGTATATTTGTATCCACAACTATCCACCTAGATGGGTCACATGTACATTTAATTGTTTTGTGCAAGTCACAACTTACACAAGTGCAAGCTACAAAAAGGAAATGAGTAAGAAACCTTTTGTTGGGGGTTAAAGCTCCCATCCGTGCCTAGTTACATACATTTACTTTGTACATAGTGTTCGCACACTTGTACACTATAGGTGGTGGCCACTTGTCACTTTATTCTTTATTCTCTCTATAGTAATGGAATCAAGAAAGGCATGTCACACATTGTGGTTGTTGGAGTTTCCACATACGGTCTTGCTCTCTTTTGCTTGAACATCAATAGCTCTTTCTTTCTCTTGCTTCCACATTCTCTCACTCTTGCTTCACCTTTCAATTAGTATCATAGCGAGCATTCAAGAAGCTTCATTGACATTCACTTTAGTCCAAGAAGAGAGCTTCATTCATAGCTTTCATGGAAACCACTCATTGAGGTATGCATCAATCCCATTTCTCCTACATCCTCTCCTCACATTCTTGGCATATTTCTTAGCCTCCTTTGCCAAGTCATTTGTGAGTGCTAGGAGCTCTAGCTTAGTTAATAGCAGCTAGTAGAGTCATCAAGGAATAGCTCACAAAGTTCAACACATTTTTTTGGTTGTTCCCTATCTATCCTAATTGCCTATCCTACCTCATTTTTTGGGTTGTTTCCTACCTATCCTACCTCATTTTTTGGGTTGTTTCCTACTTATCCTACCTCATCTATTTCACATTGCAGCTCCGTGCAGGTCATTACATCGCACTTGGTGGTCCTTTCTAGTTTCATTTCCTTCCATATTTAGTATCATTTGAGGAGATTTGGATCAGTCAGTGCTCCATAGTTCAAGGTAGATTGTTGCTCACTATTTGGGTAGCAAGTAGTTAATTTGTTAATGCTCAATTGATGCTTATGGGGCAATTTTGTGATGCCTAAATGATGTATTGATGCTCAAGAAAGCCTTTTGGATCAAATAGAGCTTGTTTAGCCTGACATTTTTAAGGGTTTTTACTATAATACCCTATGGATAGTAAGCATACATAGTGAATGCTTACAAATGCTTTGGGAATGCTACATGGATGTATTGATGCTTGGCATTGATTATTATTCCCAAATATTCTTATGTTGAGCTCTAAGCTTTGTATTTGAGCTTTGGATGATACGTATTTGTAGTGGCTACCTGCTTTGGAGCTTTATGGGTTACAAGCTTGGTCATTTATGCTATGCATATAGTCTCGGATATATTGATTCATATCAGCGAGCACTTGGATGTTATGAGACACATGCATTGAGATTTGGTTTTCTCTTGGACATTTCATATTTGCTTATGTGGGAGCACTTTGATATTGTTCATTGCAAAGCTTGGTTGATTCAAGATAGTGGGAGTCTTGTGCCTATGTATATATGCTTAGTTGGTTTTGGTTTATACTACCCTTGTATACATTGATGATTATTGGCCGATTTAGCTTTGGTTTGTACACCTAGTACTTCCTCCTATTATATGGGTTTGTTAGCTTTGGATACACACTTGGTTATGTACTTGAGATTCACTATTCATATGCAATGAGTTAGTTGTAGATTGGTGGATCTCTGTTGCTTTTGGAGATCTTATGCACAATTGGCTTATGTACACGCTACTCTTTTGCTTTGGCTTGCATCTGTGTATTTGACATCTTGGGGTTTCTAAAATCATTTGATACCTTGGTGATTTATGCATTTTCTTGCACTACTAGTTGCATTTTATATCTAGGTTGCTACCTAGATATCCTTGGCAATGGGAACTTTGTATTTTTGAACTTTTGCCTACAATTATACTATAATCTTGTGGAAAACCATGTTGAAATTTAATTTTTAATAGTTTCTTTGAGAGCAAACACTTGTATTGCATAGTCTATGCTTCCTGCTTGTGGATAACAGTGTATTGACTCTGCACTCCTCTTGTTGTACACTTCTTGGCTCAATTTTGGGATTGATTTACTATTTTTACAGCAACATGTATTCTCTTGGTTGGCACATAATGGTAGGTGTTTCAAATTCTTCCAATGATAGTGCTATCTTTAACATAGAGAATTTGGATGACAATAACTTTCGGTGTTGGAAGACCTAGATTTGGTAGGTATTGCTATAAAAGAAACAAGTTATGCCATTGAAAACCAACATAATAAGGCCAAAAGATTGGCATAGACATGATTGGGATGAGCTTTATCTAACTAGGTGGTTCACTATTAATATTCGTATATCTTGAACTTGCCATCTCAACACTCCCTCTCAAGCTCAATTGTATCTTTGTAACTCCAAGTAAGCTTCACAACACCATATTGGAGAATATGGGAATTTCCCATAAGTTTGGGACACGTGGTCAAATCTTTGGATTTGTCATAACTTGAACACTATAACTCCAAATCGAGTGCTCTATAGCTCAATAGATTCCATTTTTCAAGCGCTTTCCAATGATAGGTCACATCATATGGTTTTGAGAAACTTATGGGCATGCTATCCGGGTGCCACCTTTTTAGTATTCAGAAAATGGGAATTGGGAGATTCCCAAACTCACTGACACTTTTTGAAGCTTCTCTATACCCAATGCCTTTGTGAAAATGTTAGCTATTTGATCCTATGTGCTGACATATACCAAGAGGATCTCTCCTGCAAATACATTCTCTCTCACAAAATGGTAAT
Organism: Lygodium microphyllum; assembly: GCF_053477565.2. Classification (NCBI taxonomy): domain Eukaryota; kingdom Viridiplantae; phylum Streptophyta; class Polypodiopsida; order Schizaeales; family Lygodiaceae; genus Lygodium; species Lygodium microphyllum. The sequence goes on from NC_141162.1 coordinate 81,061,697, forward strand.
GCACCTCAATGTGTTTTGTCCTAACATGGAACACTAGGTTCCTAGCTAATTGTATAATGCTCATGTTGTTATAATGAATGACAACTAAACCATCTTCCTGCACATCCAAATTACCCAATAACTTTTGCAGTCATACCACCTCACATACTACCATCACAACACCTTTTTTTAAAACTCAATAAAGGAATCATTGGTTGTTTTTTGTTGCTCCAACTAACTGCACTACTAAGAGAAAATATGAATCTACTCATAGATCCTCGATCAAATTTGCTATAGGCCCACTCTACATCTATATACCCAACACTTGTATATCCTTACCTACCTCATTAAAAAGTCCATAATGCAAGGTGGACTACATATCTCAATATGCATTTGATTGCATCCAAATGAGGATTTTTAGGTGCCTGTATAAATTGACTCACAAGTTCAATAACATAGCTCAAGTCTAGCATTATAGTAGTCATATAGATCAAACTCCATACTATCTTCCTAGACACAGTAGGGTCTTCTATCTCATCCCCAACATTAGCACTTAACCTTACATTTTGCTCCAATGGCACTGAAAGAGGATTATATGCTATCATACCATACTTGGATAATGTATTCAAGCCATATTGCCTTTGAGACAGCCATATACCATCAGCACATCCAATCACCTCAATGCCACAGAAGTACCTTACCTCACCGGAATCCTTCATCTCAAACTTTTGCTTCGAAAGGCGCTTGCCATTAGCAATCCCTCTACTATCACTATCACTTGTAATAATCAAGTCATCCACATAAATGACTATGACTATAGTGCACCTTTTTTAACTTGCACACATATGTGGGATGCTCTAAATCCTCATAACCTATTAGTTGCTCCATATACACCTCTTCTTGCAAATCCTCATGCAAGAAGAATTCTTTACATCCATTTGTTGTAAAATCCAAGCTTTGATTGCTACCAAAGCAATCACACATCTAATAGTTGCCATCCTAGCACCAGGATTGAATGTCTCTTCATAATCTATGCTATATGTTTGTGCATAGCATTTCACAACTAGCGTGGTTTTATATATGCTAAAACTGGACCTTATACATTATGCTTTATTTTATAGACCCATTTACAACCAATAACTTTCTTATCCTTAGGCAATGCTACTAGATTCACATCATGTTAACCTCTAATGCAGCCATCTCCTTATCAATTGATGGGCATGGCCAACTGCCTTCTCAAAATAAGTGGGCTCAACATCCTCAACTATCTTTATCATATAATAATAACGGTGAGCTATATAACCCTCAAAACCAAATCTTCTAATAGGGTATCTCACCATGCTAGGACCTGGGTATCACTATATTACTCAATGGATCCTTTACATTACCATATGCTCTCTATACACCTAGTATTTTAAGTGAAGGAATACCAAGCTCATCATCCAAACTCTGAACCACCAGAGTCTCCATCAAGAACACATGACTAGTAAATGTATTATTACCATCTAACACTTTTTTCTTCCCTTTGTCATTACTTACAACACTAGTAGATGCACATGAATATGTGGTCCCAGGACTATAAATCTACTATCAAATGATGTCTCTAGTCCCATGATTCCTTTTTTTTTTGCACATGATTATCATAATCATCAACATTATCCAATGTATCTCCACTAGATGCATACCAACTACTCATCTCTCATAAAAATAACATCCCTGCTCACCAGAAACTCACCACTAATAGGGTTATAATAATGATACCCTTTTTTCCCAGTAGAGTATCCATTAAGAATATATTTTTAAGACTTGGGGTCCGATTTCTTAACTCATTAGTCATATGAATATATTCAATACAACCAAACACTTTCAAGTGTGATACATTAGGTTTCTTGTCTGTAAGACATTCTTTAAGAGTCACATCATGAATTGTAGTAGTAGGAGACTTGTTCATAATGTAGACAATATTATGAAAAACCTCAGACAAAAAATGCTTGGGCATATTCTTTACAGCCACCATCAATATCCATGCAACTTTTGCAACATGTCTACTTTTTCTTTCTACAATTCCATTTTGTTGTGGGCTATACTTACATATAAATTGTCACTTTATCCCATAAGAACTCAAAAAATAATTGAACCCATTAGGGAGACATTGTCTTCCTTTGTCTAACCTCACTTTCAAGCATGTTTTTATTTAAAAAATAACCATGATAGTTTTGAAGTGCTCAAACACTTCACTCTTTTCCTTCATGAAATATACTTAGAGTTTCCTAAAGCAATCATCAATGAATGTAACAAAATACATGCTATCAACAAAGATACATTCTAGATAGATCCCCAAACATCTATATACACAACACTAAGTATATTGTTACTTATATCTTTGTCATGTAAAAACACTTGCTTGCCTACTTTCAAATTAACATGCTTCACAAACTTCATGTAATTTTGTAACTCTGAATGTAGCCAAGCCTATAACCAACCCTTTGGATTTCATTAACTTTAGTCTTTGTAGATTTGCATTTCCAATATGTTTTGTGCCATTTTTCAATGTCTACAACTATACCTTTACCTTTAGCGTATATTGCAATATTTATAGTAGGGATTCCAGCATATCCAAAGTAAACATGCAACCAACTTTGCTTCCTTTTGCAACAATGGAGCAACAACTAACTTGCACTTATTGTTTAAATCTTCAACAAAATGGGCCTTTGCATTGCAGCTTCGTGATTTTTGCTTGCTTTTTGAGTACTTTAGTGATGAGGGGTGTTGCATGTCTTCTCAAAGAATGCAAACTTTTTCTTTTTGGCAAAAATCTTATTTTCTCGAAGAATTTCCAAGACATTCCACAAATGCCATGGATGATCTTCATTTGTCTTGGAATAAGTGAGAATATCATCAAATAAATGTGAGGACAAATTCATCTAGATATGTCTAGATATGGCTAGAAAATATATTAGACTAGCCTATTAAATGTAGCAAGAGCATTGGTCATTCCAAAAGACATTACGGTGGTTTCTTAAATGGACATAGTGTTGAAGGACATCTTTGGTATGTCTTCATTCTTTATCCGGATTCGAATATCTAGACCTTAAATCAATCTTAGAAAAGATTACTTCCCCTTGTAGTCAATCTAGTAGTTAATTGATCCAACGAATGGGATATTATTCTTGATGGTGACTTGATTTAATCCCCTATAATCGATACATAGTCTGAGGGTCCCATCCGCCTATTTTTTGAGACCTAGACATGTGTAAACTTGTCGAATCTTATACAAGGTCTAGAAGTTATCCTAAGGTTATATTGTATCTTGTTAGACTTGTCAATCCCCTAGAGACTTTTCTAAATCATTAATTTTATTGTGTAATTTGATGGACCAAGGAGATGAACGAATGCCTAAGTAGAACCAGTAGTTCTACAAGGTGCTTCACAAATATTGAAAAGGTACACAATGCTAGTGTCAAAGGACACTTCATGGTAAGTGTGAATGGTATCTAGTTTCAAGCATGGTCAATATGCTACAGATGTCCAACAATCCACCAACACAAGCGGTATGAATCACAACGAGAGAACTTAACCAGTTGATCAATGCTTGAAGTGTGAAGGAGAAGGTGTGAATGGATTGGTTTTGGAGAGGTGTAGGTGTGAATAAGTAAGAGTGGGAGAGAGAGGATGAGCTGGTGTGAATGATCTTTAAGGGCTAGGCATTTAACCTTATTATTAGCCTTTGGAAAAAAAAGAAATAAAGATAATGCCTACCTTGTGGCTTGCCTCGCTGCCCTCAAAACTCCATCTATCCCTTCTGTTGTGTCATCGACGTCCTCTGTCTTCCCTTCTCTGGAAACCCTAGCACATCAAAAACCTTGACAAGCACTGATGGTGTTGTTAAATCAGATATCTCTGCACCTAAGGATGCCAATACGGTTGGTTTTGGATCAGTTGAATACTCTAGCATAGATGTTGTGGAAAAAATGCTTGTTTCAGGAAATGAAGAAGAAGCCGCATCAAGCCTAAAAGATGGTACAACCAATGGCGATCTGTCTAACAATCCAACCGTGAGTGTTGTCACTCGCAGAGAAGCTTGATTCCAAATGCTTGGCAAGCACCTCCACGTCACTGATTTAGGTGCTCCATCACTTTGAATTGTTTGCGAGCCAAGAGATAGTAGGTGGCTTGGAGAAAGGCCAACAAAGAAAGGGAGACAAGAGGCCTGCTAATGATTGCTTAAAGCTTACTGTGTGTTTCAAAGAAGATGGGTGGATTTTAAGTGAAGAGAAGGATGAGAAGGATATGAGATGAAGAATATGCCTAAGGTATGGATATGGTAGAGGGCCTTAAGGTAGGTTCAACTCCTACTATCCATTCATAATAAAACAAGGCTTTAAAGGATGACTCTACTCTAATGAAACTAGTCATAGCTCACCATGGCTTTGATACCGTGTTGAGAGACACGAATCTAGAGCTATGCTAACTATGGCGGATAGAGGTTATAGAGATAAAACATGATTGAGATAAAGAGTTGTTACTCAAGTGAATTAGGTTCCAAGATAGATTAGCTTGGATTCATAAACACAATCTTGAGTGATACAGAATGATAGTACTATTTCTTGAAATGAGTGTCAAGTACATGCTTATATAGCTTTTGGATAGTTCCACTCTTCCTCATTGTGCTTATGGGATTTTGGACATCTCTTCCTAGAGCTTCTAGAGCATACATCTTTGTCACATCTCTCATACAAAGCCACTTATGGGCACACATCCAGCCTCTATGGGCATACATACCAAGCATCATTTGCTATTTTCAACACGTTTCAGTGTTTCTTGCTATGGCTCTGAGAACCAACCTGGGATGAATATGTCTTTAAGGAATTTGAGCAGCTTTGTGATGAGAGGGGTATTATTTATTGCTCCATACACCCCACCCCAGAATGGTGTTACGGAGCACATGAATATGCCTATTTAGAAAAGAGTTTGTAATATACTTAGTTAAGGGGATGAATATGTCTTTAAGGCATTTTAGCAGATTTGTGATGAGAGGGGTATTATTGATTGCTCCATACACCCCACCCTGAAAATGGTGTTGTAGAGCACATGTATGACTATTTAGAAAAGAGTTCGTAATATGTCTAGTCAAGCAAGCTTACCATAGTATTGTTGGGCTGAGGAAGGTACTACTATTGTTCATCTCATTAAAAGATCCCCATGCTTTGCTCTTGGTGGTAGAAATACAAAGGAGGTATGGTCTAGTAAACCTCCCTCGTATGAATGTATGCAAGTCTTTGGATGTGGGACTTTTTACCATTGTGATGTGCTCGCCCGAGCTAATTTCTTGTTGGCATGTTCTTAGTAGTCCATTGAGAGATAACCTAGGCAACACCGTCTGGGACTCTGTGGAATACCTTGAAGTTTGCTGTCTAGGCCCTCTTGAGTCTACCCTGTAGTGGAAGTTTCCAGCCGTTCCCATAAGGATCGACTTGAGTTTTGGGTTCCTAATAGTGGTCAAGTCACCTATCGGTTAACTACTAGTATTAGAATTTTGAGATCTCACTTCTCATGGGATCACTCAAACTGAGGCGGATTTGCATTGCATTAGTTTAAAGAGAATGGGAGATGAAGGGAGTGCAACATGTAAGGCAAAATCCCATTTTGGCCCCCTAGAACGATGCATGTTAGGTTTTTTCCTAATATCTAGTGGCCATTCATTTTTCCTATTTACTAGCACAAATCTCTCACCTAACCGAGAACACCTAGCCATAGGTCTGGACTCCCCGTCGAGGATCCATCCACCCGCTTTCCTTAATAGAGTATTTTTAATTATCTAATTACCTTCCATGACATATAAAAATAGCTTCTTTGATTCTTTCCTGGCACAGACTCATTACACATTTTTATTTCATGACACAAAAACATTGTAGAGCAATTCTTTCTCAATCAATTCCTTTAAGAAAAATATCTTTTTACAATGCTTCCTATCATGACTGGACATAATATCAACACGAATGTATTATTCCTATCCAAGTTAGGAATTATTATTCCTAACTAGTCAATGTATTATTCCTATCCCTTGACTAGTATCAAGGCTCCCAGAATAATATCTGGGCTCGAAGGGTAATTGATAGTTTGTAAGAGTTTAAGGAATTTGTGACCAAAGCGTCGTAGTATCCTCAACTCCTCTTGTGTCCAACTAGAATTCCCTATGACAAGACCTTTCGTGTTGTGACCGGTTCATACTCACTGACACAAAAACAAAAATCCCTTGGAGTAGGTTTTATTCACATTGAACTTGGGGAGGTATAGCATCATTAGGGAACAGTGCCTTAGTCGACGATCTATGCCCTATTGTCCATTCTTTATCTTGATAATTGTAAGAAAATTCAGAATCTAATTTACAACCACAAACAACTTACTTCAAATGTAACACACACAACAATTTTAATGAATTTCCTTCCAAGGCAACCCTTTTCCTAGAATGACAATATTAGGGTTAAACTTAATGTAAGTGGCAATATCTTCCAGTAATCCTCTCAATTTACTCTTCACCTTGGGATCTAGCCCAAGATAACTTTTAACAAGATGCAATTTTAAAAGCTTTTTTTAAGATGCAAAATTTTAAGCTTTTTTAAGATGCAAACTTTTAATAAGATGTAAATTTTAAAGATAACTTTTAATTATATGCAAAATCTACTTTTACTACTATCACAGATGCAAATTTCCTTTACTAGTTTGTGAGATAATGATCTATTTATCGTATTTAATATTTAAAATAATAGTCAAATATGGTACATGGGGATTTATGGTGAGTGCTTGGTTGTTGGTATTTGCAGTCTCGCTTGTAGTTCTGGTACACTTGCCATTTCATTTATAGTGGTCTTACCCACAACATTATTATTAGCTCCTGCTTCCATGGTCTTTGTAAATTTTCTCTTTGAGGCCATGGTATTTGATCAACAAACTATAGAGAAAAAATTGATAATAGAGCTGCAGGTCGTCTTGATTTGATCAATAAAGATGGCGACAATAGGAATTGAGAAGAATTCAGGTAGGGTCTCGATTCTACAAGAGAATGAAGGTAGAAGTGATGGAATTCAATTTAAAAAGGTGGCAGAGTATCCCCCTTGTCTTTGTGATAAGAATTATCTCTCTTGCTCTCCTCTTGCCTCTCTTTCTCTTGCTCCTCTCTCTTGGTTTGAGAAGAGTCTCTTCCCTTGATTCAAGGTAATATTCTCTATGGCTTCTCATGCCTCATGTTTATAATTTAATTGAAGGGAGGGGGTCTTTATGAGTCACGACTAAGAAGAGGAGTTCTTTATGGAGGGTAACTTGCCAACCCAACTATGTGGAAGCTTTCGAGATGTAATATGATTGTTAACCCTCAAACGAACAAAGGTGAAAAATCCGGAAAAGCTAAAGCAGAAGACAAAGACAAAGGCCAAGGCAAAGAGAAACGGAAGACAAAGACGCACAAGGAGAAGAGTTCTAAATAAGGGAGAAAGGTGCACAAGGAAAAGCGCAAGTCAAAACTTTTGTAAAAGAGCACAATCGCATCATAGTTTAATTCAAGGAGTGCCGGGCTCTCACCCGTGCAATTTGTAAATGTAGATGGGTGGTGGAAAGGAAGCTAGGAAGATAGGAGGACAATGGGAAAAAGGGCCTAGGCTATGGCCGGCCATGTAAAAAAGGGGAAAAGGGGATGACTGCCCAAAAGGGATTTAGGGTTTTGTATATAAAGTTGAAAAGTGAATGAGAAGCTCATTCTTGTGTGTGGCCAAAAGTAGCTCTCTTCTTCTTCTTCTTCTTCTTCTTCTTGTTCGTGCTTGCTTGAGCTTGTGCTTGAGAGAGGGAGTGTGAGAGTGTGAGGGAGTGAGTGTGTGAGGGTGAGGGACTGAGGAGGAGAAGCTCTCCATCTTCTCCTCTCTTCTTCTCTTCTCTTCTCTTCTCTTGTCTTGCTCGCGGCAATGGAGCTTGGAGCGTGGAGCTTGAGGATCGAGCTTGCTTGAAGCTTGCACTTGGATCGTGGAGCTATCGGAGTGCGCGGGGGAGGAGGTAACTCGAACGGCACGGAGGTAAGCTCACTACACCCGTAGATATGGATGGCGCATCGGTTATGTGAGAGGTAGCCATTAGTGCTCGGCTTGGAATGCTTGAAACAATAAGCGATCCGTGGGTCTTGGCGGTTGAGTGAAAGCTCCCACATTTTGGTTCTGTTGCCGGGAGAAACGGATTCAAGCCTTGAGCGCTTGCGTGCTTCGAATCGAGCATTGGAGTAGGGTTTCCCCCGAACCGGTGCTTGAGATAGGTAGGAAGCGAGGGGGTTGAAGATGGTATTCGATCTCCTTGGCAAGTAGGTTTGTTGTTTTTCTTGAGATTTATGTTGTGAGATGGAGTAGTGTAGGTATTTACTTTGTGATTTGGATGCATTAGAGTAGGAGAAAACAAAGAAAAATAAAGAAAATAAGCATTAGGGTTACTGTTGCAAAACAGCGCAAGAATCGTGCAAAAGTGGTAAAAAATTTACTTGTGATGCCTAAGGTCGGTAAGTGAGTTATTGGGGGTGCAAATACCATACCCGAAAGAGGGTATAAGGGCCAGAAGTGGCAAGAAAGGCCACATTGCGCATTGCAGGATTTCAGGAGAGCAGGAGAGAAGAGGAAAGCTTGGCGAGGAAATCCGCTTCAATCTTGGTATCAGGGAGATCTTCGGCTCGCCCAGGTAATTCTACACCTCCCCCTACAGTAGTAGGACTGATCTGGAGTTGCACAATAAGGGGGAAGACCCCCAGCGCCCTGCATGTTGAATTTTGTGAGCTACGGCAAAAACACGTGCATCGTTCGGCGCGTCCGAGTCACGTCGAGTCTGGTCCGAGGCCCAGACTCGGCCCTCGGACCACCCAGCCCACTCGGCCAAACCCTAGTCGGCCTTGGACCGTTCGAGGCAACCCGTTCGGCCGTCCGAGTCAAAACTTTTTGCCACGTGGCACATTTGTCCTCGGCCCGCCCGAACGACCCGTTCGAGCCTCAAATTCGGCCCTCGACCACGTCCCACATTCGGCCCTCAATCCAAGTGCCTCGGCCCGTCCGAGTGACCTCGTCCGAATTCGTCTGAATCGTCCGAACTTAGCCCTCGGCCCATGCGCCTCGGCCCGTCCGAGTGACCCACTTGGGCCCTGCAATTCGGACCTGTTAGGCCGAATTTAGATTTTCTCAAAGTTTAACCTGAAGACAATGGAATAGACCGAGAAACCATACAAAGCCGACACCATATCATGGATCGATCACTGGGCTAAAATTTAGAGCACGTAGTTCAAAATTTGGCTATAAACAATGCTCCAAATTGTGCATGGCCCCCTCCGCACCTCCCCCAAGTAGGTTGGAGGGAAAACACGCGCCGTGACAGGTCCTCCAAATTGGACTCCAGTATAGTAATGGCTCTACACGAGCATGGATTCTCACTTGCAAAAAAGCAACCAAAAGCCCATACCCAAACAGAGAGAAACAGAGACCCTAGAACATCAATGGGCAAATCTAGCCATCAAGGGCAAAAAGGCCACACCACAAGGACACAAAGATATTGTGCTCGGACCATGTCTGGTCAGAGTGAAATGCAACATCAGCAAGATACAAATGCCAAGATGACTAGACATGACACTCTTGATGAGAGATGTACCTTGAGCGACACTGCACAGACAACCCAAGGCATTGGTGGAGAATCCACGTCTGGTCATGCGAGTGGGGACTCAAGGGTATTTGTTAGAAGGCTTAAATTTATAAGCCAAGACCCGGAAGATGAAGACATAGTACCACCGACTTATCTTAGGGTCAAACTCACCGCGAAAAGAGAGCATACTATTGATGCTCTGATTGATGAAGGAGCAGATTTTAACATCTTGACCTATGAATCATGGACCCTACTAGGCCAACCAGAGCTCACACTGACTAGTGCAACTCTTAGCCCTTATGGGGGACGCCCACAAGCACTCATAGGGAAGTGCAAAATCCTTGCGACAATTGAAACGGAAAGCTTGCCTATCCTATTTCATGTTCCTCCAAATAGTGCTAGCTGCAGGAAAGAAACCCTCCTAGGAAGACCCTTCAAAAGGGCGACCAAGTGTGAGGCCGACTATGTAGCACAGAGGATACACCTGACACTACCGGGTGTGAGGATAGTCACAACCTTTAGCAAGGGTGACCTCATCAAACCTCGAGGGAAAGGCAAGCAAGGTGCTGACATAACAATCAAGCTTGCTGACGAGAGCAAGGACTTGTTGGAGGAGTTAATACAAGCATAGGTCGAACAACGAGAGCCAGTGAGTGAGGCTAGGCCTGAAAAAAGAAGGTCAAGAGATAATGCCAAGGACGGGCTTTGGACTTACAAATATCGTAGAAGACCCCAAAAGAAGCCCAAGCCTTATAGACGCAGGCATCGATGGAGGGTCAGTACTACGCCGCGATGGATACCCAAAGCGTTGCTGCGTGCTCAAGGGTACTACGCAGGTAACCGATGGATTTGGGTACCAACATCCCTTGCTTACCCGCCTCCATCAGCTGAAGGCCAGAGTGCATCAAAAGCAATGAAGCATAGGAGGAAATCTAAGAGAAACTCTAGGTCTCAAGGCAAGAAACCAGACATGATTGTTCAAAGGAAAGAGCCCCAGCCTAGCATGCTAAATAGACAGATGCCATATGTAGCCATTGAGCATGCACAAAAATCGTTAGTGCCCAAAGAGCCTTTCATTTCCCAAGGGGAGAACAAGCATCATAGGCACAACATTGCTCAAGGCAAGGTTGATCACTCAACAAAGAAAATGGCAGAATCATCTAATAGCCTCGAGCAAATCATTCTGCCAGTGCCAAGTCCACCTAAGAGTCCTAGATCTCCTACATCCTCTTTTTCCAAACGGACACAGGAAGCACAACAGCGGTTGTCAAGGGAAACTACTCAATTCCAATCTCTATCTCCATCTAAGCTTCCAAATGTCCAAGAGGTGGGACATGACGCCATCTGTAGCTCTCGACCCAAGGATATGCATGAGCAACCTAATGTGACTAGATCAACTCATGCTCGATCTACACAGATGAGTGCTCAAAGGGAAACAAAAGACACGGCCACTTCCGATCGCCCTAGGGACTTGACACCGCAATCTACCAAGGGTAGCCAGCCCACTAAACTAGCTGCTACTACTTCCAATCAGGGATCACAGCAGTCACAGCCCTTGGCTATGACAATGCCCCTTGTGGAATGTGTCCTTAGTAGTTTACCTGTGGAGGAGGTGTCGCAACCAAATCCCTCGACAACTCCAGTACTTTCAAAGTGCCTAAAGCCTAAGCTGGAGGAGTTAAACACAAGGGAGTTGACTGAAGGGCCAGACTCTCCGAAAAGGGAGGCAGTTGTGCCCCCACAGCCTGGTAAGGCTATTCAGCAGGCCATGGCTATGTCCCATAAGGACATACTAGAGAGAGAGAATGCTGAGGCCCAACCAACCACGTCAACGGTTGACCTAGTCCAGGGTCCTGAGTCATTGAGAGATGCACCTTCACTGACCAAGAAGAAGAGGAGAAAACAATGAAGACAACAACAATCACAGGTGGTTGTGGATCCCAAGAACATTGACACCAAGAGCGCTGGATCCCAAGAACATTGACACCAACAACAATCACAGGTGGTTGTGGATCCCAAGAACATTGACACCAAGAACATTGACACCTCCACCCACCAGTGAGCCCACTGATGCCTCTCCTAATAGCGGTGAAACCTCAGACACATTCGTGTGTTCTGAAAAATCAAAGCAGCTGTTACCATCAATAGTTGCTTGCAACACTCAATCCACCGACAACGGAACTCGCATTGACCAATCAAGAGTGGATACAACGTCGTCACAACAGGGTGACAAATCTATACTAGTCACATCCGAGAAGAACCATGACAAAATAGTAGCAAAACCTTAGGAGAAATGTGAGAACCCCAAGAGCATAAGAAATCCTAGCGTTGACCAATCTTGCTCATCTAGGCCTGAGCCCCTAGCCATGCTAAAGCCTAAGGAAACTCTTAGAACTTTGCATGAGATAGTAATCGAGCAAGCCCTCGTTGAACATAGAAGTGTCACAGAATGTTTAACTGAGTTGGATGCTAAGCTCAAAGTGGTCGCACGTGACTACGTCCTTCCGGACATGGGCACAATCCCCAAGGAGCAGCTTGGAGATTACTTGCCCTTTCCTCTATCCTGGGAAGAGCAAGAACATCTTAACGAGCACTACGACAGGCTCCTGCATGAACGCATGTGACTCATCTCTGACGAGGAGGCTGATGAACTGCGCTTAACCGTCACGTTCAACGAAGTGCTCTGTCGACCGAATCTCGTAGACATAGAGCAACTTAAGCGATTGTCAGTAGGCCAAAGTCAATTTGAGCAACGTTGGTGCGAAAGCCGTGTTGTAATGGCCGAACTAGGGGCTCAGATCATGACAATATCTGAGGAGCGATTGGCCAAATGGCGATCCCAAAGGGACCCAACCTATGTGGTACCAACTTCCCTTCGAGTGCTGATTGCCATTCGGGGTACGGACTTAGCTGGAATTAGCCAAGAGAATGCTCTGTTTGATAAGGTTCTCACTGAGGAGGAGTTACATATTGCTAGTAGACTCGGACAAGGTTCCATGCTACTCGATGTGGCAAAATATCTATCGGTATTGAGTAAGCTGCCACGAATACTAGATGCGTGTGCCACGCTCCAGTACAATCCTGAGTTCTACAATTGGTTTCTATCCTCGTGAGGTGACATGGATTCGTATATGTATAGATGTATATATAAACAAGGATTTTTGTGTCACCCTGTATAGATACTATCAACACACACAAGCAATGATAGTCAAACGCAAGGAGAAGAGTTGGGTTTGACAGGCTAAGCTCCTCAGGTCCTCCTCTCATCACACTTTTAAAAGTCATGTGACCATTCCCACCTCCAGGTGAAGGGCATGCAACCCTCATTACCGCCATAGGAAGCCTTGACCAACGACTCTGATGGTGTAGATGGGGTACTGTCCCTTTCTATACACCTTTCCCCCTTTCTGGTCTATCCTTTCGAGGAGGAGCCCTGCCTAAATCCATGACCGCCAGCCGACGTAACTCGGTATGAACCAAGATTGGCTAATTGTAGGAGGCTAAATATACATCACGGGGGCCATCCCTCAACAACAAGCACTGCATGCCCCACCCCTCCCCTTCTCATCCTATGCACTTGATAACCTGCACTATAATCCCTTACATATGAATGGTCTTATCATGTAACAAATCCTAATCCTTGATTCGCATCTTACAGGCCCCCCGCGAGGAAAACATGGAGAACCAAGGGCAGCTAACTTGCAAGAACACTCTTCGCAGCCGATGGGAACATGTAGCACACGCCCCTCCACCGGTGCGCTACGTGCCCACTCTTAAAAGGTACGCCAAGAAACGTGGCCCCAAGCAATACCGCCCCCGGACGAAGGCCGAAGAATCCGCGGGCCAAGGGAGCGGACGCTCAGGGAGGTACACAAAATGTGGCAACGCCAGTTGCACAGACCCCCAACGCACGCTCGGGCACCAGGTGCTCACGAAGTGACAAGGCGACCAGGGATAGGGCAGAATTTAATGAATTGTTTAAAGACATTCTAGAAACGGTAGCAGCCCGGGACTACGCCATTCATGTCCCGACCGACATGTTCCCTGCCAACCCTCTCGGGAGCCTCGCACTAGCACCGCCCCAGTCACCTAGCCAACCGGACTCACTCCGCCTCGTACCTATCGACTAAATCCCTATGATGTACAAGTAGCTCGACAAGTTAGCATGCCAGAACATTTTGTTTTTTGATGAGTAAAGGGCAAGATCCCCACTTGTACACATTCCCATTACTTCTTGTTAATGTATGCGACCTTAAGAAGCAATGAAATAGGCATCCCAATAAACATCATAGAATTTTGAAAAATTATGTCTTATCATGATTGCATTTATTCGATGCACTTAACACAAGCGAGCATATACTCTCACGAAGTGACAAGTGGATGCAGGATAATACAAGTCCTTATGCGAAAGTGTTCAATGCCCGATCACCGAAAGACCATTGACCCCACAAAGAGCCGCGACAAAGCCACACTGCCGAAAGCGAAAATCACCCTTGCCGACCACCCACATCGCATGGCCCAACGCACATTCATGGACCACGCTCCCTTTTTGGGTCAAGCTCTATAGTTGGCCCACGGTAGTCGTTACCTCAATTGTACCAGCATCGCGTGTGTCGCAAGGAGGTTCGCAATATCTCAAGTGTATATCCCCATCTCAACAACTGCTTCTCTAAACGAGGCTAGGGTAGAATCATCACTGTAATATCCATTTCTTGAGCCTTCGAAGCTTGACATTTTCCAACCCATTGAAAGGCTGCTAGCCTCAATATATTGTAGTGGTTGTACTCAGGCAAGTCCAAAAGAGAGAAAAAAAAAAGGAGAACAGAACGAAAGAATGAAAGAAAGAAAAAAGCACAAGAAAAAGAAACAAAAATAAAGAAAGAAAGAAAAAAAAAAGAGAAAAAAAGAAAAGAAAAAGTACCCACGATCACAACATGGCACCCAGGGGTCCTCAAATTAGGTACGTCCAGTGACCTTGGTCGACTGGCTCCGTCCCTAGTCCCCTCGCCCTTTAGCATCACCCACAATTGTTCAGGGCACATCAAGGGCAGGACATACCTAGGGAGCTTGTCTCGCCTATGGTTAGACCTGTCACCCTGACCCACTTGCACAATTCTCTCTTGCACTCTGCCTTAGTACCATTGCAATCAGTGGTGGTAAGCACCGCACGATTGGCCATGAAAAGTACACCGTCCTCATCAAGCGAGTCCAATAGCTTCCAGCTACCAAAAGTGCGGTGTTCCTGTCTTCACTTATGATACGTCGTGCAGTCACAATGCAAAGGATGTCTCATATACCTTCCTGTACTTCTTCTCACCATGGACAACTTTGCTTCATCCACGCATTGTTACGAGAAACTAGCCCGCGGTCTTCTAACTGCGTAATATCTAAGTATGCACGAGCACTCACATAATATATGCACCGAAGTATCTACACAGTTTGGGTCCTCAAGTGCAGGACAATACTCTCAGCTTGCTTAGAGTTCGACCTATCTCCCAAACTTATCAAACTGTGTCTTGTGCACAATAAGAAGGCTAGCACTACCCCTTAGGGAGAGACCACATGAGAGGTTTTCAATTGCAGGTATTGAAGACTCCCACGAAGGTGTCGTTCGCTCTTCATCAACACTCAACTCTGAATTCCTATCCTTATCACCCTGTAAGCCTGCCAAGAATCAGCATGTACAGAAGCCCCAACACACTGCCACTTGTACTCCATCAGTGCAACCCCCCAAAGAATAGCCCTACCACCAACTCCCATTGCCCGACCACCTACCACTCAACCCACCAATATGCCCCCAATGACCTTTCTCCCCACCACTATCAACACTCCGCCAAGGTAACCACAGACGTCCTTGCCACCCACGTCTTCGGTACATGCTAAACGCTTGCTACCTACGACGATGAGTGCCATGGGATTGGCACTCGTCTAGGAGGGGGGTAATGTTAACCCTCAAACGAACAAAGGTGAAAAATCCGGAAAAGCTAAAGCAGAAGACAAAGACAAAGGCCAAGGCAAAGAGAAACGGAAGACAAAGACGCACAAGGAGAAGAGTCCTAAATAAGGAAGAAAGGCGCACAAGAAAAAGCGCAAGTCAAAACTTTTGTAAAAGAGCGCAATCGCATCATAGTTTAATTCAAGGAGTGCCGGGCTCTCACCCGTGCAATTTGTAAATGTAGATGGGTGGTGGAAAGGAAGCTAGGAAGATAGGAGGACAATGGAAAAAAGGGCCTAGGCTATGGTCGGCCATGTAAAAAAGGGGAAAAGGGTATGACCGCCCAAAAGGGATTTAGGGTTTTGTATATAAAGTTGAAAAGTGAATGAGAAGCTCATTCTTGTGTGTGGCCAAAAGTAGCTCTCTTCTTCTTCTTCTTCTTCTTGTTCGTGCTTGCTTGAGCTTGTGCTTGAGAGAGGGAGTGTGAGAGTGTGAGGGAGTGAGTGTGTGAGGGTGAGGGACCGAGGAGGAGAAGCTCTCCATCTTCTCCTCTCTTCTTCTCTTCTCTTCTCTTGTCTTATCTTGCTTGCGGCAATGGAGCTTGGAGCGTGGAGCTTGAGGATTGAGCTTGCTTGAAGCTTGCACTTGGATCGTGGAGCTACCGGAGTACGCGGGGGAGGAGGTAACTCGAACGGCACGGAGGTAAGCTCACTACACCCGTAGATATGGATGGCGCATCGGTTATGTGAGAGGTAGCCATTAGTGCTCGGCTTGGAACGCTTGAAACAATAAGCGGTCCATGGGTCTTGGCGGTTGAGTGAAAGCTCCCACAATGATGCTGGTGATCTATTCTTTGAGGTCCAAAGAGGCTACCAAAGATGCCATGATTGATTCACTTGGCTTTTGGGTGATCTTCCTTCAATTTGGGCCTCTTGTTGAACCGAGAAAAGGGGGAGATTGTTGGGGTCTTTTGCTGAGATAGGAAATGGAGATTTGATGCTTTCTTTTTGTCTTTTAGATTCTCAATTTTGGAGAGGGGAGGAAGATGGCAATGAATTCCAAGAATTGGGGGGGGGGGGGGGTGCAATCTGCTCATTGTTTTTTCCTCCTCTCTAAGCTTTTAAAAGCTTAAAGTTTTTTTTTCTTTGCTTTAATCTCCCTCAAGTCAAGTTTTGACTTGCTTGACTTGCCCAAGTCTTTTAACTCGTCTAGTCAAATTCAGACTTAACTAGCCATAATGGCCATACACATGGCATTTTTTGTGTAGAGGTATTCACAATCATATCAATCTTGAAAGGTGTCAAGGTACATGACATAGATTATTTTATTCGAGACACCGCTTTTGATAGTCTAAGCTCTTCAAAATTAATGTACGAAAAGTCAAGAAGGTCGTAACATCACATCCTCTTCTCCTTAGAGGGATCGAGATATCCTCATCTCGAATGAAAGTGGGGATATTGCTTACATAATGTTTTTTAATAAACCCAGGTGGCATCCTGTTTAGGATAGCCTTTACTAGGTGAAATACTCCGTAAGGGTTTTACTTCTTAGAACCTTCTGTCACTTGTCAAGTATCCTATTTTGTTGAAGTTCAAGGACTCCTTGACTTTACATTGCAAGTTGTTGGTCATTAAGTACATGATTAGGGTTAGGAACATAGGCTTTCAATAGATTGACATGGAATACATTATGTACTTTCAAGTTGTCATGGAGTTGCAACTTATAAGCATTAGGTTCTAGACATTTTAGCACCTTATATGGTCCACAATATCTAGGACTTAGCTTCTTGAATTCCCCTAGAGATAGGGAATTTTTCTTTGGGTGAACTCAAACAAAAACCATGTTAGCTTATTTGAAAATGCATTCTTGTCTTTGTTGATTAGAATATGATTTCTATCAATCCTTGGCAGCTTGAATATCTTGCCTTATAGCGTTTACTTGTTGTTGATCCATTTCTTCCAACATTTGCTTAGATGCTTCTACTCGTAGGATAGGATTAGAAAAACTTAGTGGCATAAGACAACCTTACCTATATAGTACTTGGAAAGGAGTCATTTGAATACTTTGATGATATGATGAATTGTATTCAAATTCCACCAAGGGTAGGTATTGGATCCATTGCATAGGTTCCCTGTTGCAATAAGCTCTTAGTATATCTTCAATAACTTGATTAATCCACTCTGTCTAACCATGAGTTTGGGGATGACAAGCAGTATTGAAGTAGAACTGGGTTCCTAGAGCTTCAAACAAACTCTTCCAAAATTTTGATGTGGAGAGAATCATGATCACTGACGATTCTTTGGGGTAATCTATGTAATTTAAAAATTTCCTTAATGAAAAGTCTGGCGACATTGGAAGCCTTATAATTGGTTTTTATAGGAATAAGGTGTGTAACTTTTGTTAGTATATCAATGATTACCATAATTGAGTTATACCCTCCTTGTACCACAGGTAATCCAACTACGAAGTCTATACTAATATATTCCCATTTCATTTGAGGGATGTCAAGTGGCTAGAGCTAGCATGGCAACTTGACATGTTCAACTTTAATTCACTAGCAGTTTAGGCATTCGGTAACATACTTAAGTACATTACCCTTGAGTCTCTCCTAATAGAATTTTTTTTTGATTGTATTAAGAGTCTTAGCATATTTAGGATGAACCAAAAATGGAGAATCGTGAGCTTTCCAAAGTATTTTCCTCTTCAGCTCTTGACTTACATGAATACACAGTCTTGTCTTGAAATAGACAAGCTCCTCATTTATGGAAAAATTATCATACTTAGACTTAAGTTTTGGATTTGTATTCTTAATGAGGATGTCTCTTAGCATTCTCTGATAGCCTCGATCCTTCACTGCTTCTTCTTTGGACATTTCTATGATAGGATTACTAGGCATTGAAATCATTATGGCAAGAGTACTTGCCCTAGAGGCTTTGTTCAAGATTAGAGTAGTGAGAAATGAGTTATGGCTTAAGTAATCCACAACTACATTCTCCTTGCCTGGTCTATATTTAATCTCAAAATAAAGTTCTAGCAAAATCTTGATCCATTGATGTTGCCTCATGTTGAGTCTGACTGAGTGAAAATCCACTTCAAGCTTTTGTGGTTAGGAAAATTTGTTACCAAGCAAATAATGTCTTCATAATTTGAGGGCATGAATTACAGCAAGTAATTCTAGATCATTCATGGTATAGTTCCTTTCATGGATCTTTAATTTTCTTGAAGCATAGGCTACTAGATATCCTTCATGCATAAATACACATCTAATGCAAGAGAGCTTGAGTTAGTTATGACTTCGAACTTCTCGCTTAGGTTGGCTAGTCTTAAAATAGGGGAGGTTACAAACCATGCTTGAGCTTTTCAAAGCTAGATTTTTTTATAGACATCCATATAATGGTAACTTGCTTCTTGAGTAGATCAACGAGAGGTGCAATGATTGGGGCATAGTCTTTGATGAAGGCTTTATACCAACCCATTAGCCCTAGAAACCCTTACACTTCTTTGACTATTGATGGAGGTGGCCAATCTTGTATGTCGAATCCATTGAAATTTCATCTACTGACACTATGAACCCTAGATATTCAACCCTCTTTTTGAAGAAAGCAAGTTTCTTCTTTTTAGCATATAGCTTGTGAGTTCTCATTGTTTAAAGAATTATTCACACAACAACTATGGTTCATGGTCTTTGTCATTCTTGGAATATGTTAGGATATCATTGAAGAGGAAAATGAAGAAATCATCAAGACAAGGTCTGAAAATGACTTGCATCAATATGTTGAAGGTGGCATAAGCATTTGTTAATCCAAATGACATAACAATAAATTCATAATGATCGTACCTTGTGTTAAAGGCGGTTTTAGGGATGTCTTCCTCCTTGATTCTTATTTGATAGTAGCGAGATTTGAGGTTCTTTGAAAAGATCTTACTTTTTGGAGTCAATCAAGCAACTCGTCTATCCTTGGGATTGGATACTTATTTTTCACTGTCACCTACTTTAACCCATAGTAATCAACAAAAAGGTGGAGTGTTCCATCTTTGTTTTTTTGGAATAGTATCCGAACTCCCATGGTGAATTGCTTGGCCAGGTGTATCCTTGATCTAATAACTATTTGAGTTGTTCTTTTAGCTCAATGGCTTTAGGAATTGACATCCAGTAGGGTCGCTTGGCTATAGGAGCAACACATGGAATGAGTTGGATTTCATGATCTACCTCTCTTATTGGTGTAAGCTCTGTCAAGTCTTCCAAAAAAACATCAAAGTAATCTTTTAGCATCACTATGCTGCTCAACCTTGTTGAGTTTAATTAGATAGATGGGTAATCCTTTTTTTAGTCCTTTCATTATTCGGTGAAGCTTTAGCCAACTAAACTTTAGGGTTTTCTGCTTCTCCCTCAATGGTTACTTGTTCTCCTTCTAAGTTTTGAAATGTAATTTAACCCTTTCCATAATGTATATGGATGTTGTTTGGAATTAACCAATCTATACCCAACATGCATTCATAAGCTTCGAGGTTCATAATCCGGAAACTCATTTTGGAAGAATTGCTACCTAGACTAAATTCTACCTTGCTAGTCAGTTGTGTTGAAAGAACTTCTTTACCATTTGCTATCTCCACAAGAAATCTAGGTGTAGGAGCAATGTTTATGCCTAGCTTTTTCGCACATGTTGGTGATATGAAAGAATAGATACTCCCACAAAAAATTAAAATTCAGAAGGTTTACCTTGATAATTTGTTGGAGTCTAGATCATTGAGAATTGGCAATTTGGACCCTTCTTGTTGAGAGATGTGTACTCTTACTCTTTCCATATCAGTTTCCATTGTAGGGTCTTTATTGTCATGCTAATCGATCTCCTTTAGGATTAGTCCAACAACTTTACCCTTGGCAGCTTGGTTCTATCCTTGAAACTGCCCTTGGTGGTTGTTTGGGCTAGGCTGCTTTGGGCATTGTCTCTTGAAGTGTCTTGGTTCCTTGCAATAAAATCACCTTGGAGTCTCATTAAAGCAACATCCTGTGAATTTAAACAATTTTCATGATCAAATTTTTCTTTGGTAATAATATTCAATAAAGATATTAACTTGCTTAATTGATCTCATTGATCTTGGAAAAGAAGTATGCATTATTCAGTCTTCTTGATAATAATCAATGTTGTACATCAAAATAGGATTTTAATTAGAGTTTGAACTTGTTTCTATCTTTCGGTTGATCCATGGATCTCAGGTAGCTCAACAGATCTTATTGGCGGGAGTTGTGGCATGTACATCCACATTTTGGTATTTAGTGAAAGGGTTTAGATATCCTTCTTTAGTTTTATGATGAGGGTCACTCCCTAGAATAGCAAATCTATTGACCGTGACGAACTTAGTTAGTTCTTCATATACATAATGATTTTTGGCGATCTAGTCGGCCGTTAATATGAAGAATGAGATTTTGTTCATAATCATTAGAGAGAGATAGTTCTACGAGCTTTAAGCTCTCCATCCATTGGATTCTGATCTTGATATAGTCGAGAAGATCATCCCCAATGTAACAATTTGTCCCATATTTCCCTTAATGACATTCAAGATAGGAGGAATAAGGACTGTACATTCTCTCTAAGATAGTCATAGAATTATTTCACTATTCATAATCCAATGAATACATGGTGGATATACACATGGCCCAAAATACAAAGAATTTTTTCCAACTTCATTACCTTGAAATAAATTGTTATTAGTTTTTTAATAGCACTATTTCTACTAGGTTTTTGAAAAATTGCAACAAAATGGGTAATATTTTTCCATTATTCTTAGTTACTAAGGTGACAATCCATTTTGATTACAACAAATGGACAAAAGTAATTACTTACATCAATAGGAAGGGAATACATTATTTGAGTAGCTCAGAGGCTTATTTATTAGTGGTAGAGGATTCCCTATTATAGTCTAGGCATGGCACTATGATGTATCCATTAAATTCTAATTAGGGTTCTAGGAATGGATATCCATAAATTTGTAATTTAAGGGAAGATCGGGTAATCCATCTTTTTTGTAGTTGTGGGCAGTGACCTACAACCATCATTCGATTGACTAGTGTAATGTTTTTGACCTCATCATAGATGTACTAGTTTAATTTGACTTGTATGTCCTCTAATGAACATGTTTGAGTTTACTCTAGCCTCATAGAATAGATAAATCTTGGCAACCTTAAGGGTTTCCATCCATTTCAGCCTCTTTAAATTGTTCTAGAGGTAAGCAAGATGGTTTGCATCAATGTAACAATACCCTCTACCTAACATCCATCATCTTTCACAATACAAGGGCGAAGGATTGTATATTTGATCTAATATTCACATCATCTGGTTTCTCTAATTGAAAAACTAGATGAGTGCATGGATGACATAAACATGACTTGGAAAATCAAGAATCGTTTCCCAATTGTTCTTTTGTGTCAGAAATCAAGAACATATATTAACAAAGAGAAGAATTCACAACTTAAGGACAAGATATCTCAAGCCGTCGTTACAAATCTTTACTAGTTTTTATACTTGCATCCTATTCTATATTAATGTAGGCTCTCATACCAACTGTGACGTACCACTCGAGCTACTTTCTTGTTGGCCCTTTCTTAGTAGTCCATGAAGAGATATCCTAGACAACCCCATCTGAGACTCCATGGAATATCTCATAATTTGTTGTATAGGCCCTCTTGAGTCTACCTTGCAGTGGAAGTTTCTGAATGTTCCCACAAGGATCGACCTGAGTTTTGGGTTCCTAATAATGGTCAAGTCACCTATCGATTAGCTACCAAATGTATTTTGAGATCTCGAATGGGGGAGAATGGGAGACGAAGGAAGTGCATCACATTGATCCTTTTGCCCGTAAGGCAAAATCCCATTCTTGCCCCCTAAAATGATGCATGTTAGGTTTTTTCTAAATATCTAGTGGCCATTCGTTTTGCCTATTTACTAATGTAATTTTTATGAGAAAAGATCTTGGCTATCCAAGACCATCTAGTCCTCAATAGAGTATTTTTAATTATCTAATTATCTACCACTTTAGGTTTGACATATAAAAACAATTTCTTTGATTATCTCATGGCACAGGTTCATTACACATCTTTATTTCACGACACAAAAACAATGTAAAGCAATTCTTTCTCAAACAATTCCTTTAAGAAAAATATCTTTTTACAATGCTTCATGTCTTGAGACTGCACATAATATCTATTATTCTACCAAGTTTAGTTTCTCGACTAGTATCGGGACTCTCAGAATAATATCTGGGCTTGAAGGGTAATTGACAGTTCGTAAGGGTCAAAGGAATTTGTGACCAAAGCCCTTGGAATTCTCATCTTATCCAACTTAAATTCCCTACGACAGGACCTTTCGCATCATGATCGGTCCATACTCATTGACAAAAAAATAAAAACCCCTTGGAGTAGATTTTATTCATGTTGACCTTAGGAAGGTCTAGTATGATCAAGAACACTGCCTCATTTGACGATCTGTGCCCTATTGTCCATTCTTTATCCTGGAAATTGTAAGAAAATTCAGAATCTAATTTATAACCACAAACATCTTACTTTAAATGTATCACACACAACAATTTTAATGAATTTCCTTCCAAAAGATAACTCTTTTCTTAGAATGACAATATTAGGGTTAAACTTGGTGTAAGTGGCAATATCTTCCAATAATCCTCGGATTACTCTTTCCCTTGGGATCTAGCCCAAGATAAAATTTTAATAAGAGTTTATTCCCCTCTTCAAGGATTAGGATAACCCATCAATCCCTCCAAGATTGCTAAAGAACTTCTATAAGCAAAACTTCCATGATTATCTTTTTTTCTTAATGGAATTCAATTGGTCCTTGTCTAGTGATAACTCACTAGATTCAAAACCCTTGGATAGTTTACTATGGAAATTATTCTAATAATTCCATCTCAAGATTTTTCAAGGGCTTAGCGTTCGTATTTATCAATTGGAGATTCCATCAATTTAGTATAAATTGGATTCAAATTTTTAACTACAAAATCATAGTCATTGAATCTAGTTCTTCTAATTCCTATTTGATGTAATAAAACCATAAATTCTTTTAGATAGTACAATAATTTTCATGCATCCTATTCCTAATAAATCTCATGTAATCCAAATTAATTCTTTTGAAATTAGTGATTATTAAGGTAAAGGAATTTTCTTCAATAAATTTTAATGCATGAGATTATATGCAAAATCCTACTCTTACTACTATCACGGATGCAATTTTTCATTACTAATTCGTGAGATAATGATCCATTTGTTATATTTAATATTTAAAAAAATAGTCAAATATGACACGTGGGAATTTATGATGAGTGCTTGGTTGTTGTTGATATTCACAGCCTCGTTTGTAATTCCAATACTTGCCATTCCATTTGTAGTGGTCATACCAACCGTATTTTTAACAGCTCTTGCTTCCACGGCCTTTGTAATTTTTCTCTTTAGAGCCATGGTCTTTGATCAAGAAACTATAGAGAAGACTTTGATGACAAAGCTATGGGTCGTCTTGATTTGATCAATAGAGATGGTGACAATAGAAATTGAGAAGAAATCGAGTAGAATCTTGATTCTACAAGAGAATGAAGGTAGAAGAGATGGAACTTGATTTGATCAATAGAGATGGTGACAATAGAAATTGACAAGAAATCGAGTAGAATTTCGATTCTACAAGAGAATGAAGGTAGAAGAGATGGAACTCAATTTAGAAAGAAGGTAGAGTATCCCCCTTATCTTTGCAATAAGAATTATCTCTCTTGCTCTCCTTTTGCCTCTCTTTCTCTTGCTCTTCTTTCTTGATTCAAGAAGAGTCTCTTCCCTTGATTCAAGCTAATGTTCTCTATGGCTTCTCATGTCCCATATTTACAATTTAATTGAAGGGTGGGGGGTCTTCATGAGTCATGGCTAAGAAGAGGAGTCCTTTATGGAGGGTATCTTGCCAATCCAGCAATCTAGAAGCTTTTGAAATGCGATGTGATGTTGGCAATCTATTCTTTGAGGTCCAGAGAGGCTATTAGAGATGCCATGATTGATTTTCCTGGCTTTTGGGTAATCTTCCTTCAATCTCGGCCTCTTGTCGAACTGAGATAAGGGGGCGATTACTGAACTCTTTTACTATGATAGGGAAGGGAGATTTTATGCTTTCTTTTTGTCTTTTAGATTCTCAATTTTGGTGAGGGGAGGAAGATGGCAATGAATTCCAAGAATAGGGGGAGGGGGGAGCACAATCTACACATCGTCTTCTTCTCCTCATTAAGCTTTTAAAAGCTCAAAGATTTTTTTTCTTTGCTTTAATCTCCCTAAAGTCAAGTTTTGACTTACTTGGCTTGCCCAAGTCTTTAGACTCGTGTAGTCGAATTTGGAGTTAACTAGCCGTAACAATTGTACACATGACATTTTTTGTGTAGAGGTATTCGCAGTCGTATCGATCTCGAAAGGTGTCAAGGTATGGGATATAGATGATTTTATTCAAGACACCATTTTTGATAGTCTAAGATCTTTAAAATTAATGTACGGGAAGTCGGGAAAGTTGAAATAACACAGCCATATTCCCAAAGACAAGTGCAATAAGTTGGATCTAAAGTTTGCCAAATGCATCTTCTTCTTGGATATGATAATGTAGGTAAGATGGGCTATTGTCTTTGGATTGGTAGTCTTAGAAGGTAATTTGTAGTAATGATGTTGTGTACACGCCCCACAATCAATCTTGAGATACTCCACTAGAGTTTCATGACCTCTTGATTGTTTTGAGAACTCTGTGCATTATGTCATGGTGACAAATGCTGGTTATCCTCTCACTTATGATGAGGAGACTATACTCAAAGATTATAGTCACTCTTGGGAGAGGACCGTGCATTCTAAATATGATTCACCATAGAAAAAATACACATGGGATTCACTTTCTTTGCCCAATGGAAAACATACATTGCCATGCAAGTGGATGTACAAGTTCAAGAGTACCCCTAGTCATCCCAAGCTAGTATATAAGGCCAAATTGGTTACTAAGGGTTTTAAGCAAGAGAAGTAAGTTGATTTTGATGAGATATTCTCTCTTGTGGTCAAAATGACTACCTTATGCTTGGTATTGGCCTTGGTTGCACAAATGGATCTATACTTGTATCGAATAGATGTGAAAATGCTTATTCCTCATGGGGGCTTGAATGAGAACATTCCCTAAGTGCTTTGAGGAAACGAGCAAGGAACAACTAGCATGCAAATTGAGGAAAAGTTTTTATGGACTTACGTAGATACCTAGGCAATAGTATTATAAGTATGATGCCTTTATGCATTCACATGGTTACTCTCATAGTGAAACAAATTCGTGTCTTTACACAAAGAAGGTGCGTGATGGTAGCCTTATCATTTTGGTGCTATATGTTGATGATATGTTGATTGCTAGGAGTGCTCATGATGAGTTGGATATTTGGAAGGCTCAACTCAAGTAGAGCTTTGAGATAAAGAACATGGGACGTACATCTCATATACTTAATATATGCATTACACACAATTGCTCTAAGGGACTCCTCTACTTATCATGGAAGGAGTACATTCATAAAGTCCTTAAAGAATTTCCATATGCAAGGTAGTAAGTCTATTGGATACCCATTTCCTTCTCATGTGATGGTTAGTTAGGTAGATTGTCCCCATTCAAATAATGAGAAGGCCAAGATGGCTAAGATCCCGTATGCATCCATGGTGGTGGAAAACTTGATACATGCCATGATAGCTACTAGACCTACCATGGCATTTGTAGTGGGAATTGTGCCTCATTATATGGTGACACTTGGCAGATGACATTAGGACCTCATGAAGGATATCATGAGATACCTTAAGGGCACTACAAATATGTGGATTTGTTATGGTGGCAAGGATACCAGAGTCATGGGTTACATAAACTTTGATAATGTAGGATATGTAGATAGTAGGAAGTCCACCTTGGGCTATGTCTTCACTTTCACTTGAGGTACTATTTTTTGGATATCCAGGGTATAGAAATGCATGTCCTTGCCTAGTACTAAGGCCACATACATTAAAACCACTACTGAGGCTTGCAAGGAGGCCCTATGGTTAGGCCATTTGGTAGTAGACCTTGTTATGACTATGACTTTTACATTGCATTCAGATTTTATGAGTGCCGTTTAGTTGGTACATAATCTACTAGACTTTCATGCGAAGAACATGGACATTGAGATTCATTATCACTTCATTAGAGAGGTGATTGAGGACAAGTAGATAGATCTCATCAAGATATTGATGATTGATGAGAATCCTATAGACCTTCTCACTAAAAGTCTCCCAGTGGAATGCTATGGCTTCCTTAGGAAGATGATGGGCGTAGGATAAGATGACATCTATTTCTCATCTAGTTGTACTTCTATGTATACATTGTTCTTTGTCACTTTTTTTCTTGTCTTCTCCAAACTTGGGCACATTCACCTGTAAGTGGAAGGTTGTTGATAGTTAAAGGCCACCTATGCCTTGCCACCTTCATTTACTTACTTACCGCTTGCACACCTCTATACTCCAGGTGGTGGCTACTTGTCACACTGTCACTTTATTCTTTATTCTTATTAGCCATGGATTGATGCATGATATTTACCCTTAGCATGGTTCATTATCTTAGTCATAGTATTTCCATGTATGAGTAGTATTTAAATGCCTCATAAAGAGTAGTTATATAGGCAATTTTTAGGCATGACTTGTGAAGATGTATTATGGGTGTCTCTCATATTTTTTTCCCATTCTTGATGATTACGACCTCATGTATGAGAAGAATATAAGCCCAATTTTACTGCACTAGCTGAGTTATAGATGGAGATTTCTAATCATCAATGAGATCTGACAATTGGCACCATGAATTTCTTTTTGACAATATGCAAATTAAGAAGGTTGGTGCATGCATGACAAGCAAATGAGAAGGTGGTACCATTAAATTTAATAGGTTTTCCAACTATTACTTGTAAAATCAAGCACCAAGCTCTCTCCTGTGCAAATTGCAATGGATAAAAAATAGGTAAATCCTATGACAATCCGCAAAAGTCTTGGCTAAAGACTGGCATTGTAAATAAAGAAATTAGAACTGATGAGAAACATTAATCCTAATGTATGTAATGTGTGAAAAGGAATGGAAAAACTCATTCTTGTGTATGCTATACTAGTGGTCCCCATTATCTTCTTTTCTTCTTACTCATGGAGATAGATGTAATTATAGCTCGAAGTCAGAAGCTTGAGCTTTGAAGCTTAGAGAAATCTTAGGCTTCACAAGGATCTTGGTGCAATCAAATCCATGAATCTACCATTTGGACTACAATGGAGGAAGCAACATGTTTGGTAAGTTTTCAAACTTTTTCTTGAGATTTGGCTTGCTAGGTAGGTTGCTTGGAAACAACAAGTGGATAGCTTGCTTGCCTTGAGAGAGTTTGTGTGGATGAATAGCATCTTAAGTGAGAGATAGGTCACTAATTAAGTGTGGAGAACTCTTGACAATGGGTAAATTGCTCTTTGTGCTTGTGTCTTAAATTTTCAAGATCACAATCTCACATTGGTCATAATACTCTCTAAGAACAAAATATCACTTGACTATTTTTTACAAGCTTAAAATACTATTCATTATGCTCCCTTGTGACTTAAAAAAAAAGTGGTCACATTAGTCAATTTGGGTTCGTTTTGAGAGGCTTATTGCCAATAGGCATGAAATTGATTAGAGTGGGGCTAGGGGATTGGATGTGCCTAAGACCTTGTCAATTTAACATCGGGTTTAGTTCTAACAACTACAACATCATAGTGAACAAGCAACTCAAGTATAATACAATGGTGATCAAATTTCTTTGACATCACAATGATCCATAATCTAAGATGATTTTCGTCACCTCAATTGAATAAGAATGGATGATGAGTTACCAAGGACTCCACCACTAGACCTAGCTACTTAGATAAGTGCCTCAAAATCATTTTCACTAAGCTATTTTCTTGAAAAACCCTAAATTATGTGATATTATGGCATCGCAATGATCAGATCAATGTGACATCTGACTAACAAGCTAATATTGTGACAACAAAGTTAGAAGGGGTTGAAGAGAAACATCTAAAAAACCTTGATAGTAGCAAGGCAAAAAATATTTGAAAATGAGAAGCTTAAAACATGAAAAAGAAGAGTATACAAGTGCTTAAAATAGTAAAATAGATTTGAAACTTTTATTTAGGCATTAATATCTCTTAAAATAACAGCCAAAAACCCATTTAAAAGTCCTAAAACATGTAGAATAGTACTTTTGTAAAATCTAAGCATTGGGCTTCCATGAAAAATGTAGGTAGAACTTAGAATCGCATGTGTGCATGTAAAATCCCGCATAAATATGTGGGTATGTCTAGTCAAGTCCATAAGTCTAATGTGAGTTATCTAAAATACCACATGCAAAGGCCTATGGGAATTGGAAATAGATTGGAAGACTAGCTAAGACGAAGAAAGAGAGTAGTGGGTCAACCCTAGTGCCTTTATATATCTAATGCTAAAAAATAATACAATTTCTCGTTCTTGTGTGCACAAACTTTGTGGAGAGCTTCTTCTCATCTTCTCCTTCATGCTTTGTGCAATTATAGCTTGAGAGAGAGAGAGAGAGAGAGAGAGAGAGAGAGAGAGAGAGAGAGAGAGAGAGAGAGAGAGAGAGAGAGAGAGAGAGAGAGCAGCTACTTGGATACTTTACATTTGAGCAGAGCTTTGGGTTCATGCACTTGAGCTTCCTTTAGTGAGACCATGGGACTTGGTTGAGTTATGGTGATGCTCTTTGGATGCTATTTAGATGTAGGTTTTGCCTAGTGGGATGATTTGATTCATGCTTTAAGCCAGCACCTATTTCTTTCAGGTTATTGTCAATGATGTATTCATCCCGCATGGCTATGTATTGAGATTCTCTACACTTGCTCAGTTAGCTATGTATCTAGTAGTTCTCTTCCACTATATCTGAGTCATATTATATACATGGCAATTATGCCTATTGGATGTATCTCTCTCTGACACATTGAGTTTGATAGTTCTTGATACTAGTTGCATGCTCAGTGACTGCTAGTGGTTTGTATATATCCCACTTCTTGTAGGATATATCTGGCAATTTGCAAATTAGATTTTATAGATTGATTGCTCTGTAATGTCTCGGGTTAGTCAAGAATCAAAATGTCAGGTTTTTCCTTTCCATATGCATGGTAAGCACTGTTTTGGAGTTTCATCTCTCAAAAACACGGAATCCGAAGCTTCGCCCTACATGAGAACCCCGTGGATCTTAAAATTCTTCATTCTCGCCCTTGTATATAAGAACAAGGGTTAGGGGCTAAAGATTAAAAGGGGTTAGAAAAATCAAAAGGATGAGATTAAGGTTTCAAACTAAAAATGTTTAAAGAAAAATAAATGAAAGAAAAGAAAATGAAGACTTACCTGTCGTCGTAGACATGTGATGATCCTCCCTTGTAAGCTTCGTGATCATCGCCACGTCCACGATCATCATCATTGTCGTGATGATTAATATCATCGCCTCCATCTCCCTCCAAACACATGTTTGATCGCCAGCATCATGACCCTCGTCGTCACCTTGATCATCATTATCATCGTCATCATCCACATCAGCATGATTATTAGCTCCTCTTGAAGCTTTCGCCTCCTCTCGAATACGTGCACTTGCATGATGGAGTCCGCCATCCACTTGTCGACCAAGACGATGAGAGAGAGAGGGGATAACTCCACTTGCAAAGGCTATACAAGGCCTATGTTATCACAAGGCTAGAGGAGAAGATTATGCGGATACGCTGCTGCAAAGAGAGGGAGAGAAAGTTAGATTGGTAGAGAGAGAGTGTGTGTGTGAGTAATGAAGGAGAGGGGGGCATGCAACCCCCTAGGTGGGAGGGGTGGCGGCCGCTAGACGGTTGTCTTCCCCCCCCCCCCATAAGCCACCTCCTCCCTCCCCCTCTATAAAAGCCCCTCGTGGGGCTGAGGGGCACAGCACCCCCCCCGCTCCCTGTGGTCTGAACGGATAGCGCCCCCTCCATGTTAGCAAGTAGCCCCCCCCCTTGTCGTCCTGGTCAGCATCGCGTCTCCCCCTGGCCGTGACACAAAGAGAGAGAGAGAGAGAGAGAGAGAGAGAGAGAGAGAGAGAGAAGAAGACGGAGAGAGAGAAGGAGAAGAAGAGAAGAAGAGAAGAAGAGGGAGAGATTGAGAAGGAGAAGAAGAGAAGAAGAAGAAGAAGGGAGAGAGAGAGAAGAAGAAGAAGAGAAGAAGAAGAAGAAGAAGTAGGGAGAGAGAGAAGAAGAAGAAGAAGAAGAAGAAGAAGAAGAAGAAGAAGAAGAAGAAGAGGGAGAGAGAGAAGGAGAAGAAGAGAAGAAGAAGAAGAGGGAGAGAGAGAAGGAGAAGAGAAGAAGAAGAAGAAGAAGAAGAGGGAGAGAGAGAAGGAGGAGAAGAGAAGAAGAAGAAGAAGAAGATCTTGGCGGAGTTCTCCACGATGGCACCAAAGCCGAGTATTGCGACGAGTCTCGATCATAAGTGGAGCCAGAGACACGAGAGATGCAAACGGAGAGGCAAGCATCAACGATGCCCCTACTCCTGCGAATCAAGTCCAGGTTCCTCAAACTCTTGTTTTCTCTAGATGTTTATATCATCACACTTAAAATATGTAGACTCATTAATATTGCGCATAGCTTGCCATAGGAGTTGTACAATACTACCATTGAAGATTTTAGATCATATCAATTTCATAAATAAAATACATGAGGGATGGACATGCCTTAGGGGATTATTGCGATCATCTTATGCATTGAGTGTTGTACTCAAGAGTTGTAAACATTACTTCGAAAGCTCGCATGAAATGATAGAATAATGAATTTCGCATAGGTTTATGCCACATGAAATGATAAGGTTTCCATAATAATTTACATAAAATGACAGACTTTCATCTAGTTTAGTGTGTGGTTAGTTGATAAGACTCATGGTTTGCATCCGTGATTAAACTAAACACATGAAATGATAACTTCTATTCACATGATGCATTTGCATTGATGCAAGGAAACTTAGGCCATACAAGAACCTGCATATTAGGGTTAATTACTCATTGACTAAATGTGAAAAGAGTTAAAGATCGTGGATTGTATTAATGCATTAAGAATCCCAAGTGCGAGTAAGATGAGTCTGATTGGAAAATTCTGCATAGTATCGCACTAGGAAAAGTGTAAAAATCACATACATCTAGAACTTAGGTGGTTTGTATCTTGAAGCTCTACTTGTACAAAAAATAAGGATGACCAGTAATATTACTAAGTGTATTAGCTTTACTAGTTAGAGAGAGAGGTGTAAGGGATTGAGGGGGTAAAACCCAAGGGGAAGAGCAAGTCAAAATAAGTTAACTTACCAAGAACATTTGCTTGCATGATCTTGTTTGAGATTATTAGGATTCGATGTCTTCCTAGCTTGAGGTAAGCTGGTGAGGTGTGGATTGTTGACCCAAGTTATGCTTGGTTGTTTTGAAAATGATATTTCTAAGTGAAATGACTTGTTGCCTTGGTAAGAGGAGATCTTACTAAGGATAGGGGGTTAAGATCAGGTATTCTTGTATCACCAAAAGTATCCTTGTTCAATTAGGGATTGAAGGAAAGATCACATAGATACCTCAGGGGATCTAGGAGATAACCAGCAAGTTGACCAACCAAGGACAACGGGGTTGTCCATGACCTATTTTTACCAAGAGACCTAAGGTAAGGATAATTAAGGTCGGCAGGGTACAAACCCTAACCCGAAGATAAAGGGGAAACAAGTAACCTAGCTTGCCAAGCCCTTGGGATCTTGCCAAGTCACGAACGATCTAGGATCGAATGCTGGGAGCATTCGGGAAAAAGGAATCACACCTTAGCAAGTTGGTCGTATAAACGGCCTCTGAAATGATCATGATTGTACAGTTAAGTACATTGTTTGAACTTCTTTAATCAAGGAACTAATTCAAGGTAAAACACTTAATGCTTCAGGTTAAAAGCCTGGAGGGAGAGGCATGAACAGTTACCTCCGACTGTCTGCCTGGCCCTAGCAAATGGGGTTGTTAGCCGCATCGGGTATATGGACCTAACCCACCGCGAGAGGTCTCTCTGTGGGTGCTACTTGGAGCGGGAGGACACTTGGGTGCCAAGGGAGGCTCTGACTATAAATTCCTTGCCTTCGGATCCCGCAGAAGAGACCGACGTGACTCGAGATGGGATCTCGAGGCCCGTGTACTAGTCTACGGGCAGAACTTGGAGCAGCAATCCTGTAGATTGCTGGAATAGCCTTCGGGCATGATACTTGATGCATTCCGACATTATGATAAATAAAAATCAGATATTTGAAAAAGGAACTTGCTTGACATTGTTTTTGTGTCAGTGCCTAAGTTGCTTGAAGGAACCTGTTTTTAAATTGATTAATTAAGGAAGCTGCTTTTGCATGTCAAACATAATGTGGTAGGTAATTAGATAACTAAGCAAACTGAGGAAAGTGCGGTAGATGTGACTTGGGTCCCGTCCTGCAGAAGGGTGGTCCCGATTAGCTGGAAACTTTTCTCAAAAGACGTAATAACGAGACTATGAGGGCCTAGCATCAGTGGAGTTAGAATCCTGATTTATGATGTTTTAGGGGAAAGGAATGGGACTATGCCTTATGGCAGAGAGGTTGAGCTTCTCATCCCTCTTGTTTCCCATTCTCCATGAACCAAGTGCAGCATAAATCTGCTTCGACTCTGTTGTTCCTACGCAAAGTGGTTCATTTGGACCTCGACGCTAGCTACTTCCTGGAGACTTTGTTGATAGGAAAGGAACCCTAACTTCAGGTCGATCCTAAGTGGGAACGGCCGGACACTTCCGCTTGAGGCAGACTCGGGAGGACCTAGATCGCAAACCATGTGACTGGCCTACTAAGTCAAATAGTGCATAATTGACTATACTAATTGACTAGAGCTACAGTTATGCCAGTTTTAGGTAGGTGTAACAAACTAAATATAATAAGTGATAAGTCAATGGCCATATGAGGATCATAATGACCACCGACATGCTAAGTGTAGATGTGCGGACCTGTCTAGCCAAGCGGTCCATCGTCAATGTCTACACGTGTTGAGCTTGCCACCGCAACACTTTCCCTCAAGCTCAATTGTATCTCTGCAACTCCAAGTAAAGTTCAAAACTTTCGAAGCTTCTCTACACGCAATTCCTTTGTGAAAATGTTAGCTATTTGATCATATGTGCTGACATATACCAAGTCAATCTCTCCTGCTGGTACCTTCTCTCTCACAAAGTGGTAGTGCACCTCAATGTGTTTTGTCCTGCCATGGAATACTAGATTCCTAGCTATCTGTATGTTGCTCATGTTGTCACATTAAATGACAACTGGACCATCTCCCTACACATCCAAATCGCATAATAACTTTTGCAACCATATCACCTCACATTTTGCCATAGTAGCACCTCTATACTCAGCCTTTGTACTCAATAAAGCAACTATAGCTTGCTTTTTGTTGCTCCATGTAACCGACTACACTACTAA
Source organism: Lygodium microphyllum (assembly GCF_053477565.2). Lineage (NCBI taxonomy): Eukaryota > Viridiplantae > Streptophyta > Polypodiopsida > Schizaeales > Lygodiaceae > Lygodium > Lygodium microphyllum. Next base: position 81,095,816 of record NC_141162.1, read on the forward strand.
GGAAAAACATGAATCCACTAGTAGATCTTCTGTCTGACATGCTATCAATCCAATTTGCATCTGTGTATCGAAACACTTGTATATCCTTACCCGTCTCATAAAAAAAGTCCATAATGTAAAGTGGACTTCACATACCTCACTATATGTCTAATTGCATCCAAATGTTGCTTTCTAAGCATCTATATAAACTGACTAACAAGGCCAACAACATAGCTCAAGTCTATAGCTGTGTGATAGTCATGTAAATTAGACATTCTACTATCCTCCTGAACATAGTAGGTTTCTATCTCATCCCCAACATCGAAACTCAACTTTACATTTTGCTCCAATGGTACTGAAAGAGGCTTACATGCTTTCATACTGTACTTGGATAATATATCCAAGCCATATTGCCTTTGAATAGCCATATATCATCATCACATCTGATCACCTCAATACCAAGAAAGTATCTTAACTCACCCAAATCCTTCATCTCAAACTTTTTCTTCAAAAAGTCCTTAACTTCAACAATCCCATTGTCATTTTCACCTGTAATTATCAAGTCATCCACATAGATGACTATATTGACCAAACCTGCATCTCCCTTTCTCACATAATGTGAGTGATCAACATCAAAAATATAAAATCCAATATTGACAATATACTTTCTAATCTTATCAGACCATGCTCTAGGTGCTTGCTTCAGCCCATACAGTGCCTTCTTTAACCTACACACATATGTGGGATGCTCTAAATCCTCATAACCTGCTAGCTGCTCCATGTACACCTCTTCTTGTAATTCACCATGCAAGAAAGCATTCTTGACATCCATCTACTGCAAACTCCAACCTTCGGCTACTGCCAATGCAATCATGCATCTAACAGTTACCATTCTAGCAACTAGACTGAATGTCTCTTCATAATCTATGCCATATGTTTGAGCATAGTCTTTTGCAACCAGCATAGACTTATAGCTACTAGCTAAACCATCTACATTATGCTTGACTTTGTAAACCCACTTACAACCAATATATTTATTTCCCTTACATTATGCTTGACTTTGTAAACCCACTTACAACCAATATCTTTATTTCCCTTAGGCAAGGGTACCAAATCACAAGTCTTATTGGCTTCTAATGTAGCCATCTCCTCATCCATTGCTGCATCCAAATGAGCATGACCAATAACATCCTCAAAATAAGTGGTCTCAACATCCTCAACTACGTTTACCATATAATCATAATGGTGAGTTGCATAATCTTCAAAAGGGTATTTGACTTGCTAGCCCTGCATACCATTGGATTACTCACTGGAGCCTTTACATTACTATGTGCTCTCTCTAAACTTGGTGTCTTGATGACTGAAGAAATTCCAAGTTCATCATCCAAACTTTCCGAACCACTAGAATCTCCATCAAATCCCAAATGGCTAGTAGATGTATCATTACCATCCAACACTTTCTTATTTCCCTTGTCTTTACCTATAACACTTGTAGATCCACCTAAAGATGTGGGGCTACTCATTAATCTCCCCCTCTAAGAGCTAATTGTAGGTGTAGTACTAGATGATGTTTCCAGTCCACTAAGACTCCATGATTCTTGCTTTGCTTTCTGCACATAGCTATTACAATCATTATCATCATCTAATACATCACTAGTAAATGCATATCAACTACTCATCTCATAAAAAATAATGTCCCTACTCATTCTGAACTCACATGTGGGAGAGTTATAATAATGATACCCTTTCTACTCCAAAGAGTATCCAATAAAAATACATTTTTTAGCCTTTGGATCAAGCTTCTTTTGTAGCTCATTTGGATATGAACATATGTAATACAACCAAACAATTTCAAGTGTGACACATCAGGCTTCTTACATGTAAAGTACTCTTCGAGGGTCATTCCATGAACTGCAACTGTGGGAGTTCGGTTCATAATATAGACAATAGTATGAACAACTTCAAACCAAAAATATTTTTGGCATATTATTTTCAACCATCAATGCCCGTGCAACTTCTGCAATATGCCTATTTTGTCTTTCTACAACCACATTTTTCTGTAGGGTATACATGCAAGTAAACTATCTCTTTATCCCATGAGATCTCAAGAAGCCACTAAACTCATTAGAGAGATACTCTCCCCCTCCATATGATCTCAAGCACTTAACTTTCAAGCTTGTTTCTATTTCAACAATTGTCTTGAAAGATTTGAAGTGCTCAAATATATCATTGTTTTTCTTCATAAAGTATACCCATAGCTTCCTTGAAAAATCATCAAATAAACGTGACAAAGTATTTGTTGCCACCAAGAGATACATTTTGTGTAGGCCCCTGAACATCTATATGCACAACATCAAGTATATTTCTTCTCACATCTCTATCATGCGATCTTGCATACTTACCAAACTAGCATGTTTCACACACTTTATAAAATTCTGCAACTCTAAAAGTAGGCAATCCTATAACCAATCCTTTTGACTACATTAATTTTAGCCATTGCATATTTGCATGTCCAATATGTTGATGCAATATTTCAATATCTACAACCACTCCTTTTCCTTTAGCATACATAGCATCATTCATTGTAGGAATTCCAACATCTAAAGTGAACATGTGGCCAACTCTACTTCCTTTTGTGACCAACCTACACTTATCAACAAAGTCTTCTACAAAATAATCTTTTGCATTAAATCGAACCTGCAACCCTTTCTCTACCATTTATCCAATAGACACTAAATTCTTTGTGACTGATGGAGCATATAATACATATGTCAGACTCTTTGTCTAGCCATATGCAAGGACAAGGGAACATTTCCAATGTGTGAAATTGGGTGGCATGAATCATCATCCATCTGCACATAACTTAGATTTTGTAAGTCCTACAACTCTCCAAACCATTCAACATGACTGTTCATATGATTAGATGCACCTGAATTGGCATATCATACATCATCATATGTCCCCTTCCTTGTAATAGCATTCATCATATGTTGCATAGCAAACATACTGCATTTTTGTCTTCATTTTTTCATGAAGATGGGGCATAGTTTCCTTCCTACAATTTACCACTGTGGATATCATCCTTCTTAGTATAACAATGGGTTGCAATATGACATGTTTTTCCATAATAATAAATTTTCATTTCTTCAAGGTATTCAACTCTTGCTTGAGTTGAATCTTTCGTGCCTTTGTATTTATTGAAAACATGTTCTCAAAAATTATCCAAGTTGCATGTGAAGTTTCTACATTCCTGATATATCCTAGCATAGTATTATCGATGACTATAGATAGCTAATGCATCAGCTTTTTGTCTTTTGCATTCCATTCTTTCCACACCTTTAATTCATCTATAGTTCTCATGGATACTCAACTCTAGCTCCTTTTCTTCACCTAAAACAAACTCATAAAGGCCCTTTTCAAAGAGGACGTTTGTCACACGTAACTTCCATGAAGGGCAGTTGTTCTTGTTCCAACTTTTCAATGTTCTCTACTATTATCACAAAAATGTTACAAAATACCAAGCAATTCTTCTGCAACTTTTCACAACAAGTGCACAATAATACACTAAGAAAAAATTTTCATTGATTGCTTAATAGTATATATAATCTGCAACATGTTTGCAGATAAAGCTTATGTTTGCTTCCTGGAAAACACCTCAAAAAACATGTGCACTTACTTTTAATCGATACATCCAAAATCACAGTATACCCTGAAACTTTTAATCGATACATTCGAAATCATAGTATACCCTGAAACTGTTGTTTGTAACCTTGTGGCTCTAAAAAGGGGCCCAAAACAACTTCAAATGTCCAATAAAGCAGCAGAGGTAAGGCCTAAAGAGCTTATCTATAGAATATACAACGCTTTGCTCATACACCAAATCTCATAGCAATCTAAGTTTTTCACTCTACTTTGCTTTTGGTACCTCCACATGCACTATCCAAGAGAAAGAGTGGAACAATGAAAGAGCTTCTTACTAGTTTCTTGCTTGCTTGAATCCTTGCTTCTTCTCCTTTACTTCAGCCTTCAAAACTAGCCTCTCTTAGTGGCACCACTCTGATACCATGTCAAGAATCGTGTGGTGGGGAGACTTGCTTGAGTTGTTGCGTCAAACACACACCACCGTACACACAAGAGGAAGCTCACTCAAGAACATAATAAGAGAGATGGAGGCAAAAAAAAAAAACTTTTTAGTTTTTTCTTTTTCTTCCACACACAATACAATGTACCCAAAGTATAGATAAGATACAATATAAAGGAAAGTGGCCTACTAAGTTAAACATTGCATAACTAACTATACTAATCAACCGGAGCTACAACTATGCCAGCTGTAAGCAGGTGCAACAAACTAAATATAATAAGTGATAAGTTAGTGGACATTTGAGGATCATAATGACCACTGATGTGCTAAGTGTAGACATGTGGACCCATCTAGCTAGGCGGTCTATCATTAATGTCTGCACATGTTGAGCTTGCCATCTCAGCAGGATTGGGTTGAGCTGGATGAGTTATATAAATCTACAATCATTTTATCACTCTCTAAGTCTACTATAATGTTGCCTTTGACGGGTAGAAAATTGCATGGGAGTTATGGGATAAGATTTGCAATGTCTATGATAAGTAGAGCCCTCTCTCTTAGATGTATTGGCTGAAGCAACTCGTGGATCTTTATACAAAGGAGGGGACTTCCATGTCTACCCATTAAAATGAGTTTCATTCAATTTTCAATCACTTGTCTTCGCAAGGAATTGAATTTAAGTACAATCTTTCTCCCTTATTCTTATCGGTTATATTGCTTGAGTCATGGAACATATTCTGTACTACTATGTGTGTAAATATGCCTATTGATGGGCTAAAATTACAAGATGTAGAGGGTGTACTCTTGAATGAAGAGCTTAATAGAAAAAATGTAGACACTTCCCGCACTTCTCATGATGTGATAAGTTAGAAGTAATAATGGTAGAAGAGATAATTATTGTCATGGAAGAGACTCTTAGAAGTCTCGTTCTCAGTCACATGGCTAGTCTCGTATTAAGTCCCATGGCCGTAACTCCACATTGACTTGTCACTATTGTGGGAAGCAGGGTCATATCTGACTATAGTGCCATAAAATGAGTGATGAGAAGTGTAAGGAAAAGGAGAATATGCAAGAAAAGAATGATGATTGCAACATTGTCCCTAGCAAGTCCAACATCAAGATTGAGAAAATTAATGTCATGTAGATTGATTTTGATGATGACTACATACTTGCAGCTTCTTCTCTTGATGGTTTGTAGTTGATTAATGCCTCATCCACCTATGCTCAAGTGTTGGAAAATTGATTCAAGGGCTTCATTTCATATCACCCCTCATCGAGAGTGATTCCACTCCTACTGCAGCAGCATGACATGATCTGCTCGATTGGGTAATGGCTTGGCATTGGATATTATTGGTATTGGAGATGTTCAACTCTAGTTTCCTTCAAGAAGTATGTTTACTTTGCATGATGTACACCATGTTCTAGCTTTGATCAATAGCTTTCCTTTTGCTAGATAGTTGGATAATGCAAGTTATGTTGTATCTTTTGGTGATTCATCATGAAAGCTTACCCATGGAAATCTTGTTGTGGCACGAGATGGCAAGTTTGGCACTCTTTACCCATTACTTTTATTTAGGTTTATTGACCAGGTTTTGGCAATGGTTGTATTACCACGTCTATTGTTATGGCATCATCACCTTGGGTACATGTGATTAAAGGGAATGAAAATGCTTACCCATTTGGAGTACCTTCTGTCCCCTAATTTTAAGTGTTTTGACTCTTGTGATCATTATCTTTATCACAAGCAAACATATAATTTGCATAAGAAGTCTAGCATTATACACATGGGTGAGCCTCTAGCTCTTGCTCATTCTGATATTTGTGGATGTATACCCTGCAAGTCATTAGTGGTGCATAGTATTTCGTTACTTTCATTGCTTGACCAATTGCATAAGTTTGAGCATAACCCATAAAGCAAAAATCGGACATCTTGGCTACATTTCATCCTTGGCTTACTTTTGTCGAAAACTAGTCTAAATATAAGCTTAAATGCTTATAATCTAACAATGGGGGTGAGTATTTGTGTGTCTTTGGTTATGAGGCTTTCTGCCATGTTTCCCAGGACAAGCAATATTGGATCCTAAGTCTATGAAACGCATATTTCTTGGTTATGGGGATGCATGTGAGATGGGCTATCGCCTATGGGATCCATAGGCTCAAAAGATCATCCACACCTATGATGTTGTTTTCCATGAGGAGAAAATGCATAAGTAGCTTAAGCAGGTAATTGAGGTATGCATGGTGATATTTTAGGAGGAGCCTCCTATTATTGTATAGCCAACTAGACAATCTACCACTCTAAATGGCCTAAGACCCTGATGTTGGATAGGATGTACATGCCCCATAGTATATTTTGTGGCATTCTACTAGAGATAAACATCAGCCTAATCAATTTTCATCCTCTATGGATTATGTTATAGTGATAGATGCTAGTCAGCCTCTTATTTATGATGAGATCATATGCAAAGGTGATAGTCACTCTTGGGAGAGGGCCATGCAACCAAAGTATGACTCATTACTAAAAACTCACACACAAAGGTGATAGTCACTCTTGGGAGGGCCATGCAACCAGAGTATGACTCATTACTAAAAAAATCATTTGTGAGATTTAATTCCTTTGCCTAATGAAAATCATGCTTTGCCATGCAAGTGGATGTACAAGTTAAAAAGTATCCTTGAACGTTCCAAGCCCACCTATAAGGCTAGATTGGTTGCTGAGGGTTTTAAGCAAGAGCATGGTGTTGACTTCAATGAAGCCTTCTCTCTTGTAGTCAAGATGACTATCCTATACTTGGTATTGGCTTTAGTTGCATTGCTAGATTTGGACCTCTATCAGATGGATGTCAAGACTGCTTTTTACATGGGAACTTGCATGATGAGATTTGTATATAGCAACCTAAGGGATTTGAGGAAAAAGGTAGGGAACATCTAGTGTGCAAGTTAAGAAAGCACTTATGGCCTTAAGCAAGTACCTAGGAAATGGTACCATAAGTTCAATGCTTTCATGCATTCACAAGGATATACATGAAGTGATATGGATCTATGTTTATACATGAAGAAGGCCCGTGATGGCAGTCTTATGATTTTGGTACTCTATGTGGATGATATGTTGATTGTTGGGAGCACTCATGATGAGCTAGATGCCTCAAAATATTAGCTCAAGAAGAGTTTTTAGATGAAAGACATGGGCTAGTCCTCACATTTTCTTGGGATGACATCATGTGCGATCACTCTAAGGGGCTCCTTTACTTGTCACAAAAGGAGTACATCCAGAAGGTCCTTGAGTGGTTTCATATGCAAAATGTTAAGCCTATTGGTTGTCCTTTACCTTCTCATGTGAATGTTAGTCAAACTGATTGTCTACACTTTGATATGAGTAGAAGGACAAGATAGCCAAGCCTCCTATTGCATCCATGGTGGGCAATTTGATGTATGCCATAATAGCCACTTGACTTGACATAACATTTGGAATGGGAGTTGTGGCACCCTATATAGCTACACTTGATAGGCAATATTGGGATGCTATAAAGGAGGGTATCATGAGATATCTTAAGGGCACTACAAATATGTGCATTGACTCTAATCATACTAGATATGCAAACAATAGGAACTCGACCTCTGGCTATGTCTTCACCTTTGCTGCAGGTATTGTTTCTTGGATGTCTAGGGTGGAGAAATACACGACCCTTACAGAGGTAGAGTATGTTATAGCCACTAAGGCTTGTAAAAAGGATCTTTGGTTAGGCCATTCGGTCCCTCCATGTGAAGACCAAGCACATTGAGGTGCATTACCACTTTATTAGAGAGGTCATAAAGGACAAGTTCCTCAAGCTTGTCAAGATCTCAATTGACCAAAAGCATGTAGATATGCTTGCTAAAAGCCTCTCAGTAGAGCATTTTGCCTTTCTTAGGAAGCTGACGAGTGTTGGATTAGATGACATATTTCCTCATCCTACTATAGTTTATATACATTTGTACTTTGTCACTTTTTTCTTGTTCTCTCCTGGCTAGGGTTAGAATCGCATTTAACTAGGAGGTTATTGGGGGTAAAGGTGCATGTGCCTAACCGTCCACGTATTCATTACACTGACAAAACCTGCACACCTATACATTGTAGGTGGTAGGCTCCCATCACTACTATTTCATTTTTATGTCTCTTGCTCTTGCTCTCCTGCTTCTTCCACCATAGCTCTTGCCTCTACTCATGGGCTTCCACTTAGGGTTTCCACCCTTCATCTTGGTCTAAGCTTGTGCTATAAGTAGACTATAAATAAATATTGTGCAAAGTGTTTTTTTAAAGCTCAAGTGTTTCTCCATAAGGTCATTTGAATAAGTGGGTGAGGGTTAGAGAAAAGAAACATATCAATTAGCCTTTCTAGAAAGGTTAAGAGATTGAGGGACCTTCACATGCATGTTTTCCACATGTGCAATATCTATATTAAAGGAAAGAAAGAGGAGGTTAGATGGTCATAAAAGGAAGAGATAATGTTCCTTGGGTCGCTACTATCTCATGAAACTCATTCTACTAATCCATGAAGTTTGAAGTTGCAAGTGTAGTCATTATAGGGGTGTACAATTCTTGTGTGTGGGAGGAGTGGTGAGGACAATTGTGAGGCCCTCCATCTTTTGCATGTATGGCTAGTTAGAGAACCACCTACTATGGATTAGGACCACTTTTGTAACGGAGATGTTATTGTTTAGAAGAAGCTCAATGATGAACTTGAAATTTTAGCAAAAGATGCGCTTGTGGATCAGTTCACTTGTCATGAGTGTGATTATACAAGGCTCCATTAGATGGAAAATAGGGAGTACATGAATTGGAATATTTACTCTTTCTTCTTGGTGATATGAACTAAAGCCAACTGGAAGTCTTCAAAACACATGTTGTGCTTCCACCCAACCCTCGCATTTACCATACATATCCACTATTTGAATATGAATATATTTTACTCAATGACAATGAAGATAATATTGGTCACAAAACTCTTAAGTAATTGCCACTTGATGGAGAAGATTGATGCAAGAAAAGCCTTGAATAGAGCTTTTAGTGTATTCTTATAAACAACAAAAGCATGAGTTGTTACTTCAAAAATGCTCAACTACAAAAGTTACTTTCCATTGGTATGGACAAATAAATGTTGTAATCATCCTCTACACAAAGATTCCAAACTAATTAAAGTAAAAAAAATTGTGTGGTAAGAATGTTGTTTGATTTGTTACAATCCTTTATGTGTCATTTGTTACATGGATGTTTATCAAGATTCATGTGGTGTACTTGCTCCTAGCCTATAGCTAGCAAAGGGGATGTTTGGTAGTCACTTGGATGCCTTTCCTATAAGCAACACCATCTTGACCCCTTAGGATTCATGGACTTAGTAGTCACTTTCTTTTTTGAGTCTACCTCATAGTAGGATATCACAACCTTGACCCAATAGGATTGACTTTAGAGACCTATGACCTAACAATCTCCCAACAACAATCTGCTAGGAAAGGTCCCTTTACAATTAAACTCAACCAAGTTTAGACTAATCATTACACTTAGTTGAAAGAGAGTGGGAGATGAGGGGGAATTGAGCTTGAGCCCTCTATCCATAAGGCCTAGACTCCAACCCCTTAAAATAGTGTGTAGTTGGGATCTAAGACCTTGACCCTAGGAAATCAACATTCGGCCCTATTTTTATGAATTTCCTTTAGGAAAGCACACACTTGTTGGGTTCACCCATATATATGACATCTTCATCGTGACCATGGTCCCGCTTTTCACCCATGCACTCAAGTACACTATGGAAACACATAAAAATGATATTCTTAATTATCTAATCATGGTCCTGCTACACTATGGAAGCACATAAAAATGACATTCTTAAATAACTCTCATTGCATGAGATTCATTGAGCACCTTTAATCATGACACAAAATTTGAAAATAATCCTTTCTAAACAGTTTAATTTTCTTTTATTTAATCATTGTCACTACTCTCCTTGAGTTTGAGACTTTCATCGTCATCATTGGATATTCTAACCATTTCCTAGATCCCTTCCTCTCTATTCTTATCAGAGCCTTTATGATGCCCATAACCATGCATCATTCTCATCGAGGGTTTATTCACTCATGTTAGGCAACCAAGATTAATGTTAACATGACCTAGAGCATCCATATTTCCCCACACCACTTCAGGAGAGGGGATCTTTCTCACATGTTTGATCTCATCATATAAGTGTTGATCTCACTCAAGACAAAAATATCTAGTCACATGGTAAGATATACACATCAAGATATGGTCCAAGTGAAAAGGAATACAATGAAGAAGCATTACACTATCAACAAATTTCCTTGATACAAGAGTGTAGAAACAAATGAATATATTTTTCAAAGAAATCTCTAAAACATCTCCTACCAAAAACAATGAAGGCAAGAGTTTTAAAAAATGAAAGATATTGTATAATTTTCCATGCATGAGCAACAAGACACTGCAGAGCATAATAGTTGTACCTTATAGGGCACTAGGAGGGCATCCTACAATTTTTGAAAGGGCTATATACACATCATACTTGTTTTGAGACCTAAATGCTATATTATGGCAAAGAAATCCTTTAAATCTTGAGATTTGTAGGCGAATATCTTGTAGGTCTAGAATGGCCTTGAATGGAGATGCATGAATGTGCTTAATGATAGAGATACTTTATCTTGAGAGCTTGGAGACTCTTTAGACTATGGGGACCTTGAAGACATGAGGTGAAAGTGAAGAGTAAAATATCTAAACTTGGATTTTATACTTTTCACCTTTGCATGTGTGATCAATGTCATTCTACTATCACACAGGATTTATGCATTGAGCTTAGGGATTGAGGTGACGAGGGCATGCCAGGGCAAGTGAAATGTAACATACATGATATGACATATGTGGTCATAGACCATTTGTCTGGTGACAAGCATGCCACAAAAATCAGGATACCATTGGGACACATGGCATTGCTAAGTCATCCTAAGCTGAACAATAGGTATATATGTCATTTACCCTCACCAACTAATTGAAACTTTGGACTCGTTCAACTCTCAAATATATCCACTCCCAAAAAATATATGATTTATATTTACATTGTTATATTTATCATGTTTACTTGTGTATTAATATGTTCCTTGAGATCCATATTGACAAATAAGGGGATTTGTGCATGTCTGCACACACACGCACAGAGTTTGATTCAAGTCTTAATTTGAGAGTTTCTTTCAAGATTTTGGTAAGTTGTATAAGGTGTAGGCCTTGTAATTTTGTCAAACATAGTTTACTTTCGAGAGGAGTTCTAAAGTGACAATGAAAGAGTTGATCTTGAGAAATTGGTTGCAGAGTTCAAGACATTTATCCACTATCCACTTAAGGGAAGGGTCTACAATCAAAAAGTTGTAATGAAAATGTTACAATAGCTTCTTAAATATTGCAAAGCTACTTTGGACCATCCATTCCATGAACAAAAGGATAACTTATATGAGTTTTTTTTTTAGATTTTTTTGCTTCACATCCTACTAGGATGATCCAACTTACTCAACAAGACTCCATCAATCGGGACCTAGTTGTAAAAGAATTGAATATATTGAACAAGTAGACATGGATATTGACGAGATATCATCCATTGGGGTGGAGGAAGCTATGTCAAAGTAGCTTGACATTGTAAACTTTGAAGTGGAAAATCTAATGGAAGACGAGGAAAAAAAAGTCTATCCAAAGGCTTTTGAGTCACTCACCCTAGCAAATCTTCCTTCCTTCCCAATTCTTGGTAAGGAATTCCTTATCCTTCATGATATTTAAAAACGCATGGGGTTCAAAGAGGACTACTCCATGAGCATTATTGCAAAGTCTTATGAGGATGAGATTTTAGTGAATGACTCCAAAGAAGAATTCTATTTCCAAGATACCAATACAATAGAACTTTTGGGTACCCTCATTTACTTGGGTTTTGCCTACAAAAAACTCAAAAAACTTCGAGAAACTTTCAACTAAAGACAAGCTTATAAATATTCAAAGAAGGCTTGAAATTTAGGCAAGTGAAATACCCATGTTGTAGTGGGTTTTGCCTACAAAAAGCTTAACAGTACTAAGAGAAACTTCCGACTAAAGATGAGTTTATGGGTATTCAAAGAAGACTAACAATTTAACACATGGGAAAGGAGGTGGATAGAAGTATTACTATCGAGAAACCAAAACTAGGATTCATCAAGTGTTGGGATAAAGAAAGGTTGTCCAAAGATAAGAGTCACTAAATTGTAAGTTCCACTATTATATTGAGAAACACTAATTCTAGAAAAGCTTGAATAATGCATTGCAAAATACTAACTTGAATGTTCCCTTGCCTTGGAGGTACTAGTTTATGACGCTGGTGAATTTTTAGCTCATTTTGGTGAGACAAGGGCTAAGTTTGGGGTGGTATCTATACTTCCCCATTAATTGTTAAGGCTTAATTCTAGCATTTTGAAGATTTACTAGTTTAGATAGTTAAATGAGCCCATCCTCTCACTACTTAGTCTTAAAACTTTGTTGACTCCAATAGAAACAAAGTCTTTCTTATTAAAAATAATGTTGAACTTAGAATTCTTTGTTATGCTATAGGTTTCCAAGGCTCAACACTTAGATATTTCTTATTATAGTTCTTATGCCCTAGCTACTACCCCTATAAGAAAACCCCCATTACAACCTATTGTATAAACTCTAATTATGCTAATGAGAAACTTCATATTCAATGACATTGGATTCTTTTGTGTTTTTCTATTTGTTGTGGAGTGCCAAACAAATGTATACATCAAAATTTGTCTTGTTTAGAAAATCTTAAACATCTCACATAGTTATTTTTCTTTGGTGACCCGTCGCCACATCTTGTGACTTTTAAGTGGAGTATTCTTGCTTGGGTAGTGCAATTCTTTCATGCCTTGGATGTTTCATGCTAATAATCATCCATAATTGTTAACAAAGTATGTGTGATGATTTAAGAAAATGTATTGCATATGAGTAAAACTTGGTTTGAACTATTAAAAAATATAAAACTCATGAGCTTAAGTTAAAAGGTAAGTACTTTACCAAATAGAATATAATATCATTTTTTCACAAGCCTTTATTATTATATCTATCAAACTTCTTTTTGCTTCTTAAAGTATGTAAAATAACTCACTTTGATCTTTCAAGAGTCAAATGGATTTGTTAAGTTCTGTCCAAATCTTCATGCATTAATTCGCTATTACAATATCATTTAGTCACCTTGGTTGTACATTCACGTAGTTCTTTCTAACACTGCCAAATTGTGTCATGCTTCACACTTTTAAAGTTAGAAACCTTCTAATGTTTGCCCCTCCAATTTAGTTAAACACATCATTTGATGTTTCAAATTGTTGTGTATCCCTTTGGAATTGCACATGTCTCTAATGAAAGCTCATTCTTAAATGAAGTTCTTCACATTTCTTCGTACAATTATTTGAAAGTAATGTAGGCTTAGTAGAGTAATCCCAATCTACATAATAAAGCAATGAGTTTATTAAAAATATTCATCTATGTATGCAATGTACAAATCACAGGATGGCCTTCCAATTTGGATCTTAAAAGGAGTCCACCTCTTTTACTTTTTCTTTTCTTTACCATTTACCATTGCTACTCCACCTTTCACTTTGTTCCTTGATGGCTATACCTAGTCTCTTATGTTTGACCAACCAAAGCGGTCATTGCATCCATACAATACAACCATGGATATGCAATGGTTTATCCTTCAAATATCCTAAACCCACATTTCTTGGGAGCCTTCAAACTAGCACTTAGATGCCATTCCACTTCAAATGTCCCAAGGCCCTCCACTTTAAGGTGGTCTCCTCTATCTGGTGATTTTGACAATGCTTTGGGATGCTTGTGTGATGGAAAAGCCATTTTAAAGTCTCATGGTTTTCATTAGGCACTTATATTACATATACCTACCATAGATCATTCTCATACTAGACACTTGAAGCTCCATTCTTGAATGATGAATTCCTTGCATGTGGTAGAGCTATGTCTATGAGTGTAATGCTTACCCTTCCATTTTTTTGGTGTTATAATGAGCTTACCTCTAGTTTCATTACAAAAATAAGCTTCCCTTTCATATACTTTAGTCTCAATTTATAAGCATGCATTATCACCATTTTTGTGCTCTCGAGATCCACCTAAACATTGTTGTACTCATTGTACTAAAACATATACTCATTGTTCTCTTTTGCCTATTCAAAAGTCATTGAACCTCTGATGTGCTTATAATCACCTAGAAGCTTCATGATTGCCAAAAAAAATTTAAATGTCTCGCATTTACAAATGACGCATGGCCTAAGAATACCAAAAACATGTAAACAATATTGATGAATATTATTTACCACTAGTTTAGCAATTGCACAATATTCATTCCTACTAATTGAAGCATGTCACATGGTTCTATAGCTTGATTTGCAAAAATCCTTACTTATGTCCTCCTACATATTTCAATGTAGTGAACTTGTACTTGGATCCCTAATCAATTTGATTTCTTTTCTTTTAGGTGTGCTATTTGTCTCCCAAAATGGATATCTTTGAAGTCAATTATTGTTATACCCTTTTTCATTCTTTGCTTCAACTTGCCCACCTTCATGCTAGGTTTTCAGGCTTTAAAATTGCTTGTGTCTAAACCTAAACCTAACACAAGTCATTGAGGCTCTTAACTTATCCAAACTTACATTTTTGTTTCTTGTTTTCCTTATAGATTTATTGATTTTTTATTCGACTCTGTCTTTGTCAACTTACTTGCTTCTAGTTTGTATTTTTCCTCCAAACTATGATAATTATGATGAAAGATTTACCTTACCTCATCATTCTTACTTTCTTAATGAGCATGCAAATACAATATCGAAACTAACCATTGTTTCCATTTCCAACAAACCTAATTGTGCCATGGAGTGTGTGAAATTTGTGTCCCACTTATTAATAGTTATGTTGGATATAACCTTCCATCCTCCCAATTATCAATGCGCTTTTTGCCTTCATCTCCCAACATTTTGGGTTCAACTTGGTTCGCACAAACTTTGTAGTTCCTTCTTCTCCAAGTGGCATATAGTTCTTCCACCACTACGTGAACATAACTCTTTCTTTTTACCAAGCTTCATCCATGTCTTTGAACATGAGAGAATGGCTAACAGTATTTGAACACAAGTTTATTTGGCACTTATTAAATGTATTGCAAACATAGTTAAAAGATACAAAGGATTCAAGTAAAAATCAAAGCTTCCTTCAAACAATGTTTACCTAGATTCACAAAGAAAGAGTGCTCTTGGTGATCCATATAAGAACTCAAATTTCCTTCTAATGGCATATTCAAGCATTCACGAGAGAGAGAGAGAGAGAGAGAGAGAGAGAGAGAGAGAGAGAGAGAGAGAGAGAGAGAGAGAGAGAGAGAGAGAGAGAGAGAGAGAGAGAGAGAGAGAGAGAGAGAGAGAGAGGGGAGAGAGAGAATACAAAGAGAGCATGCTCTTGATATTCCAAACAATAACTCAAAGAAATTCTTGGTTCTTGCTTCTTTCAAAGATGCATGTGAATATATCAACAAAGAAATTTTGTGAAAAAAGAAATAAGAATGTGAGAAAAGAAAGAAGAAGAAGAAAGAACAAACAAATATGATAATACAAGCATGTGAAAAAATAAATAAAAACGTTTAGAATATTAAATCTAAAAAATAATAAGAAAGTAAAACTCAAAAAAACTTACTTTTTCATATCTTGATTAGTTTTTTGGAAGTAAGAGTATTAAAAGGGAAGAGAGAAAAGGGAGAGGCCCTACATTATTTAGTCATAGTTAATCCTAATGTGACCCCTAAGTTGGAGAAAACTGATGATTAATGAGGTGAGATTCATTTCATTTTATATATAGCTAGGATGTGATTAAGAGATTTATCAAATTCTTACACTACTTGGATGGCCTCACTTTTGGCCTTAGTGGAAGCAAGAAAACATGTAAACATGTCACATGATTGAGATAAGAAATGGATCATACATTGAATCCAATTCAAGAACAAAGTAAACTATGTTGATGCATTATTTTAAGGCCATTAACATGAAATCAATGCACAAATAAAATGCTATAACAACATTACATCTACTCAAACCTTAACCATAAAAGGGGTAAAATCACGTCTTTAAAAGCACATCAACATAAAAACTATTTAACACAATGTAGCTGTAAGTCTAATGGTTTCTTATAGAAAAACATCATGAGGCCCAATATAACTCAACTTCCAATCTTTCACACAAGGGTTTCAAAGCTCCTTAAAAATTGAGAGTCTTAGACTTGAAAGAGATTCCACCATACATGTGCTATGAGATTCATCCATCACAACCCTATAATAAATCTTTAAGGAGCCTGAAGCTCATGATGGACTTGTAGCAAAGCACCTATCACATGAGATATCCTAGCACCCCTTCTAGCCCACATATTCAACAAGGCCCTATGTAAAGGCTTCCCTACTGGTTGGTTAGCTAATACCATAGTACCAATCTATGAACTATAGGATGGTCATGATTGGCCACGTGGTAGCCAAGCTTTATGGATCGATACTAGAGCATGAGCTAAACAAATGGGTAAAGAAGCACCAACATCAAGCATGTCAACAAGCACGGTTTAGGAGGGGCTACTCCACTCGATCATATCCTCACTCTCCAAGCCATTATCAACAAGGAAAGTAGGGCACACTGAAGGCAAGTATAATGCTGCTTTGTGGATTTCTGTAAGGCCTTTGACACAATACCACGTGCTAGGCTCATGCAAAGACTACAAAGTTGGAGGTCCCAATGGAGATGAGATGGGGGATACTAGCATTATATGTGTCTATGATTGGGATGAGTATGAGCACCAAGAGTGCTATCTGAGGAGATCACCAATGCCATTGGGCGGAAGTACAGATGCCCACTCTAACCTACTCTGTTCAACCTTTATATTGATGAGATATCAAACTACTTTAATGGATTGTTTGTCGACATCTTGTGTGCATTTGTAGGTCAGTTTTTACATCTCTCAATCTGCCTCCACCTCCTGGACATTGTTCATACCTGTTGGGATTTTTTTGTGGCCACCTATCTTTTTTTGGCATTTTCCTAGTGTGGCCAACATTAAATGTTGGTTGGCTAGTTTAGGGCATTTATGGTTATTCATAGCTTCCCCATCCCACACTTGGCAGATTATCTCATTCAATCTTCTTCCTCTCTTATAGTTAGGTGCACACTCCAACAGCTCGATACTATCGTCGTCATCAGCGTGATCTGGTGCCTTCATTGATGTTGTGGGTTGCATGTAGCGACTGATAAGTCTCCTTCCGCTTTCTCATTTGTATCAGCATTCTATCTTGTTCAGTGTAGATTTTATTCTTCTTTCCTTGCAATCTCTCTTTGTTCCTTTTTCTCTTTGTGGGTGTTTCTGTTTCCTTTTGTTGTGCGCCCTCACATGGTATCAAAGCATGGTATCATTGTTTGAGAGAGACACAGAGTACCTAATTCTTGCAGAGGAGGCTATCCACATCTATGTTTGCTGCAAAAACAACCTTTTGTGGAGTATCTATGCTGAGGCCACATCATCTACAATCTAGGCATTAGTATTTTTGTGTGCCAAGTGTCCACCTTCTGCCACTAGTCAATTGTCCTAGTGTGGAGGTGACCTTCTACAGTGCCAAGCGATAGTGTTTGATCAGTGTTTTCCTAAAAACACCAACTTTGGCCTGTAGGCGACAGTTCCCTTGGCCAAGCAACTGCTTCTGCCATCATGCAATAGGACCTTATATAGCTTTTTGTGTTTTTTTGCGGCTATTTCTTGGTAGACGATAATTTACTTCCCTCAAGTGAACCTTCTACATCAAGATTTCTACATCTTGTAGCCAATTCCTCCTATTTTGAGGTACACAACTTTTTGTGGGTGTTTGCAGGTGTATACAAAGATGTCTTATCAACAATTCTTTGTTGCCATAGAGGATGAGGTCTCTATTCCTTATTCTGAGAGAAGAAGAGATTTTGGTGCTAGTTCACACGACGAATGGAGGTCACCTAGCTTGTTTGAATGGGATCCCTCTCCTCCTCGTTCTCTCCATGTTTCACAACAGGCCCATTCTGTTGGCCTTTATATGCCTTCCATGGCACCCTCTATACAGGTGCCCATCCTCCTTTCTTTGCCCACAAAAGACTAGCTTGATGGTTCCAACTACTCACTTTGGTCGTGTAAAGTGGAGTCCTTAATACCTTTGATCTTTGGGAGTTTGTTACCCACCCTACTCCATGTCCCATGGAGGATCCCATTATTGGATCATCGATGGATCATGCAGCCTTATAGGATCGGCTTAGTTCTAGACCGATCTTTCCTCTTTATGAGCATATAGGATTTTGTCCGAGTGCATGTGCACAGGTTGCACAAAGTAACAAAAGTGTGGACAAAGCTTGCTTCTTTGTACCAACAGAAGACATTTTTCCACCAGATTAATCTCGAGAAGAAATTACAAATGCTCGTTGTTGATGATTATCCTTCCATCATTAGGGGAGTTTTGAGGTCTCGAAAATGCCCTGTAAGAGATCCTAGAGAGAGAAAACAATTTACGAAATAAAATCATTTTATAGAATTTTTAAAAGGTTTATATTTTGGTAAGTTAAAATATCAAAATTCGTTAATAAGTCATTGTCGTGATATTCTCGTGGTCACATCAAACCTAGAAATCTAGGTCGCCATAAAGTTGGCAAGGTTGTCATAATGAAGATCTTACCTCTCCTCATTAAAGTGAAAAGTAATATTCAATTTGAATTTTGGTGGATACTCGATTGCCTCCCTCCATCGTTTCTCCATCGTTTCTCTCTTCTTTTTTTCTCCTCCTTATTAGTCTCTTCTTTGTTTTCGTTCTTGCTTCTAATCATATCCTTAGCTATGGATCAATCACCCAATGATCTCTGTAACTCAGCTATGGATCAATCATCTAATGATCTCTGTAGCTCTCATAAAAGACCTCTCTATCATCTTCATATTGAGTTGAACAGTGAGTATGAACCGATAAGAAAGAAAACAAAATCTATCACGGTTACAGAGTCTATGAAACATATACTGAGGTTTGAAGGAAAGAAGAATATTGATCTTTGGTTAGATGGAAAGCTATATCCCAAAGATCCTAGCAGAAATAGCACTCCTCCTTTCTATAATAGCTCGTCATTAATGAGGTTTATTGGTGATGGCTACAATGGATTTTTAGGTTATACACTTAATCTTGTTTGTAGAAAATGATATCCTTGGACTAGAGAATCATCTTTTGATGAAACACAATATAGAGTTGTTGCAGAAGCTAGAGGATTGTCAACAAAAAATTCATTCATTGGAAAAGCGTATCAAAGCTTATCAACAAAAGCAAACTTTATTAGGCCTTCGAAATCGACAAAGAGCTCTTAAAAATATTGAGAATCTCAAACGAGGAGGAGGAGGCTGTGGTAAAAGAATCCAAGCAGCAATGTATATTTTTTTTCACTTGAAAAATCTTAAATATGGCTTTATTTAAACTACTTGCATTGATTTGTGATGTTAATTTTGCTTAGATCTCTTCTACAACCAAATGCAAGTGAAAGAGATTCTTTAAAAGCAGCTCAGTTTCTTTGGATTCTGAGTTAGTACAGAAGACACTGGATAGTATTGGTATCAGTCGAGATGCTTATATGCAACTTTTCCAACTTTTACAATCAAATATGAAGCAAGGACAGGTACACAATTGCATACTTCCGAAACCATTTGTGGTTAGGACTATCAGACAGAGAGTTAATAACAAAGTGATGGAGATTTTAGGTGAGCCTTTCCATATCAAGGCTAGCTTCAAGGGAAAAAAAAAGGAGGTTACATTCAATGAATTTAACAATATTTTCCTTGACTTGCCCACCCTACAATACTTAATGATCAAATTTTATGACTTGTCAGTAGTAGAGGCACAGGGAGTGGCTAGATTTGTGATTAAACTTGATGAAAGTGAGATTCTGAAATGTAAAAAATTGGAGAGAATCTCTATCACCTTGATGAATAGAGCACTTTCGTCAAGTCATTGCAATCACTCAACATCATTTAGTGTTCAATCTGAATATAACATCTGGTGGCTAGGAGCATTTGAGGTAGATACTGAGAATTTTGATATACTATATTGGGTTTTTCATCAAACATCAATACCTAATGTTATTCAAAGGCAACAAGCAGGAGAAGAGCTATTTGTTGAAGGATTAGGGAACTACAGGATTGAGTGGCACATAGCTGGTGACCTAAAGACACTCAAATGTATGTATAATGTATCAAAGGGAGCTAACTCGAGATCTCCTTGCTTATACTGCATGTCACCAGCTGTAGAGTTAAACTCAAGCAATTGGAATAGAGCTCCCTCTAGGCACAATAAAGATCCATAGTTTAAACCAGTCTTGGACATTCCTTTAGCGAATGCCCATATTTGTACACTTCATGCACTTTGCAGGATAATCGAAAAGCTTGTTCATCTCTATATAGGATTTGCATGGAAGTTGAAGCTATTATCAACTAGAACAGATGCTATAACAAAGGTTGAAAAAGTTCTCTCTGCAATTGGTTTGCATGGTGGCAATGTTGTTATTGAACCAGATCTTCAAAAGTCTAAGGATGGTAATTGTGTCCCAAAAAAACCATCTATTGGTGGAGTGAAGGCTAGAAGGTTTCTAGGCTTTCATGGGAGACTTGGCAAGATAAACTCGAGAAATGGTGGCTCAACTATTAAATTTAATCAGTGGAAATCCCTACATAATGCAGTTAAGGATCACACTGATAATGGACAAGCTCGAAATAGAAAAGCTAAAGTTTGGGAAACACTAGACAAAGTGTTTTTTTATTGTGATAAGACTCAATGGAATGATGATGATCTCAAAGACTTTAAAAACCAATTGAACCTTTTCAAAAAGGCAATGACAGAAGCTTGGGGTGATCAACACTTTACTCACTATATGGTAAGAAGTTTGTATATGTTTGTTTCTTCATTGTCGAACTCATATAATGTTTTTTAATAACTTTCCTTATTTGTTGACTATGCAGCATATTCTATACAACCATGCTCCATACTTTATTAAACAATATGGATCTCTATCTATCTGGTCAACCCAAGGTATGGAAAAATCACATTATCAAGCAAGAACAAAACATTTCAGACATACAAGACATGGAGGTGGAAGACACAAAGCCAACAGTTTATTAGAGGTCTTTCAATGGTTCTATCGACAAATTTGGCATAAATTCAAGCTTAAAGATACAACCACATCAAGCAATACATCATCTTTAGCAAGGACTATACAAATTGTTACCCAAAGAAGAAAAGATAGATATTTAAATTCTTGCGCAAAGCAAAGATTTACAGAATGGTTACAAACCAAACAAAGAGTTGGGAAAAGATGGGTTTCAAGAAACCCTTAATCTTTGGCATCTTCTAGTCTGATTATGTTGCAGAAGAGTCCTTAGTTTCAGGCACCTCAACAGGGCCTTCAGAGAAGTCCTTGGTTTCAGGTAGCTCGACAGGGCCTCTAGAGGAATCTTTTGTTTCATCCCACTCAATAAGACCTCTGTATTTCAAAAACTCTTGTTTCCGATAGCCTGGAAGAAGCTTCAAATTCTTACTATCTCCTACATAAGAGAGCAAATAGGAGCCAAGAACTCCAAAATATCCAGCTCTAGATCCACTGTATCCAGGCATAAAGCCAAAAACTCTTATGGCTTCTTCCTTCTCCACCAAAATGATCTTGTCCAAACCTCTGCTGAAAACTTGAGATCCAATTACCTTTGAGATAGCTCTCAAAGCCATCATTGGTAGACTTGGAGAGCTTGACAATCTACTATGATATATTACAATTGTTTGATTGTTTAAGTTTCCAATATAATGGCCAAGGCTTTGATTTTTTCCAAGCTTCATTGGCCTAGAGCCCTTGGCCCTTCCAAGAAAGTTGTCTAGATCTTCAATCTCAATCTATAGAACAAACCACAACAGTACAAGATATAAGATATTTATCTATAATGCATAATAAAGTCTAACATAAACTCAATGGGTAACTTCGAATTATATTTCATACCTTAGGGTGTTCATCTTCTTCAAGAAGTCTATCATCATAAAGATTTATTGAACTCTTGGGCTTCTCATCTGATGGAGACTTCAATCTCTCTTCATACCCTACATCATCAATATGAAGTTTCTTCTGGACCTGCAAGAACTCTTTTTCTGTAGGTAGTCCCCCCCTTTTCGTATTCTATGATCTGATTAATACATGTATGTAAGGCTATAGAGCTATCTTGGAAATTCTCTCCCTCAACATCAAGACTTGCTAGTGGTTCTTGTTCATAACCTATAAAATTCGTGTCATTTTTGCCCCAACCTGCAAGGATTGCTAAGCAATAATCTTCTCCAAGATCAAAAAGTTGTTGAATATCATTTAGCAACACATATCTCTTCTTGTTGATAAGATAAGTGGGAAATGTTGGAACACAGGCAAGAGGACCTTCTTCATCAACCTGTGCACTTGGCTCAATCTCCTTTTCTTCCACCATTGTGATATTGTCACTCTTGAATAAACCTACATCAAAACCTTGGACAAGTTGATTCTCAACATCTTCTTGGAACATCTCCTCCTCTTCGACCTCCTTATCCATACTTGCAATATCCTCTAGCTTTCTCTGTTGGTCTATATCTGGAGAAGAATTTTCCATGTACTGAAGATACACAATAAATCCAACGTCCTTGTGGATCAGAAGGCATTGGTGTTGGTACCTGTGGAAAGGGCAACATATTTCTTTCTTTCTGAATTCCTCATCAATGAGGTTGAACCTGCCGAGCAAAGTTGACCTGGATGTATTGGTGGCTCCCATGACATCACTATAATGAACAAATCCATTGACTTCCAAACCTTGCACATGTCTATCATAAAAACATCTGTACTCCTTAAGTTTATCATCAAGATCCTCCAATAACTCCTTCAAATCAAAAGGAACATTGAAAATTTCCCTGATATAGCAAAACTTGGAAGAATTTCCAGTGGTGTGTAAAAAATCAAAGAGCCTATCATCAGATGTCTCAATTATCTCCTCCTCATCCATTCCTTCCAGAGATAGCTTCCTCTTTGTCATCTTGACCAGAAAAATATTTATCCCTGAAAAAAAAAAGCACAATAGAACCAATATCCAATAAAACAAGATGATATCATGGAAAGAGGCCCCAACATTGATTTTCCAAGACAAAAAAATCAAAACAGGAGAATTTTTTTAGTTGGCCGGTGAAACGCAAAAATTCAAGTGTGTAAGGCAAATGCCTGTAAAGGAATCGCGTTTCATCGGACACTAGCTTGAAGACAAAAATTATTCTAATATGTGGCCGATGAAACGCGATACTAAGTAAAATATCATCAACAAAGACATTGTCTCGCGTTTCACTGGTCTATGGAAACTGCAAATGAAGAAAAGAAACATGAACAATAAATAAATTCTATGGAAACACACAAATTGATGATATAATCATTTTTGGAAAAGCTATGCTGCTTTTGAAAGATAGAAAGCACATAACATCTTTAATTGTTCAAGTGTTATAAAACATTCTTTCTATATTAATCAAATTTATTTTGTTAAAATGCTTGTAATAAAAAAATTTGTTACCTATCAAAGATTGTTGAACTGCTCTCCACACAGGATGCAAGGACCTTGAAGGGAAGTCGAGACGAAATTTTGGCAGAGAAGAAGACAATGTCGGAGAAATGGGTTTGAAATGCTTTTATATCGACCGTTAAGCATGTGGTGATAGTTCCAACGAAAAAGTTTGTGTAATAATGGAAAAATACATGTACACGTATCTGACTTAACACAGCGTAATAAACTCCTCAGAATACGTGCGCATTCTCTTTTTCCAAAAATACGTCACACGTGTGTTAAATAACCCTTTTCCAAGTAAATAAAAAATTCCGGTAAGCGAGAGTACGTCACACGTGTGTTATTAACACTTTGCGAAGAATATTGAGTCCATGCAAATTCACCGCCTTCACCTTTCATCGCTACTCCATCTTTGTTTTTGGTGTTCCTTCCAGTCTCCAAGCATTTCCTTCCAATCTCCAAGCATTTCACTGCTTCCCCAACAAAGCAAACCTTCAAGCATATTGTCATCTTTAGGCTGAAATTGTGAAGAACAAGCTAAAAAGAAGGTATGGTTTCTGCATCTTGCTTTTCAATAACAAGCTCCATTCAATGCATTGTTTTGATATTTTTCCTTAATCTTTTATGTCATTATTAGCTCATGACCACTACAAAAGAATTTTTTTCACAGTGAAAGCATTCCTTAATATTGTGGAAATTTAAGGAAATCTTCAAATTTCCTCCCTAATTCTGTGGATATTTTAAGTAATCTTAAAAGCTTTCCTTGGATCAAAGCTCTTTTTTCTTGGTTTTGTCAATTTTTATGCTATTTATGAGCTGTCCGGTGAAACGCAAAAATAAGGTACTTCAAGCAGGTTTCCTGGCTTAAATTCGTGTTTCACTGGACACAATGGACAACAAGTCCGGTGAAACGCGAAAAGAAGCAGCTGCAAGGAGGCGCCTTGCTTGACACTCGCGTTTCACTAGACAGCTCGAGAAAAATTCAGCTGATACGAGAAAACGCCATGCAGCATAGATAACTCTTGTCTGGGACTCGCGTTTTTCTTTACATGCTAGAGAAGAAGTAACATATGTTTTTTTGGCAGATGGCTAGGACTAAGGCAACAGCAAGAAAAGAGAAGATTGATCCTAGGGATTTGGCATCAAAGATTCATCAGTCTTCAAAGCCTCAGAAGCTCTCTAGAAAGTCAAAGCCAAGGAGAAGGTTTTCTCAAAATGTCAGGTGTCTAAGGGAGATTAGGAAGGCAGTAAATGCTCTTGACAATGCAATTCCAAAGTTGTCTTTTCAGAGGCTTGTCAGGGAAATTTGTGATAGATATAGTTTGGATAGTTTCAGATGGACAAGAACAACTCTTAATTGTATACAAGAAGCCACAGAGGATTTTCTAATTGAGTTTTTCCAAGATGCTTACATTTGTGCTGCTCATGCTCATAGGCTCACACTCATGGACAAGGACATGGTAATTCTTAGGAGGCTAAGATATAGATTTTCAAAGGTCCTTGAGCCAATTCCCCTCACTGATATGAAGACATTTAATATCCTTAATGTGCCCCCAGCTAGAAGAAAGAAATATGATTCTGGTGTCAGGGTTGAGGATGTCACCCATGAGAAGGATACAAGGCAACATGAAAAAGAGGAGAAGGCTAAAGAGGAACAAGCAGATAAATGGAGAGAGTATAGGAGGCAAAGGGTTGAAGAAAGGGAAATAGAGCAACTAGAGTCCTTTGAAAATGAGCTAGCCACCCTTCTTGAAGCAGCTAATCCAAAAGGATTCAGTGTGTTTTGTTTCTTACCTGGTGACTTAGGCAAAAGAACTGAGGTTATCTCCTTTGATGCTGCATGTGTTCAGATTCTTAAGGATAAAAGAAGAGAAGTAAATGAGAGTCTTATTCTTGCTGGCCTAAGGTATGTCCATCCATAATTACTTATATTTTTTGATATTTTTTTAGCAATAAGATTTTTCTTGTTTATACTCACTATTTCTATGCCTTTTCTAGGTGTATAATGCATGAGTTTCCTTTGAATATACAACAAAAAATTGAGGTTTTTGATCCATCTATCTCATTCTTTATGAGGAATGAGCTTGATGCAAGTTTTATTGAGCACTGGCTCAATTTGATTGACTTCGATACTTTGGAGCTGCTTATAATTCCATATAATGAAAAGTAAGTGATTCAATATTCTATTAGAGTTTTTGAGATTTTATCCTACTAATTTATTGAGATATGATTGCTTTTAGTTCTCATTGGAGCTTGATTGCAATAGACCTTGTGGATAAGCAATGCTTTTTAATCAACTCTATGAAAGGAAGCCATGGAAATGCTAAATTGTAAGTTATATTATCCAAGGGCTCCTTGATATTTCAATTCTTTTTTTTGTAAGTACTCTAGATTTCAATATATTTTATATACAGAGGTGCCAAAAGATTAATTGAAGAGCTAGAGAAAAGACCCCCTATGCCATCTGATTTGCTTGCAACAATGCAATATAGACAAGTTGTAGTAAGTTATTCATTAAAATAATTGAAACATGAGTTTATTCTATGAACTACCATTCGTCCTCTTTATAGTTTTACTTTGTGTTGGTGGTTGCAGTGTCCCCATCAGGATGATAGCCATTCTTGTGGCTGGAGGGTGATTGCAAATGCTAGAAGAATGGTTAACTTTGTTTATCTTAATGATGATAAACATGTAAAGGTAATATGAAAGATGCTAAACTTTAAGATAGATATTAATTGCAAATAGTCCATTGATGATGAAAATATAGTCTATTGTAAGAACAATAATGAACTAAAACTCTTTTTTCTATAAATGTGTGACAGTTTTCGAAGGATTGCTATACATCTGAGCATGTTTGGTACATCAGAGCAAAGCTCTTGAAGTATATGATGGTCAATTGTATACAACCAACAACAGAGATTGGTGGGGATTTGCACCATGAAGGAGATGCGGTGCCTATAACCACGGAAGGCAAATCCACAGCTTCAACACCTTCTATACCCAAGACATCAAAGAAAGGCAAAAGGACTCCTAGAAAGGATAGTTCTCCAAAAAAGAAATAGCTTTGCCATATCGCCTTGTAGGCCTTCATATATAGAAATTTGCCCTTCAGCCCTTGTATATCTCATAGAGATGGCAGATAGACATTTGTTACAAAATTTGTACATGTATTTTATATTGATAGTAAAGATATATTTTCTTGAATGTCATTGCAGTGTATTTTATTTTCTCTCCTTTTCGATATCTGCAAAAAATAAATTACAAATGTTTGTTAGTTAGAAAGTGAGATCTTGATATACATCTAAGTAGATATAATATGATGTGAAAATTTACTCGTTTCTTGTCAAGTTGGAATACAAAGGAGCATGGTAGTTCAATGTCTTCATTTTGTAAATCCATCCTCACTTGATGTAGCGTACATGTTTTTCTGATCTTTAAGATTGCAATAATATCCTCGTTGAACCGAATATCAAGATCCACAATAGGATCCTTGCTGAAATCATTAAGATTCTGGTCTAAAGCAACTAGACTACAGTAACTAACAAAATGCCATCGACTATAGTAAAAGCTAAGGATAAAATTTTGAGTAGAAATCATATATTTACAAGCTATAGAGTCTTGATCTATCTTACATATAATTTTTCCTTCTGTCCTTGTATCCCATCCTTCATCAACAAATTGTATGATATGATCATATGTTAGTCTCTTCACTGAAAGCATGGTTTTTGTTATTCTTATCTCCATATTAGAGAATAAATCAATAAATATATTAATAGGCATAAATAAAGTAACTTTTCTTAGCCTACTTGAGATATTAGATTTTAGTGCTTTCTGGATCTCAGAAAATATCTTACATCTATAGCCCTCACTAGTAGCTGGACTTGGCAAAGGCCACTCAAAGCTTGAAAAATCTGGCAAAGGAAGGAGTTTTATTGATCCCCATTGGCAACGCCGCATAGGAATAACATAAGAATGGTCATAAAAGAATATTCCATTCTCTGCAAGCTCTGTCTTCTTTCTACCTCTATACATTTCTTCTCCAATTGAACCATGTATAACATCAATAACATCAATAATAGATTCCACTGGTTGCCATTCCTCAAGATTAGAGGGATAGACATCTACAAGACAAACAAATATTATAATGGAAAAACCTAAACCATGTTTAAGAAAGGAAAAACTTTAAGAATCAAATTCTTACAATTTGGTCTATACATTGGAAGCTTTGAAGATCCAGGTTTCAAACACAGCTCTCTTTGCATGAACACATGTTGCACTAATACCTCTTTGATACTATTCTTATTTGCTCCAAGCTTAAAATCTCGGATTCTGCCCTTTCAAGCAGAGATAAACGAGCTCTCATGTCTTTGCCTTTTTCCACGTTTTGCTTGTTGCATGGTGATCCAACTACCTTTGCTAATGATAGTAGAAATCCATCTTCCATCAGTTTGGAATGAGTTAAACACTGATATGGATGTGATTTGGGAGCTTGGACGCCTTGTTGAAGGTCGAATTTCTGTATCCATGGTAGAAGAGAGAGATACATGCACAGAGAGAGAGAGAGAGAGAGAGAGAGAGGACTAGGCTATCATAACGGAGGGAAAAACAATAGAGGAATAAAAGAAAGGAGGGAAAAAACTGAGCGCCATGCTTTTCACCAATTTGAATTTCGATTACATCAGTCATTATCATTAATCTAGAAACATCATTAAATAAAAGTAGCCGAGACTCTATGCCATTAATGCAAAAGATGTCATAATCACGAATATAAGAGACTAAAAATACATAATAAAAATACAAATTCGTAATATTATCATATTTATATATTTTTGTAAAATGATTTTTTAATTTTTTTTAAATAGAAGTTTCGTTACGGAGGCTTTGCTCTTATTGGTCTAGAGCACTCTCTCTCTCTCCACATCCTAAAAGGCATTTTCGAGACCTCAAAACTCCCCTAATGGAATGATCATATCAACATGTTGGAGGACATGAGAGATGAGCTTGTGTCCCTTGGCAAGTTGATCTCTTTTGAGTATATAGCTATGTTTTGTTTGACTCAACTGCCATCTCCCTGGTTTGATATCTTCTACACTAGCCTTTTTGCACTAAGGACTCGTGAGAAGCTTCTATGGGAGGAGCTTGCCCCGCTTGTTTTGGAGCATGACAAGAGCACCAAAGAGGTAGCCAATGGATCCACCTCCACCAAAGCTTTTGTTGCAAGTTCAAGAGGGGGAAAGAATAAGAAAGGGAAGTCAAAGGCTAAAATACATGAGAGTTCTTCAGGCCCCTAACTACAACTCGGAGAAGCCTAAATGCCCATGTTATGGAAAGGGGACACATCCAGAGGAGAAATGTTGGAAGAAGTACCCTCACCTTCATCCAAGAGCAAAGGATGGAGCTAAAATGTGCGAGCCTTCTACATCTACTCCAACGGTTACCCATGAGTCAATATTCCTTCATATTGTTGACTTGGAGGAGCCTTCTTCAGTGGTTGTCTCATCTTCTAAGAGGCCTTGGCTTGTTGATAGTGGAGCGTCATCATCTGACTCCACATGGTGATTTGTTGCAAGATCGATGCCCTTTTGAGCATTCTCTCACTATTGATGACATTGTATCAGTGCCTATTTGTGATGTTGGCACTTTGCCTTTATTTCCCAACCACACATCAAGATCCCTTTCACATGCCCTTTATGTTTCGGACTCGAGCTTTCCACTCCTCTCACTTTATGGCCTTACTAGGCTTGGTATGCAAGTTGTCTTCACCAAGCAAGCCATTTGTATTGAGGATTCTTCTACCGAGGCTGTTATTGCAACAGGTTGGTAGGAGAGCGAGCTTTACATGCCCCATTCCCCTTCTCTTATGCAAGGTCCTCCGAGGCAATTGTCTATTTGCTATATCCATTCGCGCTTGCACATCATCTTTTCCACATGTTCCTTCCCATCCCCCACCCTCTCCTCCAATGGTTCCCTCATACCCCCCATCCCTTTTCGAGGGGGATGATCTCGATGATGCAGTTGTGGATTCCTTGGCCCCTAGTGTTTCAAAAGGGGTTTCCCAAGATCATGAGGAGCTTCTTCATCAACAATCTTTATTGACAAACTTCATTGACATAGGCAATTCTCTTACCGCCCTAGGCTTTGTTTCCTCCTTGGCCTTCTGCCACATCCAAGATCTAAGAGGGGGTGTTAACAGCCATGTTTATGATGCCTTATCTCCTACTTGTGAGCCTAAGTCTGAGTCAGACGACAAGGACATTAGAACCTCTGGCATCTTAGCTATGCGTTTTGATGGGAGAGGCTAGTCACTCTCGAGTGGTTGTCTAATTGGATTTCTATGCATTTCCTTCAGTTGTCTACATCTTGTGTGCATTTCTAGGTCAGTTTCTGCATCTCTCAGTCTTTCTCCATGTGCTGGACATATTCCATGCCTTTTGGGGTTTTTCTGTGGCCATGTGTCTTTTTTTCTAGCATTTTTCCAATTTGACCAGCATTAAATGTTGGTCAGCTAGGATTTATGGCATTTATTGCTACAAGTCTGTCAGTTTAGGGCATTTATGGCTATTTATAGCATGCCCATCCCACACTTGGAAAATTATCTCATTTAGTCTTCTTCCTCTCTAGTAGGTGCACACTTTGACACTCCATCTCCTCCATAGTTGGTGTTGCCATCATCATCAACCTCATCTAGTACCCTCACTAACACTGTGGGCTATGTGTAGGGGCTGGTCAGTATCCTTCTACTTTCCCATTTGTATCAACATTCTTTCTTGTTCAATGCAAATTTCATTCTTCTCTTGCAGTCTCTTCGTTCCTTTGTCTCTATGTTTCCGCTCCCTTCCATTCTACACTCTCACATTATCAAGACAAGGATCTCACAGAGAACCTTGGGAAAACCAAAGTTAAGGTGTTTAACACTTCTTCCCTGTGGATTCAGCAATCAATACCCCATTTCACATATGAAGAGAAGATCGTGGAGGTAATCCAGATATATGTTTGCTTGGGGATTACATTTTCATAGCCGAGATACACTTTGAGGAGAGCAACATAGGATAGAGTTGATAAGAGGCCTAGGATCGATGGAGAGCCAATGCGCACACATACAATTTTAAGAGCCTCGGATGAAGCTCTAGCACTCGACACTTTGGTCACACCAACACTCCTATATGGGGCTCCCATATGGGCATAGAGCCTCTACCACACAAGAACCATACAAGATCAACCACTACTCGAGGGGGAGGAGATATATGATGGGTGGGAGCAAATGGAGAGACACCTAGTACTAATGATTTGAGGCAAGCCCTCTATGGATGAGATTATCATAGCAAAGATGGGAGCACCACCCATAGTAGGAGAGGCCCTCTTCCAAATAGTGACTTTCTTACACAAGCTTTTGACCTTGCCGAGATAGATATCCTCCTAGCTCGCACTAGATTCCTCTAGATAGCTAGCATTACCAGGGGATATTGAGTGTCGGTATGCTCAAACAGAGACATAGCTACAAATACATGAATTACCTTCCACCACTACAATACAACTTGGATTACCCCCACTTCGAGTTTAACCGAGAGGAGTTGAACCACATCATTAGGATGGACATTATTCAAATACACACAATTAAGACCTAGGTGACACCTACCAAGGATCTAGGATGAAGATGGCTTTCTACCAAAAGCATTTTCTCCACACTTGGGGAGGTGGGGATGGGCATTGATACCAATACTATTATATACCAATGACAGTCCTCATCTCCAACACACCGAAGGGATTGTAGCACCACCTAGTTAAACTATAGGCCTTCTGTCAAGACAAGGATCTCACAACGAACCTTGGGAAAACCAAGATTATAGTTTTTAGCACTTCCTCCTAATGGATTCGGGATCAATACCCCATTTTACATCTGGAGAGGAGATAGTGGAGGTAGTCCAAAGATGTGTTTACTTGGGGACTACATTTTCAGCGCCGAGATTTGCTTTGAGAGGAGCAACAAAGGATAGATTGACATGAGGCTATGTGGCTCTAGCACCGATGGAGAGCCACTGCACACATATACAATTTCAAGAGCCTCAAATGAAGCTCTAGCTCTTCGACACTTTGGTCACACCAACACTCCTAAATAGGACTCCCATATGGAGATAGATCCTCTACCACACGAGAAGAGCCACACAAGAACCACCAATATCCAAGAGGGGAGGAGATATACGAGGGAGCAAATGGAGACCCCTAGTACCGGATGGTTTCACCGACAATTCAAAGTAAGCCCTTTCTATCACATGAGATTATCAGTGCAAAGATGGGAGCACCACCCATAGTGGCAAAGACCATCTTCCAAACAATCCCTTTCTTGCACAAGCTTTTGATCTTATTGAGACCCAGCTCACACTAGAGTCCAGATAGCTAGCATTACCAAAGGATACTAAGTACTAGTATACTTAAACAAAGATATGGTTGCAATTACATGGATTACACATGGATCACAATCCACCACTACAATACAACTTGGACTACCTCCACTTGAAGCTCAACTAGGGGGAGTTGAGTTGCATCATCATGATAGACATTATTCAAATACACACGATCAAGACATGGGTGACACCTACTAAGGGTGTAGAACAAAGACTGCTTTCTACCAAAAGCATCTTCTCCACATATCCTTGAATGTCTTTGTTGTCCACCCAAGATACATGGATACACACCTATCTCATGGTATTCGATGTGGCATTGGACAACTCCTGTATATCCTCTCACCGACTCCGAATTGAGGAAGGTAGATTCAATGCAAACTTCCTTCTCCCTAAGGGACAAGATTTGTCAACTTTGTTAGCTCGAGCTCGAGACAAAGAAGCAATACTTGTATAAATGCCCAATGTACTACAAGATTCGAGGGCACTTCAATTGCTTGTTCAAAGTGGAATTTGGGCTATTATCCAAAGCTATGGATTTCCCAAATCAAAGATATCTCAAGCTCTTCTTGTTGGAGCTAAGGCACCACAAAGAGCATCTCTAATGGACCCAACACGAAGTCACACACCACTATACACTCACATGGTTCTACAAAGCATCAACTACTCTCTCCACCATAGCCCTCATCGATCCAATTGACAGCCCCACCACAAGGAACCACACTTGTTACAACCCCAAAGAGATAAAAAACATCACCCATGCCTTGCTAGCCCACACCCTCGCAAGAGGCATCCTCTATAGATGCAAAGAATACATCATCGAGGTACCCTACCTCGCAGCATCAACCTCTATGCTATAGACCCATGAGAGAGATCATGGGGTGGGAGTACCTCCTGAGCACTTCCACATTGTTTATGGCTTAGACTTCATTTTGTACTCATCAATGATGTATTGTGCACTATTTATTTTCCATCTAGTTAGTCATAGCATCAAATGATAGTCATACAATACTTGCTTCCTAGTCGCTCTATACAACTTATTGTATCATATTTGTTATATTGTATGTGAGTTCCTTTCTTTAATACACATTTAGAAACTTCTATTAAGGGAGGCCTTATTGAAGATTGTTCTTTTGTTTTCTGTGTGCACAGTTCTACCTTGCAAGCTCATCTACTTGTTCAAATGTGGAAAGTGCTCTTCATGATTAGACGTTACAATATCCACTTTTCAAAAGATGAAAGCACACGCATACAAAAAACAGTCTTGTCTCTGAGGTGCCTGGCAATGTTGGGGTGGGAAGACAAGCTCTTTTAGGGTTCCGAGGCATATGCTCAAGAAGTTCTTCACATCTATACAATAACAATTGAAATTCACCTTTAATCTCACATTAAAAAAGATAACAATATCTAGTCTGCCTTAAATTGGAATAATAAGAGGAACATGTACATGGGAGAAATATCTGACCAGCTACCCATTTTATGAAAGCATACTAAAATTCATAATTGTTCAACTATCAAAACATACTGAATAGTGCATTATCATCCTCTGTCACGGTTGATGCCGCTTTGAATGATCCCATCACAGGCCAACAATTTTAGCTGCACTTTCTCTATTACACGAGACTATTGAAAAACTGTACAATACTGATTGAATAAAATTAACTACTGCACCTCAATCAGTATCTTCTTAATTTTGAAAAAACCAATTCTTGCCAGCAGTTTCATGAACCACCACCACTGTCTTGGTAGATTATGCAACTCCCACTAGTTCTTGTGGACATGTATTCTGGCTGTCTGACTCCAGTGCTTTGCTTAAAAAGAGAGGTGTCTCAGGCCAACTTGAGGCTATGGGAAGTGAACTTTCCTCCACACTGGTTTGTGGAGGTATGGGGCAGTCCATAACCTCGTTCGGTAGCACAGAAAGAGTCTTCTTAAACAATTCAGAACAGCTCTGTATGGGATAGAAACACCGAGGTAGCAATCAAACATTGTTGCAAACTAGCTTAGACGTGCAAGCATGCAAGCACACATGCAAAGACGAATGCTACATTACAACAATCTTTACCATCTACATTCTGCCTTGCTCAGACAAAGGTAAAATCACCCATTAGGTATTTATCATACACCAAGGGACAGCAATCCAATAGATTGTCATACCTTACTATCACGAAATGCTTCATCTAGAGCCCTCCTCCATAGCCCTGCACCTTGTTCTGCATGAAAAAGATGGAGCAAAGGCTGCAGAAGCCAACCAGCATATTATATCTGCAACTACTTTTAGTTATACAAAGATCTAAAGTAAACTGAAGCTTCACCTTGACAACTTGGCGAAGGCTTGGCCTTCCTGGTCCATACTTCCCAATTACAGAATCTGCATACTCTTCATAAAAGCTAAGCACCTACAAACAAGGAATATGTGTACACTGAAGTACATTTGAAGAAATTTAGAATCATGGACTTTGCACCCATCATTAAATTACCTCTCTGCGGGTGATTGTAGGTTGGGAAGCACCATAAATATCAGTATCCACTCGAGCCAATATGGACCAGGGACTGCATGCACCATAAATATCAGTATCCAGTCCCCCTCACCTTCTTCCTTTTCTCTTCTCCCCTTGCTCCCTCAGTATCCACTCACTGCCCTTCTTGTTTCCCCTTCCTGCTCCCGTGCTCCCACTTTTTCCCACCACCCCCGGCCCCCCTCTTAATTTAGTTTTGGGTATAGTTGAAAAGATGTCCAACCATTGGGAACC
The DNA here is from genome assembly GCF_053477565.2 of Lygodium microphyllum. Classification (NCBI taxonomy): domain Eukaryota; kingdom Viridiplantae; phylum Streptophyta; class Polypodiopsida; order Schizaeales; family Lygodiaceae; genus Lygodium; species Lygodium microphyllum. Next base: position 81,130,691 of record NC_141162.1, read on the forward strand.
AGGTTGCCATCATGATATTAGAGCTTTGGTTCTGACTGTCATCAGTATATGGGCCCACACTCCTGCCAAGAACATATCCCATCTGGCAAGATGCACCAAGTACCTCCCAGAAAGTGAATGTACAATATTGGACAAGAGTCAAATGCTCATCTCTCACGCAGTTAATTGCCCACGTATGGAATCCCCAATGTTGTAAGGCTCCTAAATGAGGAGGTTCAAGTATCACAGTCCACATAGTCTATCAATACAACTTTTCTTGCTATCATATTTCCATATTACCATCTAAGCTCTTGCAAGCAGATGAATAGAAATAACAGCAGCCTTTAATTGCTCGAGTTTGGTAAATTTGAAATTCTATACCTCGACAATGGCCTGCAGCCTGGAAGTCTCAGAAGCTTTTCTTTGAGGGACTTGTGAAGTTCATGGAGGAATAACACATTCACATTGGCATGCTCAATGCTGGGTCATACTTGCCAAGGTTAATGTGAAATCTCTGAAATGAACAATCCCACATTGTGCCAATGACAGATAAGGGAATTAAGGCTCTGTATTTGACTCACAATGTCCTCCACTGCTTTGATGAAGAGCCTGAAAGACAAGTTGGTGACCATGAAGTCCAGGTTTAACAGTATGCTAATTACTCATACTTCTTTGAGAACCTCACATGGTTGGGCATATCGACAAGCCCATCTCAACATCTAGAGGCTGTCCACAACCTATCTAGAGGTAGATGTAAAAAGAAGGGAACTTCAAGAGCTAGATCCTAAAAGCAGAGTTCCTGTTCTCTCGCTTGTATCCTTCCAAGCTTTTTTTTTTTTGGCCCATTGAATGAATTTTTAGGAGCTAAGAGAAGAGTATTGCTTTTGCAAAATAACAGTTTCAAACAAAGCAACTCTACTAGTCAGTTCACCCCTAGGATTGGAGCATTGAACAATTACTTCTTACTACTTGAAATTCTCTTTATGGCATAGGGCAGTGGGCTCTCAAAAAAACTAAGTGCAACTTTCTGAAATGATCCAATGTTGCTCACAAAATTCTTCTGCCAGTAACAGCAGGGAGATTTTTATTCTGTAGGATAATAGGCATGTTGGTCTTTTGATAAAATTCGGAACAAAACCGAAACTGTTAGTATCCTGATAGGTATGCTCCCAACCATAGGACGAAGAAAACTTTTCAGAAAGTCATTATTGATTGGATCATTACCTCACAAGAATCACCCTAAGCAATTTAACACTTTAGGCAGCCACCTCATACATTAACACGATGCATATGCATTGCATCCAGCATCCAGTTATGCATGAAAATTACACATTTGTGCTGGCAAAAGAGCACAGACAGACAAATGCATAATCTGATATGTGGCTTAGTTTCATAGATGAAGGACACAACCACAGTATGAAAAGGACACGCAGACCTGTTGCATGTTGCCCGACCAAGCATCACTCCATACACACCCTTCTTCAAAACACTGTCAACCTGTTGAAAGTTCAAATGTTGAATCCTCTTGAGACGCATATTTAAATGTCTATTCTCAATGAATAATTTGTTTGGCTGAAGGAAGACAATTGAACTGTTTGGTGAATGTCAATGACAATAACATGTAGCAAAAAGTGCTCTCTAACCTGCCGTAGCGAAGTAATGCCTCCATTTAGTGTAAATTTCAAATGAGGGAAATCTCGAATCAGAGCAAAGACATATTCATACCTTTAAAAAATTACCCAAAGGGTAGTGGAATCAGGCACCAAACATCTCATTTTCACGCTTGCTTGCAGATTAAAAGAAAAAAGCAGGCATTGAACAAACTCTATGCTATGTTTAGACAACAATGTTGCAAGGAGAACTGGAGCCTGTCAAAATGATAAAATTATGTTCAATACTCAACTTTGTAAGCAATATTCTTGAGAACATATGTTGCCATGCTTTGAATGGTCTCTCATATTGAGAAATGCATGAAAGTTTGTTGCTACTGGCAGTCCATGGATTTTGTACAATCTAATTAAATACAGTCAAGTAATAAATGCTCAGGCCTATCCCAGTGTTCCTTATTGTCAAGCACTTGTAATCGTTCATTTTTTGGATCACAGCATTGAAGCTATGGAGGGCACAATTGTAGACAGCAGCTGTGCTTGGACGAGCAGAAGTGATTGCACGCCATGTCATCATCTGCGGACCAATTACAAACTAGGAGACCTGGCTCATGGGGAAATTCAAAATCAATTCTACATAGAAGATGTTGGGATATAGAAGCCCGGTAACCTCCGTGTATAGTGCACGCACATTGTACATGTGAACGCACCCTTTACATGCACTAAGTATAAATACATTTTATTATTTGTGTACCAACACAATTGTTGGTACACTCTTATCGTCTCGTACTTCCACTCTGCTCACACTCTCTCAAGCCGTCACGCTCACTCGTTCACTCCTACTCGAGCTGCATCCCTATTGCTTCCAACAACTCGTATCAGAGCCCAAGGCTTGGCACGCTTCCGAGACCACCAAAAGGGGACTAGGAGTGGGCAGCTCATAGGCGACAGTCAAGTCGCAGGCGACCTGCTGCGTGGAGTCGGACAGCACTGGTGCTGTACATGACGGGCAGGCGTGACTTAGTTTAGCGTGCGAATTGGCGACAGGAATCAGCGAGACAGGCGGTGTTATGGCAAGCAGTTAACGCAACAGGTCCAGCATGCAGGCACACACTCATGTGACGGCTGGCGATAGCTGACGACTAGGTGTGACAGCCGTCATTCACGCGATGGTCAACGGACCCCCCCCCCCCCCCCCGGGTCAGTTTTTTTTTTAATCAAAATTTTTCTTTCAAACTTTTCAATTACCACTTGCCTTGGCGGTGGTTCACACGCCAAAAGCTCAGATCACAGATCTGTGAGGATTCGAGCCAAAAATTCGAGGCTTTTCTCAAATTTGGCATCATTCATGCCTATCAGTGACTTTTGAGTCAGAAATTGCAGACATCATGAGCGGTGACCTATTTTGTTGAAATTTTGCTTTTTTGGGTAAAATTTCTTGACATTCGATCCCAGAAATTTGGGGCTTTTCATGTATTGGCAAAGCTTTACTCAGCTGGGTCAAATTGACTGACATTCATGCAATTTTGGACTTGAAATTTTGGGGATTTGCGCAAAATTTTGGTAAATTTCTACATCTTTTGCCCGTGCAATGGCTGGTTAATGTACAAGCAGCAGAGATTTATTTCTAGTTGAGGAAAAACAACAAGGTATTTTGCTGGTTCAGCTTGTGCTTCCGCAGATTAGTGCATTTACTCGTGTTCGTGATAAAATGGCTGCAACTTCTAGTTCAGATGTCGAGAGTTTGATGGAGATTAAATGGTTTGATGGTCATGGCTTTGACCTTTGGAAAGACCGTATGCAGGGCATTTTGTTTCTAAAGGATTGTGAGGATGCTTTGCAAGAAGATAAACCCGCACTAATGTCTAATGCAGATTGGGCCAGAGTGAATAAAAAGGCTGTGGCTTACATAAAGATGGGTGTCACTAATGACATTTTGACAAACATTAAGGGTTTAGACACAAGTTATGCAATATGGGAGAAGCTGAAAACTACTTATGAGATCACCACACCTGTTAATCAGGTGCATTTAATGCACAAGTTGGTGAATATGCGATTGGATAAGTCAAAGCCTGCAGCTGAGCACTTGAGTGCATTTACAAGGATTCTAAATCAGCTCAAAGATGCAAATTTGGATTTTGATGATAAGTTGAGGGCGATCTTTTTTATCATGACATTGCCGGACTCGTGAGAAACCTTGGTTGTTTCACTCAGCAATAACCCCAATCTCTCATATGATGAGGTGAGGGGTTCTATCTTGAATGAAAAAATTAGACGTATGTCTAGTGGAGAAGGCAGCAACTCAACTTATAATGTAAGAGGCGGAGCTGAAAAAAAAAATACAAATGTAAGACACCGAAACAGGAGCAAGAGCAAAGGAAAGGATAAGAGTGACATTACTTGCTATCACTGTGGTCGGAAGGGCCACAAGAAACCTGATTGCAGGTATTACAAGAGGGAACAAGAGAGAAAGAAAAATGCAGGAGATTAAAAGAAGAAGGAAGAAAAGACAGATGCATCGGAGACAACCAAAGGCAAAGAGAAGGCTAATGTGGCCTCTAGTGTTGTCATAGAAGAGCTTTCAAATACAGAGGCTGATGTATTATGTGCAGTTGATTATGATGCCCTTGTATGTCACATGCAGGATATACAAATTACCAAGGCTGATGTGATTGATGCACTCTTGTCAGTTGATGACGGTGTCACTCAGACTTGGATTGTAGACTCTAGTGCCTCTTTCCATGTAACTCCTTGCTTGGAGTATTTTGCTATGTTCAATGCAAGCACTTATGGAAAGGTGTACCTTGGAAATAACCATGCTTGCAACATTGATGGGATTGGCACCGTACACTTGTCTTTAAACAATGGTCAAGAGCTTGTGTTGAAAGATGTCAGATATGTGCCTGGCATTAAAAAGAGTTTACGATCTATTGGTCAGCTTGACTTGCATGGCTACACCACACTGTTTGGTGGTGGTTTGTGGAAAGTAAAAAAGAGTTCCATGCTGATTGCAAAAGGAACCAAGAAGGGCACATTGTATTGTTTGCACTATAAAGCCTTGAATGGCAAGTTTTTTGCAATTGCTGAAATTTGCAACCACTTGGAGTTATGGCATAAGAGATTAGGCCATATGAGCCAAAAAGGCCTTGATATCCTTACCTCTTTAAAGAGGGTTGATGGAAAAGGCTCTAAACTTGATTTTTGTAATGAGTGTCAGTTTGGAAAGCAAATAAAAAATTCCTTCTACTCTGGTGTCTCTCGTAAGTCCAATGTCTTGGACTTAGTGCATTTTGATGTATGTAGTATGCCCGTGAAATCATTGGGCGATGCTGCATATTTTGTCTCCTTTATTGATGATTGTTCCAAGAAGATTTGGGTGTACTTGCTGAAAAAGAAAAGTGAAGTGTTTGTTTTTAAAACTTTTCATGCATTTGTGACCACTCAGACAAGTAGAAAGCCGAAATGCTTGAGAACTGATAATGGGGGTGAGTTCACATCGACCGAATTCAAGTCATTTTGTGACTTGCATGGTATTAAGAGGGAGCTTACAACCCCTTACAGCCCTTCTTCAAATGGGGTAGTTGAAAGATATAATAGGACTTTATGTGAAAGAGTGTGGTACAAGACCATTTACGCATATTTGGCTGTGATGCTTTTGTGCATGTTAGGGATGAGCTGAGGAACAAACTTGACCCAAAATCCACCAAAGGCATTTTCATGGGCTATGGTGATGAGGGTGAATTTGGCTATAGAGTGTGGTTACCTCAATCCAAGAAAATTATTCGCAGCCGTAATGTTGTGTTTAATGAAACAAAATTGCTGAAAGGCTCTTTAGCCTCTAATGAAGATCTAAAAAAGGTGAAGTTTCAGAGTTTGCAGCCACCTATTACTTCAGAAAATGAGCCTCATGGTGCTGTACCACTGGCTGAAACTGATGATCAGCCAATTATTTTTGAGCCAGATGATGATGGAGAGCAAATAGAAGCACAAGGAGATCATGGACAGCAAGATAGGCTTGCTGATTATGAAAATGCAGGTGCTGGAAATGAAAATGAAGGTGCTGTACAGCATGAACAGCATGTTAAAAATGGTTTACAGCAGCACATGAATGGTGAAAATAATATACCTCCTGATGTAGACCCAATTCCTGAAAATGTTGATTATTGGGTACGCAGGTCTACACGCGTAAGAAGACAACCACATAGGTTTGACCCCTCCTTGCATTATGTGATGCTTGCAGATGAGGGTGAGCCTCTTACATACAAAGAGGCCAAGTCATGTGAGTTCAGCAATAAGTGGGAGCTAGCTATGCAAGAAGAGATTAAATCTCTATATGCAAATGATACTTGGGATCTTGTATCATTGCCAAAGGGAAGGAAGCCACTTCCAAACAAATGGGTGTACAAAGTCAACACAGTTGATGGGAAACCCAAGTACAAGGGAAGGCTCGTTGCCAAAGGTTATGCACAAAAGGAAAGGATTGACTTCCAAGAGGTCTTCTCACTTGTGAAGATGACAACTTTACGTGTGCTTTTTGCTCTTACTGTTGTTTTGGATTTAGAGTTGTATCAAATAGATGTAAAAACAGCTTTCTTGCATAGTGACATTGATGAGGAAATCTACATGAAACAGCCCGGGCGCTTTGTAGTCCTTGGAAAAAAGCAGATGGTATGTAAGCTAAAACGCAGCCTGTATGGGTTGAAGCAAGCACCACAACAGTGGTACAAAAAGTTTGATACTTTTATGCTATCTCGTGAGTTTACACGCAGCCATGCAGATCATTGCTTGTACATGAAAAAGGATACAGATGGCAGCCCCATCATACTTGTTTTGTATGTGGATGATATATTACTAGCTAGGAAAAGAAAGACTAGCTTGGATGCTCTCAAAAATCAGCTGAAATCAGCTTTCTCCATGAAAGATTTGGGGAATGCAAAGCATATTTTGGGTATGAGGATTCATAGAGATAGAATGCAGAAATTGTTATTTTTATCTCAAGAAAAGCACATTGAAAAGGTACTGGACAGATTTAACATGGCTAAAGCTAAGCCTTTTGGGGTACCTTTACCTCCTTATCTCAAGCTTAGCAAAGCCAACAGCCCGAAAGATGACATGGAAGCAAATGCTATGAAGAGAGTTCCTTATGCATCAGCTTGTGGCTCTCTTATGTATGCTATGGTTGCTACTCGTCCAGACATTGCTCATGCAGTGGGAGTTGTTAGCAAGTTTATGTCAAATCCTGGCAAAGCACATTGGGAGGCTGTAAAGTGTATTCTTCAATACCTTAAGGGTACACAAAGAAAAAGTATTTGCTATGGGCAAGGTACACTTAGTTTGCAGGGTTATTGTGATGCAGACATGGCAGGTGACTTGGACACACGTAGGTCCACCAACGGGTATGTCTTTACAGTTGCTGGTGGGGTTGTTTCTTGATGCTCCAGGTTGCAGAATATTGTTGCACTGAGTACCACTGAAGCTGAAGACATATTAGCTACTGAATAAGGAAGCTATATGGTTGAGTAGACTTGCAGATGATCTTGGCATGTTTATGGGTACTGCAGTTTTGGGATGTGATAGCCAAAGTGCTCTGTATCTAGCTAAGAATGCCATGTATCATTCACGCACAAAGCATATAGATGTGTGATATCACTTCATCACATAGATTCTGGAAGATAGTCAAATCACATTGACCAAAATTAAAACACAAGATAACCCTGCAGATGTTCTCACTAAAAGTCTAAGCAAAGCTCAACACGAGCATTGCATTCGACTAGTGGTAGTCGGTTAGCTAGAGGTTCATATCATACCTTTAAGTAGAAGGTTGTTGGGATATAAAGGCCCGGTAACCTCCATGTATAGTACACGCACATTGTACATGTGAACGCACCCTTTACGTGCCCTAAGTATAAATACATTTTATTCTTTGTGTACCAACACAATTGTTGGTACACTCTTATCGTCTCGTACTTCCACACTGCTCACACTCGCTCAAGCGCCGTCACACTCACTCATTCACTCCTACTCGAGCTGCATCCCTATCACTTCTAACAAAAGATCTCATTGTAGTCTTGGGACCATTCAAATTTTGAAATATAGTCAAGTAATAGATGCTCAGGCCTATCCCAGCAGTCCTTTATTATTGCAGTTGACAGCAGTTTGCTTGAGCAAGCAGAAGTGATGGCAAGTGACATCATCTGCGAAACGATTACAAACTGGGAGACCTGGCTCATGGGAAATTCAAAATCAAATCTACATAGAAGATCTCGTTGCAGTCTTGGGATTTTGACAATCTCATGGTTAGGACATGAGTTATGTTTGCAACCTTCTATGTAGAAACATGTGGATTTATTGTTGGTTAATAGGAAATAAAATGGAAGATTTAACCAGGATACTGATGAAAGTTTACACTCTATTTCTAATCTTAGCCACTCTCCTCTTACTGTTGAGCTAGGAAACATTGTCATCTTAATTGCACACACTCCTAGCTTTGGGCCTACAGAAGATGCACTAGAGGAATTGTCAAGTGTAACGTGCTATTAAACGTTTTGGAGGGATGCAACTTTGTTCTCATGAAAAGATTGTAATTCTTCCCAGAAGTTTTCCATAAAAGAGACTCTTTTTATTAGCATTTACAAGGACCAGACATCTTGCCCACAAAAGGGACTCTTGGAGAACAGAGAGGCAGTCTCAGTTTGTGTATTAAATACAAACACGGTAAGCAATTACTGTCCCCGGGCTGTTTCATCCTAGTGATTTTGAGGATAGCCAGATTGCACATTGAGACAATCCCGAAAAGGTGATGAAGTCTGGGGGTGGTGTATTTTTATGCTTTCTTCTCAGTACCCCCTTCAATGGTGCAGATTTTTATTGGTGAGAAAGGATGCTCAAAAAGAGATTTGGTATCACTAGCTCTAAGAAACTAGTTCAGATGTTTGAACTTGGTGCCGAATCACATGCTCAAAATATCACAAGAGCATATGAATCACGTACTTGAGAGGAGGAACAGTACGATTAGCAGCTGGACTCAATCCTTTTAGAATTGCCTTTCGAGCATGAATTATGAAGTGTCGAGTTGGTGATAGAGAAGAAACAGTATCCACAAATGTGCCTGACATGTCATTTCCTGCAGTTAGAAATGAGACATTGCATGAGGTAACATTTTTCAACTGCAACACAAAAGTACCCTGTTCATGCATCAATACTTGAAGCAAGCCTCACTGAAAGAATTGTGACAATTGATTAGCAACTTGTTTAATTGAACGGCTAATAGAGCTACTTCACCAGTCCATCTTATTCAGCATGACACACTGGATAGAATTTCAGTTAAAGCTCTAGCAAAGACTAGATAGAACTCTGAAATTTTTAAATTTAACAAAATTAGTAGATTTTTCACAACCTCAACAAAAACTTTTGGGTGCTTGGTGCTGGTAAGGTACTCTGTGGAAACTCAATGCTCAAACAAGAGAAGCAGAAGCTACACAAGGTCCATGAGCAAAATGAGAAAATCTGCAAGAGTGAACACTTTGGGTACTTGAAGCTGGTAAGAAAGGTACTTAGACAGAAAGATGCCCCTAGAAGAGAAGCACACAACATGGTCTTCACATGATCGAAAGGGCAAAACTACGAAGGGGAAAAATTGCAAGTTGGTGCTAACAAGGAATGCAGGAGTGAAGCACGTGGCCATCATGGGCGTAAAAGGGGAAATTGCAGCAGGATGTTAAGGCTCAAGCCAACAGGACAACCATGTATACACACTGAAGACAATTTGGGTGGCAACAAAAAGACGCACCGGCTAACCAGAAGTGGAACTATCCAAAAGTCTCAAATGTAGAGAGCTCCCCATCTCCCCCATCATCTCAATGGTGGGGCTCACATGCAGGAGGTGACACTAATGCTAATAGCCTATATAGCAATTATGCAAGGTGTCTATTGTGTAGAAAAACAAGCATGGCAATATTGTGGATAGAAGGGAAAACATCCACCTTAGATCTTAATGAATGTCCAGTGGATGGAAGAGAAAACGTCCATCTCAGATCTTAATGAACATCTATTGAATACTCTGCAAGGAAAGGGCCATGCATCCATAAGACAGGCCTCAATAGACAGTAGCTACAATATATAAGCTCTAACACACACTGTATTCAAACTCAATGGCATGTAAAAAATGTACATTACAAAACTGGTAGCTTGCATTCAATAACATTTTGGCCTGGATGTGCAAAAGCGCCCCTCTGCCATACGTGCTGGAAATTCCCAAGAATCTTGGATATGGACAGTCCAGACTACATATAGGTTATACATTTCAATGTCATCACAGCTAATCAATGAACATGGGTCACTGCTATAAGGATAGTCAATGGTAAATATTTCAGAATGAAGGTTTTCATTCCCCTCCCTTTGACTCGCTAATAATGACAGAAAGTTGAAACGCACCCACAAATTTCCAACATGCTCACATGACACAGCACAAGCCATACAAGCAAAGAAAGATACATAAAGAGATGGACGTCAGACTCACCTCCCAGGCATAGAGCCAATATGGGCTCACCCCCAAGCTGAGGAGCCAATAGTGAATGGGCCAGGCCTCACCACAAGGATCAGCATCCTATACCACCAGTCCATGCCAATACAGGTGCGTGGGGAGGGCCACATAGGGTCTCAGGTCCAAGAGTGGTGATCACATGATAAAAGGTATGCAAAAGAGCCATAGATTCCCTTTACAGAACTTAACCACCCTTAGCCTAAAGCACCTCAAAATTTTCACACTACAAGGCCCTTTAGCTGTCCTAACTTGTACAAGAATGATGCCCGAGGGTGTAACAGTCAGACACATGGGCGTGTCCAAATAATTCACATATTTAGATGCAAAAACTGCTTCTGATAACAAAGGAAGAAATTGCATTGAAATTGAGATAATTTTCTAGGTCTATTTCATATGTATCTTCCAGAAGTAATGAGATTGCAACATGAAGAGCCAAAGTTATAAGCATCAAAAGAACTTGTCCACTCTCAAATATTGTGCTAAATGAGCCATGACAGCTAGTTCACCTGGCAGACAGGGGTTTCAAGTGATCAAGGAATGTGTGGAATAACAGGACTTGTTCACAACTTATGACTGTCAGCTTTGAAAGGATCCTTATGATCTAGCATATGACAAAGACAAATTCTTCAAGGTACTAACTTACTTCCTATAGCTTATAGAAGCATAAATTTGCTCCGAAAACTCAATTAGACAGTGATGAGTATCAAATTCATGGGTGTATTTACACCACAATATACCCCAAGCCAGGAAACTAATCAATTAGAGAGCACTCACAAAGTTCATCATATGAATCATAATCATCAACTCCAATACGACACTTCACCGTAACAGGTACACTGCAGTTGTCTGCAATAGCTGCCATGGACTGGCCCACAAGCTGGTTGTCGCCAACAAGAGCAAATAAACTGAGATGTTCTCATCAAAGGCTATAGAAACATGAGCAGTGACAAAGAAAATTTACCTTGGCATTAAGCATAAGACATGCACCAAAACACCCATGGCCAGCAACCTTGTCACTTGGGCACCCACAACTAACAAGAGAGCAAGATTTGAAACCTTTCAGGATTGAGAAGTTTGTGTACCCACACTGGGTGTGATTGAGATACAAAATCAAAAATTAAATACTTGAGATTGATCTCATCATAGCTGTAGGCACTTGCAAGACGGGTAGCCTTCGCAAGGGTAGAGACATCACTTCCTCCAATTTGAAGAACAATAGGATGTTGGGACTCTGGAAACTCCAGAAACCTATCCTGGCAAAGATAAGCAAAGATAATAAGGAGAATACAGTAAATCTTAGCTACTCATAGATCAGAATGGAGGTATATAAAAGACTCAAGCATAACAAATAGTAGAGAAATAATGTTATGTTAGAAGAAACCCTGACACTGGAACTTGACAAAACACAATGTTAAAAACTCTTGCATTTACGTTGACAAAGCCGAATATTTTTAGCTACACTTTCACAATAGCTTCTGTGAGTAAAATAGCACCTAAATGAACCGACCCATTAAAGCATCCTGTCACATCAAAATGGAGCGTAGAGAACAACTCTAAAACCAGTGTACTGAGCAGATGAGCTGGGCAGACATCTCCTAAGAACAGCCACTCATGTCCAAGGTTATCAGTACCCTTCTGAACAGAAAGTTAAGTTGTGTGAAGATTCAAGCCCAACCATGCATGGTTGCAAGTTGCTCCAAAAAGCTCAAAAATAAAAAATGCAGCACCACAGCTCACCCTCTGCATGTTGCAGCTCTATGGCCAAAAAAGCTGCCATAGTCCCAGTCAAAACCTAGCAGTTACAAACTCAAAGCAGCACCTCAGTAAATGGTAATTCATATACCAGTTTCACAACCCTCCACCAGAAAATAAAGAAAATGGAAGAAATGGCAGAACCAATCAACACAGAGTAGTACAACTGTAGCAACCTCCCACTGCACAGCAGCGGTGTTACCAAACCCCAGCAGTACAAAAGCCCTGACCAGTCACAGATGCAAAAAGCACAGGTCTGCCAACCTAAGCTCATATACAGCAGCAAGATGCCAAAATGAAGCAGCTGACTGACACATTTTAACCTGCTAGAAGCCTCCATCACCAATGGCAGAAGAACACAAAGCAGCTCCAGCCTCCAAGCCATGTCTGTAACTTTCCAAAGGGAACATGTTTCCTCAACTATGTGTAGATCCAAGAGCATAAACACACGTAACAGGCACTTGAAGTAACTAGCCTACATACAACCCACAGGAGAATGCATACATAATCAGCATATGAAATGCATGCATTAATACAATTATGTGCACATATGCATGCAACCACAAACAATTACTTGCTTTCGAAAATTACACCCTTATTCAAAAGTCCTATTATCACCCCCTGTGAAATTGAAAGATGTTTCTTTGCAGCATAAAAACCCCACTAATCTTTGAAGGTTGCATTTATTTTAGCCAAAGTCAAGCACAACATATCTGAAACCATACTAGCCAGAATATTGAATGAAAAGGGGTGAAAAAGATTTCAATGTACCAGACTGTGCTCTTGATGAACAATTGTATCAGCAACTACCATTTCTGTGTACAACCATGCGTGTCGTGTGAGAAACCTTGCAAGAGTCCGGAAATGATTGTCCGTATAGTCCATCATTGGTGCAACACTGTTAAAACAGGTGATAAAAACCACCAAGGTGTGCTCTATAAATAAAACTGATGAAACACAAGTAAAGAATGAACTAGATAAATCACAAAGTCTGCCAATTTAAGGGAACGTCAAGTGAATGTGGGCAAAACTCATGCAAGAGAAAGTATATGACAGTTGAAAACTACTTGATGATAGACCCATACAAATAGAACAAAGGTAAAGTCATTTCAACTTCCACTGAATTGATATGAACTGCTCTACTTAAGGAAGATGGTTGCGAATCTTATATGGCGTTCAGGTGAACATTTAACTGAAACAAGATAGCAAACATGGTAAGTAACAAGTAGCCAATATTCTAAAAGACAAATAACAATATCAAGTTGCAAGAGGCATCTTTTCCCTTTAGAAGGGTTTCATGGCTTCACTTGTGTAAAAGGACCCATGGAAATCTTGACAACACAAACAGATACTGTGAAGTTATATATATTACATGCACAAAAAGGGAAATTAATATCCATTAGGCATGGGTTGGAAACAAAAGAAAGATAGAGCTGGAAAACAAATCTGTAGCTGAAAACACACAAATCTGTAGCTGAAAACACAAGTGGTGTGTGCATATTAACGCAAGCGGCAACTGTGTGAGCATTGCCACATTAAAGATCTAGATTCTTGAAAATCCTCTACTTCACGATGGCTCATGGCCTAACTTGTAGCCTTAGTCATCGTTCTTTGATTGCAAGCTCTTGGAATTCTAGACCTGCTCTGATTGAGTCTAAATACTCTATTGCACATCACCTCCAATATCCTGCAATATGGCAATAGTGTTTCCATCTACCCTCAAGCAACAACAAAAGCTCCCAATTTAGTCACACTAAGTCCATATCTAATAGTTCTACAATGATAACCCTAGTACCCTACAGGACAAGTGGCTTATGGGCTCAACTCGAAAGCCTAATGAGCTAAGAGAAGAAGTAATGCTAGACTAGCCTAGTGTACTCTTAAGGAACCTAGAAGCTACTACAAGTCCCTACCAAGGAAAAGCAAGGTGAGGGAAAGAATTTGATTTAACCTTAGCTACATCAAGAGCCCTTGTAAGAGTGGTTAGATGAGCCAATGGTGTGAAAATTGAAATCTAATGTGCCTGGTGTGCAAGACAAATACCTTCAGCTATCTTGAAAGGTTTTGATTGAGGGGGTTGTCTATCTAAAAAGCATTACAAACTGATTAGCTCTTTAGAGCAGCCCCAAAACATGTAAATTACCAAAAGTCTCATTAAAAAGGGCATGGTCCTAGAGAGTTTTCGTGTCCCATAAGCAAAACCCTAATTTGGGAGAATTCTTCTGCATCTATAAATAGACGAGCTGCCCACCATTCATCCCCGTCATCATATGCAAGTTTCTCATCCTGTTTTGCAGATTTTCAGCCATCAATTTTCATTAGTGGTTTTCCATCTCACGGGACTGCTGCCACATCATCATCAGCCCTGTCCACTACTGCCTAGCACCTACATCCATCTCTTGGCAAATGCCTTAACCTGCCCCAAACAGGTTGTGTTGACAGATTCCAGCTGACGCCCTGCTGATCAGCACTCTATACGACATCAGCCAGCTGTCAAGCAAGCCCGTTTCATTGCTGTCACCTATTTTCAGCCTGCATTTTGCAACTGTGCAGGCCGCCCTGCATCAGTAGACTCTCCTCTTAGTGTTGCCTGACTGATTTCAGTCTCGGGTGATCAATTTCCAGCCCATCCTCAGTGGTACACTGCTGCATTTACCAATCTGCAGTCACCAGACTTGTGTTTTGGTGACCAGCATGCTGCCATTCACTACTCAACACTCCTACAACTCCGACTAGTAGTTCCAACACGCAGGATCCATCCCCGGTGAACGTCACTCTCTTGACACTATTCAATTGTGCCCTTGAGCATTCTATACACTCTTACATTCATTTACTACATTGATTCATTCACTTCAAAGTTTCTCCTCTCTCTGTTTGTGTTTGTGTTTTTGCATTCTGAGTTTGAGTTTTGAGTTTGCATTTATCACGTTACTATCTGAGTTAATATGTTTTCGTCGCGTTCGTACATTCTATGCTTACTCTATGCAAACCCAAACATATTTTCACAAGGTGGATACCATGAGGAACAGGTGCAATAGGTCTAGTGCTTGAGGACCCCCCCAAGCTATGTCACAACATACTACAAAAAGGATTTGCATCCTTTTTATTAATTTGCACATTTAATCATTTATTGAATTCTTTGCACTTACTAGATATATAGAAAAGTTCATTAGAGATGGCCACTAATGAGTGGTCAAAGGTTTTGTGGACCCATACTCTAGAAGAAAGATAGTACACACTTCCACCTATATGCAAATGGGCACCTATGATCAAAACTCAAGCAAATGAAGGTCAAACGCACACACAAAAAGAATTAACGCCTTGAAGTATAGACTAGATTCGCCAGAACAGACAATTACGATAACCAAAATGGCATGATCATAAAATGATGTGCATGTGTAGGTTGAAGGCTTAAAATGCACATATCTTCAGATAGAAAGCTCACTTAAAGGTCCAACATTGTTTTTGCAATGCACTCGAAAAGAGCTTTCACATAGCAATGTGACACCTATATTTTGGGCAACGAGGGAAGGGGGGAGAGAGATCCCTAAATTTTAGGAGGTCTCTTCAATCCAACAAGGCCATAGAGAAGAAACAAGTGTTAGGACACATGTCACACAAGCTTCCAAGTGTCCACCACTTGTCACACCTCATGATACATGATTAAACACTTGTCTTGTACTACTCCACTTTCCCTTTCCCCTCTTTCTCCTATAAAGAGAGCTTGTTTTTCCTCATTCTACATCAATTTTCTGGGTTGTAAACTCTTTAACAGAAGCTAAAGATAGCCTAAAGTTGACCCCATCCATCTCCATCATCATCCTCCACTCCATCATCGAATACCTCGATAGTCCCTCTTCTTTCACTGCCGATTTATAGGACAGCAGACTTGTAAATTCATTACGATACCTGCTTTGCAAGCTCTTCTTCAATTTCAAAAACAAAAAGAAAGCCATATCAATCTATTGTTGTTTAACAACAGTAATCAGCGAAAGGCTGATTTCGCTGCTGTCCACACCCCATTCACGGAGCATATCTCAACTAGAGCTATCCATTGCTCTCTACCATTTGGCGCTTTCTATCCAGCCTTTTGCTGCTGTTCGGGACTGTTTACCAGCCTTCTAGCCTACTTTCCAATCACACAACTACAACCCACACCTTTCCCACCTGCCCTTTGCTGCCACGTGGCCTGAAATCAGTGTTTGTTGCACTATATGGCCAGCCACATCTGCATTTTTCTGTCCCAAGAGCCACTTGACCTACCACATCATCATCCACATTTGTGTTTCCTGATTTTGGGGCCGCTTGATTTGCCACATCATCATTTAGGCTGCATTTACCAGATTTGCTGCATCGACAAGCGGCCACATCATCAGTACATGCTACGTTTGTTGTCTTGCCCCGCATACCTATGCTGTCATTGATCCGACCTTCACAAGCTATGTTTGTTGCTGCCAAATACATTTGGGGACACTCTACTACATCTCGAGATCCATTGGAGCATGACACACTCTTCTGCTCATACTCTCTGTAACTAGCCTTCCTTCCGTGGATGGGTGGTAAATTCCTGATTACAACTTAATTATAGCAGCAAACAGTTAATGCAAATCTGAAAATACAAATTTACCTACTGATCTTGGACAATGCACATCTAATTGGCCCCACAATTGGTATCCCTTTCGAACTTAGCTTTATTGAAGAAGAAGTTAATTTGCAATAGAATTCTCCCAATTCCTTTCAGTATTCCAACTCCCCTTACTATTCAAAATCACCAGCAAGTCTTTAATTTGATTTGCCCCTTGATTCGGGCAATCAATTGGCCTTCACCTGCTTTGATGGAGATGAAAGCCCAAAATTCAATTATTTGCTGGTCCCTCCACTTGAATAGGCTAAAAACAGCCTCAACCCTGTTGAATCCAAGTCTTGTAGCTTCCAATTTTTGGCACGCGTCCCGAGGCTGCTGCTGATAAACCCTAATTTCTGCTACAGATTAGGGTTTACAGCAAAGAAATCTAAAATTTCTCAACCTCCAGGAATCCAAATGCTGAGATCTTCGAAGCAAGATCTTCAGAGCAAGGCTGTGAAATGGCTGGGAGATAAGAGGGAAAGCTGTAGAGAGAGAAAATTCAGAGATTTGTCGCGAAGAATGATTGAAATTCAATCTAATGCAATTGCTGCCTTGCCACAACGGCTTATAGATGCAAAGACCTGAAGTAAATCATTCATTTACTGCTGCTGCCCTGTCTCAACAGCCTGTAGATGTTGTCTCCTCCTGTTAATTGGTCTTCTCCTGCCCTTGGCAACCTCAGAAGATCCTCCAATGGCTGTAAATCAGACCAGCAGCCTCCCCTCCCTCTCTCTTGCAGACTGAATATACTAAAAATGCCTCTCTCCAACCTCTAAAGACGTTTTTCAGTCTTGCATGGGCATTTTTGACAAGTGGCAGTCTTTCCAAATGGTTTTTCCAACATTTTTCATAATTAAATATTAATTTTCAGTCTTTAATTATTTCGATGCCCTAAAATATAATCTAACTGGCCAATAATTAAATTGGCTAGGCAACTTTCATTCCCAAGTATCTCTGCGCCATCTTTAACCATCAGATTGGCCTTAGGTACCATTAAACGCAACTTCTCTAGTGTCATCAACTGACCCTTACGGCCAGATGAATGACTTAGGCCAACAATTGGCACCAAATGCCACCAAGTACCTGTGCAACATAACTTATAGCAATGTTTGCCTTCGACATCCTGTGATTTCTTCAGGTCCTGGACTTGTAAATGTACTTTAACCCCAGTTGCACCTCACATGTGCAACATTTACCTAATCATGTGATTAAAAATTGATCCACATGTTAAGTGAGGTTTCAAAAATATATGTCCTCATGACACTCTCTACCCTAGTCTTGGAGACACATGAATTCGAGGGTCAATTTTTACCTTGCATAGTGCATCTGTTGCATTGAGCATTGTATCTTTTCATTCGCTATTCAATTTCATTATCTTCTATGTTCATTGTCTCTGTGTTAACCCTAACCCTAACTGTGTCTCTTTATCAATTTGTGTGTTTGTCATACAATTGTGTTTTATATTCCATAGACAAGAATTTCTTTTCGTGGTATTAAAGCTAGGTACTCGCTGAAGAAACCTAGGCCCTTGATTGGAAAGCTCCATCTTTGAAAACGCGATCCAGACCTACTCATTCTCCAAAAAAGCCTATGTCAAGAGCTAGACAAGAGTTACATCCACTACCAACTCCACAAGGTTTCGACACGGCCGGAGATCCTTCTGACTAAGTTGGAGACACACGTCATTATTCTATCACAAATAAGGAGATGCAATTGATCATGGCTCACAGAGCCAAGAAAAGTGAAGAGCAGAGAAGAACTGCCTTTCAATAAAAGCTAATTAAAGAATGTATAATACATTCTTTCTCGTTAGATGTTGCACATAAATCTAAAGATGTCGCCTCAAGGGATGTAAGGGCAGTGTGAAGCACGAACCGCAATGTCCGCCTCAAGAAGTGGGAAGGTAGTGGAAGGGCTGGAAGTGAGCTGCCAGTGGGAGGAGGATGTGACCAGCAGTAAGAGACTGAAATCTGCAAAAACGAGATTGTTTTCTGAATGGAGAGTGATCAACAACAGTCGTTCTACTATAAACAACTACAAACTGCGAGTGGAAAGCTGACACCAACTGATGGAGACAGCAATAAACAGCTTCGGCTGAGATATCCTCCGCGAACAGGGTGTAGGCAGCAAGCTGAAACACCTGAAATCTACAAAAATGAGATTTTGATGCAGCGGAAGAAGAAGAGAAGTGGATGCAGAACTCGCCACCGGTCTTTGCCTTCACTAGAGTGGAGGATCTTTGCCATTGTTTGAGCAGAAGCGGCTCCGATACCATGTCAAAAGATGACGTACCAGCAAGACAATAGGGTTTTCGAGGAGGAACACGGAGTGAACTTGACAAACATGGAGAAGAGAAGAGAAGAGAGAAGAAACTCTGATGAATGGAATGATGAAGACTTGAATCATGGAGTGAATGTGATATAAGGAAACAAGGGTGCCGTAGCACAAGGCAGATGATGAAGAGAGCCACAAACCACGAACCACAATGTCCTCTTGAAGGGGCGCGAGGATAGTGAAGAGGCTGGAGAGAAGAGATGACGGACTGAATGAATCAACCGTCAGGAATGAATGAGAGAGTGGCCTATAAATAGGCACAGTCAATCTAGGATGGCGCCCCTTTTTGGGGAAGCAAACCCTATACGCAAATCCTAAACGCAAAACGTAGAAACGCAAACTGCGGATGAAGAGTGAAGGGTTTCTCAACAGCAAAGTTCATACTTTGGATGTAAATTTGAAAGGGGAATATGTCCCTCTTGTATCTACTTTTTCCATTTCAGCTTACTTGGTTTTTCACTAAAGATAAACGTGATAATGAAAATGTTGGAAATGTGACTCATTTTGATAAAGATCACATGTCATTTCTGAAAATGTGTGTTGATTCCTTGTTTTGGTCACTTTCAAGGCAGCTACCACCTAAAAGGCCCAAAGATCATGGCATAGACTTGATCCCTAGCAGTAACCCTCCTAACAAGCCACCTTACAAAGGTAGTGCGCCCCAAGAGGAGATCAAGAGTCGTATGAATGAGCTGTTAGAGAAAGGGCTGATTCAGCCCAGCTCATCTTCAATTTGTTCACTAATGCTTCTAGTGCAAAAAAAGGATGGATCATGGCACATGTGTATTGATTATCCTGCGTTGAATAAAATCACAATAAAGAACAGATTTCTGATCCCTGGGATCGATGATATCTTGGATAGATTACAAGGGGAAACTATTTTCAGCCATATAAATTTGAAAAGTGGATACCATCAAATTCGGATTAAGCATAAAGATGTATCTTAGACAACTTTCCGAACATCTTTTGGTTTATATGAGGTTTTTGTCATGCCATTTGGGCTTACTAATGCTCCTTCCACATTCAATAGAATGATGGATAGCATACTTCAGTAACATAAGGCATTTGTGGGTACTTTCTTTGATGACGTGATTGTCTTTTCAAAGAATGAGATGGAGCATCGAAAGCACTTGGTAATAGTATTCAATGAGTTGCATGAATATCAATTGTTGATAAATGACAAGAAAAGTGAATTCTTCTTGAATGAGATCCACTTTTTAGGGCACATTGTATCAGGCCTTGAATGATGGCATTCGTATGGATCTTGCAAAAGTTAAGGCAATTCCTTCATGGCCACATCTCAAGAATGTTCATGAGATTCGTAGCTTTATGAAACTTTGTTCGTACTACAAAAAGAATGTTGCTTGATCTCAGGAAGTTATTTGTTGTGCAATGCGATGCATGTGGAAACAGCATTGGGGCTTTATTAATGCAAGATGGCCGTGCAATTACTTATGAAAGTCATGTTAACCATGGTGCAAAGAGGAATTTGCAGGTCTATGAGAAAGAGCTCTTAGTTGTAACTCATGCACTATCTACATGGAAACACTATTTGTTAGGGGTTGATTTCACAGTGTAGACAGAATCTAAATCATCAAACATTGAGGTACTTTCTGATGCAGATAAAATTGTCAAGGAAGCATATGCGTAGTTACCAAGAACGAGGAACGCGAACGGGAATGGGACCCACCGAACACACATACAATCAACACTTAGAATCTAAAG
The DNA here is from genome assembly GCF_053477565.2 of Lygodium microphyllum. Taxonomy (NCBI): domain Eukaryota; kingdom Viridiplantae; phylum Streptophyta; class Polypodiopsida; order Schizaeales; family Lygodiaceae; genus Lygodium; species Lygodium microphyllum. The sequence goes on from NC_141162.1 coordinate 81,151,257, forward strand.
ATATGAAGAATTGAAACACATAGAAATGACTTTAGTAATTTGATCACAAAATCATTGACCAACCATATGGCATGTACACATAATTTATAAATTGACCTATTAATATCCTTTTTCGATATCAACCATAATTCATGAATTTAGAGACATAATAATCAACAACAATAAAGATTCAAAACATTGTAATCAGCAATGGATTGTCACATTGTAATCAACAATGTTGCATAAGTCCAACAAATGTCCATTGCAAAGCCACAGAATATGCACTAAAGTCTAAAGATTCAAGTTACAACAACTCCTAGTTCCAAGTCAATACTCAAAAGTTCCAAGAGGCTAAGTGCTCTCATTCATGGAAGATAGCTCCCCTGCGCCTGAATGCTCATCCTGTTGAACAACATCCTGGCCATCACCATCATCATCATCGTCATCTTCATTATTATCTTTTTCCCATCGTATAAAAAAATCAAGCTTTGTAACTAATGTACGAGCTAGCAAGAGAAGGTTAAAGCTCACATAACCTAGGTCATTCGTCTTGATTGCACCAAGTCGATTTCTCTTCTTTGTGTGAATGTGATTGAATAAGCTCCATAGTTGTTTTAAACAAGAAGAGCTAATTGTTTGACTTCTACAACTCTGGAGCTTCTACCTCATAGTCCTCCCACCATAAAGCAGCCCCAATATTTGTCCTATCCTCTAGTGCATCCTCTATATCAAACATCCCCAATGACTGCCAATACACAGAGTTGATTTTTTATTTTGTGTTGCATTTCACGGCTAGGATGAAGCCTTGCAAGCAATGTGTTCCAAGCCTTGACTACCTCAAGGTCTCTTTCTTGCATCTTCCCTTGAAACTCAAGAACAAGCACATATACTACGACATGCATAGGAGAGTCATACTCATTCCATCTACTAATGTATAACTCCTTAATCTGCTCATACCTATATGTATTTGGTTCCAAACTCTCCGAATTCTCAATAATGTGATCCGTACCTTCATAGATCTTCCCAATGCATAGATCCATACCATCTGTGCAAGCCTCATTATGTGCATGATATGATCAACCATTGCTTGGTGTGATTCACCTCATCCCAAAAATCTCTATCAGAGACACATGCATTACATAACACAACAGTACCAGTGGCAACCCCAGTCCAATTTTCATACTCATAACTAGCAAATAGCTTCCTAATTGCATCTTTGCAATAGTGCATTCGACCAAGCATAATAAAGTTATATGTAAATCGTGTTTCCGAGTATTTCAGAAGTTCTTTGTCACTTCTCTTGCAAAACTCAGCATGCAAATACTAATGATTATATATGAATGTAACAATCTTATTGCCTTTCGCAACAAGAGATGCAATCCATGGCAAGTCCCTAATATCCTTCAACAAGTTATTCAAGCAATGCGCCATGCATGGACTAAAGGTGATATGTGGATACATTTCCATTAAAATGTTTCCTGCTGCCCTATTTGTAGGTTCACTATCTGCCACAAACTGCACTACATTTTCTGCCCCAATAGTCTACACTGCCTCACACCACTCAAATGCCAATACATCTGCACTCTTTCCAATCTCTAAAGCATCGTGACTATCAATGAAGTATATATCCCCATGAGAATATGCAACACCACCATGTATGGACCTATAGCGTGTGTCACTCCATCCGTCTGCTATCAATGTCACTCCATTTCTTGCCCATTGATTGCGAATATTTGCTGTTGCAATCTCTATGGTTGCTTTCTCCTTTTGAAGCAAAATAGTCCTGATAGTTTTTAATGAAGGGGGCCTATATGTGGGTCCATACTCTACAATCTTTGTCGCCATATTTAAAAAATACAGTGACTTGCCTGATTTGAATGCAATATCATCATGGTAGAAAAAGCGTGCCAATCTTGCATCTGTTTCCTTTTTTTTATTTGGTTCCCATGAAGTGTGAAATGAACTCTTTCTAACACCACGACCTGCTGCCACTGATGGCCCACGAGAAGGCTGCGTAACCACTAATCCTTGTGGTTTTCTGCATGAAGCACCATGCCCAGCTAGCCTTGGAGTCCAGGTTGTTGGATCCACAGCTATGTTTGGCATCCTCCTACCGTGTGAATTCCCCATAGAAGTGGCTATGCAGTAAAGTAACCTCTATCTTTTCTCATCTGACACATTGGTGTAAAAACATACCTCTTTCCCCTCCTCATGTAGAAGATGGGCTCTCACTTTATCAGCCCCACTAGTGCAAGCATAAAAGCAAAGTTTGCATTTCCAAGGGCTAGCACCTCCACCTCTCAATGGCACCCCTACATCTGCCTCATCCCATCATGACCAAGTAGTGCTTCAACTTTGTCCAATTGTTGACGAAGTATCTACTAAGGATGATGAAGATCCCATAGATGTCAATGCTGCCATCTATATAAAAGTGACAAATAATTAGTAAAGTTCAATGAAATTGCAGCCAAAATTTCAACATGCATGTGTTTGCTAAAAATGCCCGAATTTTGGTGCTATTTCAGCCTACATTCCTTTTGCTGAAAATGCCCCAAATTTGGGGCATTCCAGCCTGCATTTCTTGGCTGAAAATGCCCCAAATTTTGGGGCTCTTTCAGATCCCGGGATCTGAATGCCCCAATTTTGGGGATATTGCAGTCAAATTTGGGCCCCAATCCTTGTTGAGAAAGCCCCAATTTTTGGGGTAACAACTGATACAAAATGCCCCAAATTGCCACAAGTTGCCTAAAATTTTGGAGACATTGCAGCCAAATTTAAGCTGTGAATCCCTGCTGAATCGCCCCTAAATTTGGGGCAAAGACCGATCTGAAATGCCCCAAATTTGAGGGCAATTTCAGATCCCAAAAGCCCCATATTTGGGGGCAATTCAGGCCTCAATTGTTAACACTTTAAATTTGGAACAATCGAGAAATTTGGGATAATTGGGGCAATTTGGGGCAATCATCCAATTTGTGACATTGGGAGCAATTTGGGGCAATCAACAAGGGGGCATTTCAAGTCCCAAATTGCTCCATATGTGCAAAATTTGTCCATAATGCCCCGACGTTGGTACAATTTACAAAAATTTCTTAACATTTAAATAAAATTGAAAGTGGTGTGCATGGTTAGCAGACACCCTGGAATTTAGAAAAGCTGAAATTTGATTGTTGATGATGCACCTAGTGTGAACCTCCCACTCCGCAAGAGCTCATGACAACCCATGGGGCTTGGCAATGAGATGAGAGGAAGCGAGTGCGCAAAAGAGAGTTGAGAGAGATAGAGAGAGAGAGAGAGAGTCTGAACAATAAGAGAGAGAGAGGTGTCGACACCCTGCAGGCAACAGTCGGCCTATTGCACGTGCAGCATAGTCAAATGATGGGCGGGAGATCAACGCAAGGCGGGAGATTGACGTAGGACAAGCGAATACGCAACGGAACAAATATTAAGGTACGTTTTAACTTCTTTTTTTTAATAGAGGCCATGTTGGAACGACTGTTCTAGATAGGGAACATCATGGAAACGCACTGGAATGGGGCAAGGAACAGACTGGAGCATTTCGCAAGTTTAGTCTCCTGGAACGCATAATCCATTCCTAAGTGTCGGAACAGGCATTCCTTGTTTCTATTTTAAAAAAACATAGTGGCTAATGCACTGTCACGTAAGCCTCAGTTATTATCAACTGTAAGCATGGTTTACCACACTGAGTTGGATGCCATGAGAAATCAATATGTTGTTGATTCAAGCTTTGGAAATGTATATGATCAACTTTGCAATAGCCAAAGGCATGAGCACTTAGAGAGGGTTTTTTGATGATGCATGGACGACTGTATGTCACAAAGCGATTGAGGGCCAAGGTGATGACTGAGAATCATGCTCCTCCTTATGCAAGGCATAGAGGTATTGATGCCAGAGCCAAGGGAGTGGAGCACTTTTTTTATTGATCAGCTTTGAGATATGATGTTGAGCAATTTGTCAAGACATGCATTGTGCGCCAAAAAGTAACGTATGGCAGGCAAAAGATGCCAGGTTTATTGCAACCCTTGCCTATTCCAGATAGACCTTGGCACAACATTGCTATGGATTTTATCTTTGAGCTTTCTCATGCATCTACAAGGTATGATGGGATATGGACTATAATTTGCAGGTTCAATAAGTAGGCCCATTTTATTCTAGTGAGGAAGAAGGTAAAGGCTGATCATATGGCATATCTTTTTATGCAACATGTGTTTAATTATCATGGCATGCTAGAGTCGATCGTTACTGATTGAGACCCACAGACGACCAGTTTGTTTTGGAAAGGGCTATTTGAGAACATGTACACTATGCTGAAATTCTCTTCGCATCCTTCCATCCACAAATTGATGGTCAATCTAAGAAGGCTAACTTTATAGTTTTGGATCTTTTGAAGCGCAATGGAAACAGTATTTGCTGTTGGTTGAGTTTGCATATCATAACATGGTATGTAGTTCCACTGGTGAGACTCCTTTTGAGGTGCTAGAGGGTGGTCAGGAAGTATCCCCTATTTGGCACACATAGGATAAATTCTTTGAGGTTGATCGCTACGTGGAGAGCAAGGATACAACTTATGAGAAGGTTAAGTATGCACTTCAAAGATCGCAAGATAAGCAAAAGAGGACAGTTGATCATTATAGACATACTTTGCAATTTGCAATGGGTGATTATGTATACTACGTTTTGAAAAGGCAAAGCTAAAAAAGAGAAAGAGCAAAAAGAGATTGTACCCAAAGTTAAGTATGAGATACTATGGGCCATTTTAAGTGTTGGAGAGAATCTGTGATGTACGTTATAGGCTGAAATTGCCTCCACACTAGCAGATACATAATGCCTTTCATATGAGCTTATTAAGGTCTTTTCATAGTGATGTGCTAGAAGATGTATCTGTTGAAATTTAACCTAAGGTTGAGGAGCTAAATGAGATATTGGTACTTCAGTAAATATCGGCACACAAAGGGAAAAAGATCAAGGGTAAGGTTTCCAAATAATATTTGACATAGTATCATAACTAGTCACCAATGGATGCCAAATGGATGGAGAAGGATGACTTAGCAAACCATTCTTAGTTGTTGTAGCTTTACTTGAGATATTGATACTTGAGTAGATATCGGCACACAAAGAGAAAAAGATTAAGGGTAAGGTTTCCAAATAACATTTGATATAGTATCATAACTATTCACCAATGGATGCCAAATGGATGGAGAAGGATGACTTGGCAAACTATTCTTAGTTGTTGTAGCTTTACCTTGATGCTTTCCGATTAGAGTCAACTTTGAATCAATCTCAATCAAGTTCAATAGAGCAAGGGTCCATAGTATTACATGATGCTCATGAGGAAGCTAGCACCTCCACTCCTCAATCATAGATAGCTCTAGATGTAGTGGATCTCAAATGTATTTAGTATACATTCACGGTATTGTAGCTAATAGTATGTTTGCCAAGGGATCACTATTTAGTGTTCTAATCACTTTGTTTGGTAAGCACATGGTATGGTTTATTCTCTGCAGCTCTAGAACTATACATTTGCATCACTTCATTGGTTTTTGATCATTACTAATTGTTTACCTTAGATTGATTTGCAATAAATGGTCATTAGTTTTCAGTGGTATTCAACTAATTGTATGGACAACAACATGAGTTATGATGCCGTTGATGTTTTAGCCATGGTTTATGCTTGGTTTATGCTATATTATAGTTTGGTTTTGCCAGATAAGTTGAGCTCATGAGTAATGGATGCATCCCATGATATTCTAGCAATGCTTTTGAGATTCTTGGTGAGTCTTAAGCTATGTTATATTCACCGGTAATTTTCAACATGTGTTTGGTAGTAGCATGGTTTAGCAACAGTGGCCAATGTTATCTTTACTATGATGCCTTTGTCAAAAGTGGTGTAGCAATGGAAGCATAAACATGTGCTGAAATAAATTGCTGAACACAAGACAAAAGAAAAGAAAGAGAGAACACAATACACATGAGAACTCAAATGTATGCTCAGAAAATGGAATCCATATACCAAGACATGAGACAGTACATAAGCAATGTGAGTCACCGGCTGTGGACGCACTAGCACATGCTCCCTCTCCCCAAGAACTGTCAGGTGATGAATGAATGAAGAGAAGGGAGCCAAAGAATACATAGGCCAAATAAATGCCATAAAATATGAGTGGTCGGCCAGCAAATTGGCTGCAAATAATGCCAAATCCCCATAAATACTAACAAATAATATACCTAAAATATCTCTAGTGGCCAGCCTGTTGTACCACATATACAGACTCAGCCATGAACTCACTAATCTGCTAACACCCTCTCTCAGATCATGGGTGATCTAATACAATACAATGTATAATGATAATGTCTCATCATAGCACATACAACAATGTCCATCAGAGTAGAACCATGGATACCCAAGTAGTGGGTACGCAAGCCACCACTGAGGTGCCTCGGAGAGAACCTAATGTCAATGTCAATCGTACCAGCCCCTAAAAATAGAGAAGAATCATAGTAGCTCTCATGTCCGTCAATGGTACCTCTGATGTAACACACATGACCACCCTGTCACCAATGCCGTAGTGCATAAATGACCATGGATTCTCGTCCTTTAGCCAAACCGCCAAAGTGTCCCCTCATGTGAGCTCCAAACGAAAGCCACCCGCTCTCTATCAAATAACCAGCCCATCATGAACTTGGATGTCAATCCCAGCCCCAAGATTTGTACCTGCCAGACTTCGACTGATGCATTAGGGATGTCCCTCGCCGAATCCTATGCATCTCTATAAAAATACAATGAAGCACGGTTACCCCATCTCACCACCCTCTCACACTCCCTCTCTGGCACTAGAGAGTCCTGAGGGATGACTGCATCACCACCACTAGAAAGTAGCTGAGGAAGGGGCCACCAAGCCCTTCCCACAATCCGAAAAAGAGGATCCCTTCCGTGCCTTGGACTTCACCTTGGCTAGAGGAACTGAGTCAAAAGCTGAGGCAGATGATGACTCGTCAGAGGAGTCCACATCTCGCTTCATCTATTGCTCCTTTTTATTATTGGAAGCCGCTAACTCTTTGCAATCCTTCTGTAAATGACCTTTCTTACCACAATGGTAACGTTGGGCCTTCGACTTCTTTATCTTCGAACCCTCTCTGAAGCTACAAAAGCCTCACAAGAATCTCCATGTAGCGTATCATCAATGGATATACATGGAGAAGCCATCTGTAGAGGATTGAGAAGAGAAGTAGAGAAAATAAGGTATTTGGAGAGGGAACAAAGTCAAAACACGAGCATAGACTACAAAAATACAAGAGTTCACATACAATAGAACCCAAAATCTGACCAAAATAAAACAAAAGCTGCTACAAAAAGTCAAAAAATCGATCAAAAACCGTCAAAAACAACAAAAACGGCCTGATAATGCAAGCAGCCAAGAGGAGATGCAGAGGCACCAACATGCAGGCTGAAACGGACACGCAGGCTATACAGATGTTGACGTCAGCTAAAAATGCAAGTAAAATAGACCGTCTAGTTGGAGCAGCAATCACCTAATCAGCAAGGGTAAAAACAGTCTTGAAATCAGCAAGAAAACACAGCAAGAGCACGAATCCTGAAATCTGATACCATGTCAAAAGTGATGCAGCATTGGAAGCATAAACATGTGCTGAAATAAACTACTGAACACAAGACAAAAGGAAAGAAAGAGAGAACACAATACAAATGAGAACTCATATGTATGCTCGGGAAACGAAATCCATATACCAAGACATGAGGCAATACAAAAGCAATGTGAGTCACCGACTGTGGAGAAACTGACACATACTCCCTCTCCCCAAGAACTGTCAGGTAATGAATGAATGAGGAGGAGGGAGCCTGAGAATATATTGGCCAAATAAATGCCATAAAATATGACTAGTCTCACTGAAAATAATGCCAAATCCCCATAAATACTAACAAATAAAATGCCTAAAATATCTCTAGTGCCCAGCCTGTTGTACCACATGTACAAACTCAGTCATGAGCTGACTAATCTGCTAACAACCTTGTGAAAAATCCAATGTAATACCTTGCTTGCTTGTGATGCATCCACCAATGCAATCAAGGACAATTGCAAGGATTTCAATGGGGAGGGCATGAGGACATGAAATTTTGTTTGCTTTATTTAACATTTGGATTAATTTTTAATCAAATGTTTAAGTGTGTTGCATATGTAAAGTGCAACTGAGATTATTTCATGTATACGAGGCAAGGACCCTTGGAAATCAATGGATGTCAAAGGCAAAAGTTGTCTCAAGTAATGTTGCACATATACAAGGTGGTATCTAGTACCAAAAATTGGCCTAAGACATTTTATTAGCCATAAGTATCAGTTGTTGGTGACACCAGGGATTTGGCATTTAATGTACTTAATGCCAATCCAAGGGCTAAAGAAGCCTCAAGAACACTTGGGAGATAAATTGCAATAGCCAACTTAATTGTTGGTTCGTTAGACTAATTTTCTAGACACTAAAATAATTATTAAATTAATTTTAAAAAATTTAAAGGTAAAATTTAATTTAATAATGCAAATAGTGCTGAAAAATGTGCTTAGAATGCTATTACTTGGCAAAACTTGCCCATGCAAGTGGGAAAGCTGTTCTTCATGCTGGAGGAGAGAGAGATACGGTCACTCCAGCAAATAGTGCTGAAAAATGTGCTTAGAATGCTATTACTTGGCGAAACTTGCCCATGCAAGTGGGAAAGCTGTTCTTCATGCTGGAGGAGAGAGAGATACGGTCACTCCAGCCTTGTGCAAGCTGAGAGAGACAAAGAGAAGGTTGCTATAGCTACTACAACAATTGGCAAGCCATTTCCAACTAGCAAAAGACCCTGCAAGAGCTAGTGACATGCCCTAAAGAGACTATAGCAATAGGGGACAAAAGTTTAAGGCCTGTTTTAGCCAAACAAACATCATATTCAATGTGTTCCATCAATGGAGACAGCTTTCATGGCTGTCTAGACAGGGCAGCAGCTGATTTCTTCCATTTTCTTGCAATGGAAGTCTAAATTTTCTCTCTATTCAGCATTCTCTCTCATTCTCTAGCCATTTCCCAGCCTTGCTCCAAAGATCTCAGCATTCTAATCCCTAGAGGCTGAGAAATTGTGTTTTTCTCCATTGTAAACCCTAATTTACAACAAAAATTAGGACTTAACAACAACCTCAGAAAGTGTACCAAGAGATTGAAGCCTCAAGACTTGAATCTTCAGGGCTAAGAATTAATGCTCAGCAAGATTCAAGTGAGGGACCAACCAACATTCGAATTTGGGGCAAATCTCATTTTTTAAGGAATCGGCCTAAGCAAATCAAGAGTCAAATCAATTAGAAGACTTGCTAGTCATTATTGACAACAAAGTGCTTTTGGATTGTGAAGGGGATTGAAGGAATCCCATTGTATTCGAATTATTCAATTGCAATTAAAGATAAAGAAATGCTAAAAGAGGCGCCAGTTTTGGGGCCAACAAGGTGTCCAATCTCCAAGGTTGATTGGTAAATGTTTGTGTTTTAGCATTTCATTGATTACTGCTTTCTGTAATCAAGTTATAATCAAGTTAATACCACCCCTCCACAGATGGAAAGCTGGTTTCAGTTGCTGTCCCAAATGATCAGTAACAATAATCCACGGTTTGCCCCTTGAGTCTTCAACCTTCGTATGCATGTACCCTTGCATTAGATGACTGGATGCCTTTAGATCTGCTATGATTCCAATGCTTTACAGAAATAGGGCTTCGTGTTTGCCTGAATTCTTCAAGCATGCATCCCAAGACAAGCTGGTACACCCTGAATTCTACTGAAATTAGGTCTACAACAGCAACTCAGGGCTGAGAATCTTCAGATTTTGCAAGAGAGAGAAAGATGAGTAACAGGTGAGAGAATTCTTCAATTCTCAGCAAGAAAGAAGCATGAAAAGCAATCACCAGCTGCCCAGAGGCCTCCACATCAGATTGCTGCCTTCAGCAAATGATGCCCAGGATTATGTCGCCTACAGCTGAGATGTGCCAAGATCAGGTTGCCAGAGCAAGCTGACAAATCAGCAGGTATTCAGCCCAAAAGCCTCTCCCTCTACTGTCCAACCAGCCCAATCTGCCTCCAACAGGCAGTCCCAGCTTTGCATGGCATGTTCTCTACCCAAGTACCAAGTGTCAAACTTGTGCATGCATAACTCAGCCTCTAAAATTGAATTTCCAGTAATTAATAATTGCGGAAACTGAAATTGCTTGGCCCTGCCAGACCCAATTTAAATTTCTAATCCCTAAGCCTCTGTCCTTGAGGCCTAAGAAGGGGTGTTAACTTTTAAGCCATGTAATTAACCATAAAGTTAATATTTTATTAGTGGCTAAGTCTCTCAACTCTCATACAACCCGAAAACAATATCTAAATCGTTCACTTAGAAAATATGAGACACAAGACTTTTGGAAGGATGAAAGGCTCTTTATGCTCCACAAAAGGGAGTCAATGCATAACCACCCTCGTCACATCCCACCTCTCCAAGCTATAAGCTGCTACCTTCCCTCCATACCCTATGCTCAAGCTCCAACTGCCATCTTCTGCCTCTCCTCCCTACATAGCCTAACTTCTTCTCCAACTACACAACGTCTTCCCCATCATTGCCTACTGCACTATATCCTCCTACTGCATACATTTTGCAGCCAGTATCCATCACTACTGCCGTGACAACCCCAAGAGCCTGCTGCCCTGCATTTTTTGGTTGTTGCTCACTCCAATCAGCAACACCAGACAGCAATGCTAGGTCACCATACAGCCCTATCAGCCTCCAGATCAACAGTGACAACCCTAGAGTACTTTGATGTACTGCATTTTCTGGCTTCTTGCACTACAACACTATCACCCTCGGCATCAGCATCAAAGGCCGGTTGTTTGCGAACTGCTGCACTCAAGATCCATTCAAGGAGGATGACATTGTCCCTCAACTTGTTCCCAGGAGAGAGACTTGCTGTTGAACAACCTCCACTCCTTGGGTACCAAATTGTATCTCTTCCCTGCACTTTCATTATTCATTCAACATTCGGCATTCATTCATCTAGTTCTTCTTCATTTGCATTCCTATAGGAGCTCCTTGCGTTAGTCATGTTCATACACTCTCTTTTTCTTTCGACAAACCCTAGTGTATCCTCACAACAATAAGACCTCTGCCACTCTTATGCATGAAACTGAGGGATAGATTTTACCTGAACAATGGCGACCGGTATTGGGAAGAGGTGACGAGACGCGAGCTCCGGCAGGAAGAAGAGTCGAGCGCAGGAGACAAGGAGCTCGGAGGTCGGGCGCCCCAACCACGATACGCGAGAGTGGAGGGGAGAAGAGCCTTTCCCCGCAGGACCTGAGTCCCGCCCCCCATCAGCCCCAGCGAGTCAGAACCTGTGGATGGGTTTCCTGGAAGAACATATGCTTGTGTGTACATTAGACAAATATAAAAACACTAAAAGCATGCAAAAATGATTTCATATGAAGATATTGAATTAAACGTGAAAAATAAAATTATTTATCCGGCAGCATTTAGACAAACATTGGAGCACCTGCTAAGAGTCAGTGGGTTAATAAACCCAGGCAAGTTAGTGAAATTAAGGTAAAGGTAAGCGTGGAAGTGTGACTTGGACTTCGAGAACCACAAGGACCCATTAACAAGCGATGAAGATGAAATCAGGACTCTCCACAATCCATATAGTCCCTCTATAAATGGAGAGACTACATCAACTTTAGAAAGCAAATAGACATGGTGAGAAATGACTGAAGGAGTAGACCAGCGGACAATTTCTCTCTCCTCTTGCAATTGATGATTTGGTTCTCTCTCCTCACTGTCTGGGATTCCAAGCCCATTGTGAGACTCTTGCATGGCATCAAGAAGGCATCTATGTGGGACAAACTAATGGATTTCAAGTTGTACCCATTATGGGATACTATGAGGCTACATATGGAGAACACTATGAGGGTACATGAAATAATTGCCAAAAATGCACCAATAATGTAGTGCCCTTCTACCAAATTGATGGTTCGCAGATAGTCCTCTTTTTACTTTTGCAGAATCTCTTGTATCCACTAGACTTCCTTCATTGTGAGTTGTGAGTTGGAATGCCTCCTTCACTTGCTCCATAGGTTTCAAATCCATGTTGGCTTCATCCCAATACAAAGCAAAATCCATCTGTGTGGCTAAATTCAAAATAGCATGCATGATTCTTCACCAATTTGAATCAGATTGTTTCAAGTGCAAAACTTTAGAGCCAATCATTTGATCCTAAAGGCTAATACTTTAGCCATCGCCTTGTAAGCTATGTTAAGCATAGTCAATGGCCTCCAATCAACCAAGCTTTAACCTTGCCAATGATTTAGGAATCACCTTAATCAAGCTTTTTTTAATAGACTTAGACAATGCCTCGTATTCTCTAATGAAGTTTAAAGCCAACAAAGGTCATGTGCATACACATCCTAAAAAACCTAATAAAACTTAACAAGTCATCCAAACCAAAGAAACTTACCCTTCTTAAGCTTGCTAATCACATACACAAGCTCATTCAAGTTGAAGGGTCGATCTAAGAGAGCGGCCATCTCACACACTACCCTTCCCTCCATACACTTAGATAGCTCCTTCACTTTTCCATTGGCCTCCTCACTATAGTTACAAGGGGAGCCATGCATCGAAGAGATAACTGAGCCATAGACACAAAAAATATGTGCATCACCTAAATGGCTTTTTCCCCTTTGAATCTTCAATAGTGAATACATTGTCTTTCTTTCTCTTTTGCTTCAAACCACTAAAATAAATTTATGTGGGACCTTCACCCTCCACTTCCCACTTGGCTTTCAACCAATGAAAATTTTTAGGGTGAAATTTCACAATTTTGGGTATTAAAGAGGTGCAAAATGTGAAATTTTGGCTATAATGCATACAAAAAATTACCACTTCTCGCCTAATATGGCTATAAGATAAGTTTTTTGACTTCAATATATATTATCCTCATAAAGCATGGATTCTATGTGTTATTTAACATCAAATAAGCACATGAGTACATGAATATGTATGTGTATCCGCCCTGTGTATATGTATGTATATATTGCCTAACATGACAAGTTTAGATGATTGATGAGCTTTGATCACCAAATCTTTGAGCATATTTTTTAGTAAGGGCTCCAAAAAAATACATTACTTTCAACTAGACCTTTGCAACATTAGCCTACACTCATTCTATTATGAATGAAACCTTTACTAACTTGAACTATTTACTAGCTCATGATTAGGAGTAGCAATACAAAAGCAAGCAAAATAGAATATTTTATCCCTAGAGCCAAACCAATAGCTTTAATGCATACTCCCCAAGTTCCTTTAGAGTCACAAAGTCAAAAGAACTTTCTTTTCATATATTGGATACATAAATATGGGAAATTTCTGCATCATTTGAATGACTTTTCTTCCCTTGGAATCTTCAATAGTGAATACATTGTCTTTTTTTCTCTTTTGCTTCAAAGGAGTGCGTGCGAGAAGTGAGCTTTTGAGCGATCTATTTTTGGCAACCTCGAGTTTTATTCCACGTAGTCCACTTGGTCCTCTTTTTCTTTTGGGGATATATCAAGCACCAATGATGCTCCTCCATTGCCACCACCACCACCACATCTTACTCTCCCCCTCCTCATTAGAACCACAACCAATTCTCTTTTCTCTTTCCTCGTATGTTGGGGACCAACCACCAACATCTCACTCCCCTTAATAACATTACCACTACTAGCACCACCACTACACCACCACATCTTACTCTCCTCATTATAACCACAACTAATTCTCCTCTCTCTCTCTCTCAACATAGTAGTTCTCTCTCATTAATTGCTCTACATCACTACATTAAGCTTATGTGATCATTTTTTATAATATTATTACAATGTTAGTAGTTGAATTACACATACACAAGTGATATTACACTCCATATACATTCACATTCTCCCTCTCTCGATTCTTTACATATATGTTATAATTACATCATGATGTATTAGTACTTCAATTGTGCACACACAAGCAAAACCAAATACAAATACACTTACATATTCCTCTCTCTCTCTCTCTCTCTCTCTCTCTCTCTCTCTCTCTCATATGTTGGGGATCCACGACATGCATCT